>NC_137921.1:63053592-63536092 GCF_963457725.1 Sprattus sprattus | reverse complement strand
TTATTGGCCAAGTACATTTTCATATACAAGGAATTTGTTGTGGTGTTTAGTTGCTCTCAATGTACTTTAACTGAAAATGTGCAATATATCACAACAGTTTAGGATCAAATAAATATCCTTATTAGCTCACAGTGCTCTCTCCCCATTATGACAGACTGTGATTCTGATTCTGAGTAAATGTTAAGTGATGCCTCATTGGAACAGGCGACTTGCTCGATAAATGCTGAAACAGAGCGTGGCCTTTTCTCAGTCTTATGTGTCCCCCAGCACAGCACAGCTGATTAACACCTCCATATGTCAGTTGATAGTATCTGAGAAATAGAAGATTAATTATTCAATGTAATCCACAGTCAAGAGCTATATAATATTAATTATAAAACTTCCTGTGTATTATGTAAGAACCCAAATGGTCACAGCTATAAGGCCGTCTGTCTTTTAGGTACGAATTAGCATTCTGGTAACCACCCCCCATCCCCCATGTCGTCATCTTAAATACAGGAATTTCAGACCAGTCAGTCAGTGAGATTAGCCTAGGTGGACACTACTTGTTAGCAAAACTTAGTCTTGTCTCTCTCCTCTGTTGCGCAATAGAGTAAAGAATAAAGCCTGGATTATTTGACCTTCCATTTTTCACTTGACTGAGTCTCCGTTAATTAGGATAAATCGATATCCTTTCACAGTCTAGGATTACTTCTGCTAGCATGAACAAACACCTGGGCCAAAAGAAGGCTCCTGTTGTTTTTAAAAGAAGGAAAGAGTTTTGTGGAAGACGACAGCCTTCACGGTAAGCTGAAAGTAATGAGCTCGGCTCACAGCACTACCTCCATGTCAGTGGCAGTCTATGACGTGACCCCTTCCTATCACAGTCCTATATCTGCATTTAGATATCTGGCCCTGTTCCTGCTGAGATGGCACTGTGTTGTTCTTGTGTGCTTGTATACTTGCATAACTCTAAACCATAATAGTAGAGGTCAAACATGACAGGAACATTGACCAACGAGTGTTTTGCCGCAAGACCCCTATATATAAACGGCTGCTACACACACCATTTCACCTTCACTCGTCACTCGTTGGGATGTAAAGTAATCGGCCCTGACGTGTGAATGTGTATACTGTCACATCAGTTTTTGTCCATTCACCCGCACACCTTCAGTCGTGTAGGTCATCTCATGACTCAAGTGCCAGCAGAACAAATGGAAAAAAGCTTTAGAGCCCCATACTCCAGAATATCTCATGGTCAATTTTTGCTGGGGCTGCTAATCAAAAGGCTATCTAAATATGCACACTTCAATTAGGAATATTTAAAAAGATACAAACTACTTAGCTATATTTTTTCAGGCATAATTAGACAGCATCCTTTACAAATAGCTGCAAATACTATCCTTACCATAGCCCAATTACAGTGCCCTTATTTGTGGCTTTTTTCACGTGTGAATTTATGTATTTTCTTTATTTGTTGAGTAAAGGCAACATTTCATAGACTGTAAGGGTAATTTTCATCACCCTTTTTCACTCATATTTAACCATGGTGGCAATAATTCTGGGGGGGGGGACTTCATTGGTGAGTCTTCACCAGGTTTAGTAGGTTGCGGAGTAGACGGAATGCAGGGTGAATGGTAATGAGAGAACATGCAGTCACGATCAATGGAAAGAGATGAGAAAGGACTATCGCTGAGTCCCAGAGCTGCTGGAGGGCATCATAGCACTCACACAGGCTTAGTGAGGTAATGGACACGTAAACCTCAATTGTCTGCAAACACCTGTATCTCTTTTAACAGATATGGTTTTTTCATTTTAGTCTTAAATTGGTGTATTAATGTTATTGTCAGTCACATAATTGATCTGAAATAACATGGGCTATGGGGAAAATGTTTTGTAGAAATGTTGCTGCTAATGGTTTGTTTAAACCTCGGCTTTAACATCAAATAACATTCTTCACTGTGCTAAATTGGTGTTAACTACTGCATTAAATCAATAACCCATAATGGAGAACTTAATATAAAACATTCCCCGTTATATTGAAAATGAAGCCTGTTAAGTGCACTCACCAAGCACATCACATCTCTGCTATCCATCTTGCCAGGGGGACTAATGGGGGTTATCACCACACTGGAATGCAATACCGAGGAGGATAATAGGAACGACACACTGCTGTTTCTTTTACTGTATTAAAAAATATGGAAATGCAAAACCTAATTTAAATGCCAGGAGCCAGTTAAAATGTCCCCAATGCACTATGTCAGTTAGAAACACTGTTTTTGGACTGCAGGAAAGAAAATATGAATCATGGATCACTTATGTTAGGCAATAATATTTCCCCAGGCTGTTATTATCAATATATCACTCTGCTAACTGTTTAAATAAGCATCTTGGTGTGGGGGGGGGGGCGCTCGGCCCCCTCGGGTCGGGCACAGTTTGACATCATTAAGGGAATGATTAGTTTTACGGAAAATAACTGAAGTAGCCTGAATCAAGAGTGAAAGCTAAACTAACCAGTTTTGGCCAGGATCATCAAACAGCCGCATAAGACATTGCAGTCTTATAAACGCACTGCCACAGTGGATCTGTGGATCTGAAATCCCAACTAGTATCATCTTAGGGCTCAGATACACATACGCGTTTTTGTAAAAAAACGGGACGCGAGCAAATGCATTGATTCCTATGGTACGGCGCGTTTAAAGCGTGCGCCCCTTCTCCACCACGCGTTGCGTCTTTGAAGCGTTTTTTTTTAGGTGCGCTTAAAAGTTGAACTATTCTCAACTTTCCAGCGCAAGGCAGGGAAGCGCACCGCTTCTGTTTTGGCCGCCGCACTTTGCCAAGGCGTTACTGAAGCGTTTCTGCCTGAAAAGACGCGTATGTGTATCTGAGCCCATATTGAGCATGAAGAAGATGTTATCACTTCACCAAACATTTAGTCTCCTGGCCATTTCATGGTGAAGGCCTATGGATGTTGTGCCCTCTCCTATTAAAACATTCTGCAACATTCATGATTTCCATTCTTTTAGGCTTGCTATCTGTCTCTAAATGTGAAGAAGATGTATTGATTACAGACTTTGTTCCACTTAAACCTGTCATGCAGCTTTAGAGGCATTCATTTTATTTATTTCAAATGTCTTTGTTGTTAAAGGTAAATCTTTTTTTCGTTAAAAAGGTTTAAAAGACATCTTGTTGTGGAAAATGATACTACTAATCATTTGTTCTAAAAAAACCTTCCTATGCATATTTTCATCTTTGCTGTTGAGGCAGTAAAGTAAAGGCCCAGGTACCAGACATCAACCTGCACTTCAGTCAGATGGTTATCGCGTTGAATTTATGCATTCTCAGCTGAGTAGCTGTAGTCCACCACCCAACACACAGATCATCTCACGATAGCACGAGACTGCAGGGTCTACGTGAGCCAACTTAAAACAGACCTAATTGTAAATGTTATGGATGGTTTCCCCCAGCAGATTAAAGATATCACTCCAGTACCCAAAATATGTTGCAGAATGCCCCATCCCCAAGAGGCCAAAGAACCTCTGCTTATAATGAGCTTCTAGGAAAATGCACTGAGTCACCAGACCGCCCAACTTACTTAATAGCCTGCTATCCCTCAAATCCTGCTTTCAGACTTCAATGACTCTCATTTGCACCTGGTCCTGGGCTATGGACCTTGTGTTCTTACACAGAGGCAGAGATGTTTATCAGCGCTACTCCAGGAACTGTGGTATCTGCCCGATCCAGTATCTTTCCATCAGGTGGACATCAAAATTGACATTGCCGTCCTGCAGAATAGCTCCAGCGACATTTGACGGAGAAGGGATGACCGTCTTCCAAGAAATGTTTAATCAAGCTTGGTTGAAAAATATATATGACGTTGTGCTGGAAGAAGTCTAGCCACTTGATGGATGCGAGAGAGACAGTACTGCATGGGGGGAGCAGTACAAACAGTCCTTGATTGGTGGGTGAATCACTTGTCTCCCACATCCCACTTTTTTTCCCTACACACTTAGAAGCCTCTGCATTCCAAGCCTGTTTGACTAGCAGGTCCAGAGAGTCAAGGTGTTTCAGGAGCTGGAGATGAGGGTAGAAGCAGCAGTAGCTGCCGTTTGGCTCTGCACTGACACAATGACTTATTAATGCACCAGGTGAGGCGTTTCATCTAATCAAACCTCCATCCTCCTGAGCGTGACATCTTTTGTTCTCCAATATGGCTGTGGTGCAGAGCTGATTGGCAGAGGCCAAGAAGAGGCCAGCTCCTCAAGGCTTAGTACATGACAATGTTTCACAATCGTGCTGGATTGTAAAATCACTTGTTTTGATCTGTTGAGCGACTGTAATGCACATCACAATAATGTGTATATTGCAACCAATACCATTTTAATGATAAAGATCAAGCTGTTTCGAAAGGGGTTGATTTTGAATACTCCAGTGAGCTCTCGTGATCAGCAGTGTTCCATTGGAACTGGTGGCGTCATTAGCCAGTCAATTTGGTCGTGTGATTTTGAGTCATGCATCCCAGGCTGACTTGACTGAGGGACAAGAACATGACGGGTTCAATGATGAGATCAGGCGTTTGCTGCTATGTGTGAGTCTGCTCTCTCACCAAGCTTTCCACTGTGCCTGTGTGCTTCATCAGCCCCCTGCAGAAGAGCCACTGGGCTTCATTTAATACCTTTAGCTGCAATCTCAGATCTAAGGAACACATTTGAATTGGGTTGTGTTTGCTCCCAGGCAGGCCAACAGGTTTACCACAGAAAATTGCTTGAACAAACATCAAAAGGAAGATGCTAATAACGCCTGTATTAAAGTAATGTGTCCATGATCCTGCGGGAAAGGCATGCTGAAGTAATAATAATAATACATTTTATTTACAGCGCCTTTCATGACACCTAAGGTCGCTTCACAAACAGGTTGTTAAAATTACAATAATCTCATAGAAATAAATAAAAATAAAAAAAATTAAAGTCAGTCATTGAAGTGAAGGGACTCATGAAGCTCAGGGCTGTTATGTAGCTGCAGCCATGTCAAGTTCGCAGTGATTATCTTTGACAAGTTTTTAAGTAACATCCTCAAATTCGTTTTGACGATACATATATGGTCAGGTAAACGACAGATGCACACATTAGTTGTTCCCATAGTCTGCAATAAATCAGTTACTGTTGCTGTTGGTGTTTTCAAGGGAAAACTGTATACTGTTACTTGAGAGCACCTGGCTTTTTGGTGAAGGTGGACCCAAGGTTACTATTTAGCTTGCTGGTTTTAGATAAAAACTTTAAATTTAAGATCTAATCATCCCTAATTCTGTTTATCTCTGCATTGTATAAATCCTTGCTTCTATGTCATGTCAGTTGCTGGGATAACATAACATTTTATTTTGATGTCACCTATTTGAGTTTGCTCCACACACAAACACACTCTCACACACCGCTCTATGTACTCATGAAAATGCTGTGTCCTGGATGTGTTGACATCCCTCTTCTGTTGTACCTGTTTTTTTTTCCAGCACCTACATTGTAAATAGTGTCTTGACCTGACACTATGATACCAATGCAGCCATATGCATTCTATCATACAGAACTTTCTCAACTTTAAAGATTGACTATATTTCCAGCAATTTTACTGTCTGTTGCCTAGGATTATTAGCCTGACGATGTCATACTCATGATTCTAGTCAGAATATGAGTCTGATACCGAACCTTTGGGCTGTGATTATGGGGCGTGTTTCAACGAACCAGGAAAGAAAATGCCTATTCGCTGAATTGGATACCTAAAACCAATCAGAGCAACGTAGTATGACCATCATCTGATAGATTAAACTTTTACCTGATCCCGTAGGAAGGACGGCAAAAACATCTTTTCAATCGACAAATACCTTGATCGCGTTTCTCTGTTCCTCTTTCAAAATTAATGCGCTGTCAATGGCTGTTGAGATATGCCTGCTCACGTTAATTAATTAGCATTAAGGCTACAAGCTACAGTTTGTTTCAATGGGTTTTTTGTGTACATGTTAGCAATGATCTAACAATAATGGTCTAGAGAACTTTAGTTAAGACAAACAATACTCTGCAACATTCGTGTTGCACATGCACAACTAACCGAGTCAATGTAGACATTAAAAAGTCGTGTAGATAGCTTAATTCACATAAAATATTCCCCACTAAGCACCCGAGATGCGGCCATCTTGGTCGGAGTTCGAATCTACCGGTTAATTCAACTCAAGCGTTAGTATCTGTCCATCAACGTATAAAGCCCGCCCTAACAATTTGATTGGTCCGGTTTTATCCTACCGATGAAACTCTCTCCCAATTAGCCCAGAGCCAGACCAAATCTCCCTGACCAAAAATTTTGTGGGCGGGGTTTGGGCTGGTATCCAGGCTATAGGATTATAATGTTCCATGGGAAATTTCCTGATAATTTTTTCTCTGACATGGCCTTGGTATCGTTCACTGTTGAAGTTAAAGATGCCGCCTGCTATTCGGTTTTGTCTTCGCAAAAGGTTGTTTATATTTGACCTCAATAGCCAATCAAATGACTCCCCTCCCTTCCGTGCTCCTGTAGCCATGTCGATTGGCCGAAATTGTTTAGGGCCCGGTCTGAGTGTCTATGTTTGTTTCCCATTTACAGAGCTAGGGTTGTTGTTTTTTTTACGCAACCGCTGAACAGACATCCAGACGACTGAGGAGCAATTTCCTGAGTTTGACAAAGAGTGTATGGGATTAGAGTTGCAGACTGCACCTTTAAGTCTGGTGCGAGGTAACAGATTTAGGACACTTCTTTGTGACGTCCGTTCCTACAGTTGTTTCTCTGCGGCATCCTGCTTTCAGAGAAAGAAAATAATATGGCTGCATTTATTACGTGTAAGATAACCTCCCAAGACTCATATTTATTGATTGTGTCTGTCTAGACGGGGAGTTATAACATTAGATATTTCGTGACTGGTGCGAGGTAACAGATTTAGGACACTTCTTTGTGACGTCCATTCCTACAGTTGTTTCTCTGCGGCATCCTGCTTTCAGAGAAAGAAAATAATATGGCTGCATTTATTACGTGTAAGATAACCTCCCAAGACTCATATTTATTGATTGTGTCTGTCTAGACGGGGAGTTATAACATTAGATATTTCGTGACTGGTGCGAGGTAACAGATTTAGGACACTTCTTTGTGACGTCCATTCCTACAGTTGTTTCTCTGCGGCATCCTGTTTTCAGAGAAAGAAAATAATATGGCTGCATTTATTACGTGTAAGATAACCTCCCAAGACTCATATTTATTGATTGTGTCTGTCTAGACGTGTAGTTATAACATTAGATATTTCGTGACTGGTGCGAGGTAACAGATTTAGGAGACTTCTTTGTGACGTCCATTCCTACAGTTGTTTCTCTGCGGCATCCTGCTTTCAGAGAAAGAAAATAATATGGCTGCATTTATTACGTGTAAGATAACCTCCCAAGACTCATATTTATTGATTGTGTCTGTCTAGACGTGTAGTTATAACATTAGATATTTCGTGACTGGTGCGAGGTAACAGATTTAGGACACTTCTTTGTGACGTCCATTCCTACAGTTGTTTCTCTGCGGCATCCTGCTTTCAGAGAAAGAAAATAATATGGCTGCATTTATTACGTGTAAGATAACCTCCCAAGACTCATATTTATTGATTGTGTCTGTCTAGACGTGTAGTTATAACATTAGATATTTCGTGACTGGTGCGAGGTAACAGATTTAGGACACTTCTTTGTGACGTCCATTTCTACAGTTGTTTCTCTGCGGCATCCTGCTTTCAGAGAAAGAAAATAATATGGCTTCATCATTTATTACCTGTAAGATAACCTCCCAAGACTCATATTTATTGATTGTGTCTGTCTAGACGTGGAGTTATAACATTAGATACTTCGTGACTGGTTGTGGTCAGGGAGCGGAGATTGTGCCTCAGTTGGGAAACTAATACCTTCACCACGGAGATCAGAAATAAGTCCACCTCAAATCTCATGCGGAAGCTGTAAAGGTATCTTTGTTTGGAGGTGGACCTAGGGCAGCAGGCGGCTTTAGTGGAAAGGGAAAAAAGCTTTAGCTTAAGCGTGAGCTTTACTTTTACGCAAGTTTCTCTGCGGCATCCTGCTTTCAGAGAAAGAAAATAATATGGCTGCATTTATTACGTGTAAGATAACCTCCCAAGACTCATATTTATTGATTGTGTCTGTCTAGACGTGTAGTTATAACATTAGATATTTCGTGACTGGTGCGAGGTAACAGATTTAGGACACTTCTTTGTGACGTCCATTCCTACAGTTGTTTCTCTGCGGCATCCTGTTTTCAGAGAAAGAAAATAATATGGCTGCATTTATTACGTGTAAGATAACCTCCCAAGACTCATATTTATTGATTGTGTCTGTCTAGACGTGTTATAACATTAGATATTTCGTGACTGGTGCGAGGTAACAGATTTAGGAGACTTCTTTGTGACGGCCAATCCTACAGTTGTTTCTCTGCGGCATCCTGCTTTCAGAGAAAGAAAATAATATGGCTGCATTTATTACGTGTAAGATAACCTCCCAAGACTCATATTTATTGATTGTGTCTGTCTAGACGTGAAGTTATAACATTAGATATTTCGTGACTGGTGCGAGGTAACAGATTTAGTACACTTCTTTGTGACGTCCATTCCTACAGTTGTTTCTCTGCGGCATCCTGCATTCAGAGAAAGAAAATAATATGGCTGCATTTATTACGTGTAAGATAACCTCCCAAGACTCATATTTATTGATTGTGTCTGTCTAGACGTGTAGTTATAACATTAGATATTTTGTGACTGGTGCGAGGTAACAGATTTAGGACACTTCTTTGTGACGTCCATTTCTACAGTTGTTTCTCTGCGGCATCCTGCTTTCAGAGAAAGAAAATAATATGGCTTCATCATTTATTACCTGTAAGATAACCTCCCAAGACTCATATTTATTGATTGTGTCTGTCTAGATGTGTAGTTATAACATTAGATATTTCGTGACTGGTGCGAGGTAACAGATTTAGGACACTTCTTTGTGACGTCCATTCCTACAGTTGTTTCTCTGCGGCATCCTGCTTTCAGAGAAAGAAAATAAAATGGCTGCATTCATTACGTGTAAGATAACCTCCCAAGACTCATATTTATTGATTGTGTCTGTCTAGACGTGGAGTTATAACATTAGATATTTCGTGACTGGTTGTGGTCAGGGAGGGGAGATTGTGCCTCAGTTGGGAAACTAATACCTCCACCACAGAGATCAGAAAAAAGTCCACCTCAAATCTCATGCGGAAGCTGTAAAGGTGTCTTCGTTTGGAGGTGGACCTAGGGCAGCAGGCGGCTTTAGTGGAAAGGGAAAAAAGCTTCAGCTAAAGCGTGAGCTTTACTTTTTACGCAATGGGGACACAGCTGCAGTCCTGGTGCCACCGCTGCAGGCAGGTCTGCTGATGCTGACCTATAGGAGAGGAGGTGGGGTGTTGGGGTCGCGGAAGCTTGAGGGGGAGACTGTCCCTCCTGTGCGCTGGGACATGGGGGATGCCGCAGTCCTGGAAGCAGGGGCCCGGCCCACGGCCAGACATGGATGTGGAATGGCAGCGACTGCCATAGGAGTGTGTGGGGCAGAAAACAGCCTGGTCTGTCTGCTCGTGGTGAAAGGTGTAAAGAGGCCAGCTATGACAGACGACCAGCGTTGGCTACAAACAGAACTTGCTACAAATAGATCTGTTGAAATCAGTTTTGCAAGCTCTGCCACAGGCTCTGTTCTCGCCCTATATATATAGCCTGTTGCCACACTTCAATCAGTTTCTATATGAAATATATCAGGGTAACACCCATTCATCCTGGCCTCCTTCACCCAAAAGCCAGGCGCTCTTCAGCCTGTGGCATCTGTTCCCACACCCACGCATTCCTCACTTCTTTTTTTCCTACCACCCCTCTTATCTGTCTGTTCTCACTTAATCGGGATCCTTCAGTCCCAGAGTTACTTAATCAGTCTCGAAATCTATTTGTCTTCCTCACTGTGTACGTCTCTTGTCTTCTCCTTTTCTTTCCCTTATCTGTCTTTTCTTGTCTTTACCCGACGGTATGACCAATTCTGCTGGTCACATTGTCACATAGTCCTGTGTGCTGATTGGTGAATGGCTTTGTGAATCTCTCTCTCTCTCTCTCTCTCTCTCTCTCTCTCTCTCTCTCTCTTCTCTCCCCCTCTGTCCCTTTCACCCTGTCCTTCCTCTCTCCTCTGCTCCTCTACTATGGCTATAAGCCCAGTGCTGTTGGAATAAAAGCAAACAAACAGTCGGAAGACATTTATCTCCATTCCTAAGTGCTGACAGGAGCTCTGTCAATACATCCACTGTTTGAAGTTGCAGTCGTTGTTTGCCTCGACCCAAAGACTCTGCTGCAGGAGCTCAGGATGCAATCTAAATGTAACCTTCACCTCCCCACTGGTTGGTTTAAATAATTTATCTGCTATTCCTATATATATATCTCAACACAGCCAGCATATGTTGAAGGTGTGTTGTGTTGTTCAATAATAATGAGCACTGGCCCTGTGTGAGGCACACATTTCATTCTCCCATTCCTCTCCAGCTCACTGTACCCACAGCTCCACAAATGACTGCCATTTGTATTGACCTCCAAGACCATAGTTGTTGTTGTTGGAAATTCTTTATTAGGAACAATCCCTTGAGATGAATCATCTCGTTTTCAAGGGGGTCCTTAAACTATAAACTACAATATTTTCTTTTTTTTTCTTCATACAATTCAGCAAGACAAGACAGAGCAAAAAAAAAAAAAAAAAAAGTAACATTAGGATGCCCCCAAGAGGTTTAGGTTGTCAAGCCTTCCACCATAGCGGGGCAATCACAAGGCTGGCCAGAGTTTTAGCTTTATCTCTATGCTGCTTTTTCACATTTCAGTTAGATGCGTGGAGATAGTCGAAATTACCTCATCAAATATAAAAAATTATAATTATGTTATAACAATGGTAATGTCATGATGTGTTAGACGTCATATCATTACCCTCAGTGAGGAACAGATGGAAGAGAATGGTTTATCGTTTGGGGAAAACAGCCTGACTTCGAGGCTTGCAGGAAATACCAAATAAGTCAGGGGTAGTGTGTGCCGCTCATGGTCTGTTGTGACTCAGTGGGCAATGAGAGACACTTTTGGCAAACCATAACATGCAGATGACATTGATGCCATTTTCTCAATTGATTCAGTGCTTTCTGTGTCATATTTCCAACATAGAGAAATGTTTAGTGTGTTTGTATTCGAACACAGTAGTTTGCCTGGTATAAGATATTATTTTCTAAAATGGAGAATTTTCTCTCACACAGCCACGAGCCTCAGTCCTCCAGCACCCCCTCACACAGCCACGAGCCTTGGTCCTCCAGTACCCCAGAGCCCCTCACACAGCCACGAGCCTCAGTCCTCCAGCACCCCCTCACACAGCCACGAGCCTCAGTCCTCCAGCACCCCCTCACACAGCCACGAGCCTCAGTCCTCCAGCACCCCCTCACACAGCCACGAGCCTCAGTCCTCCAGAGCCCCTCACACAGCCACGAGCCTCAGTCCTCCAGCACCCCCTCACACAGCCACGAGCCTCAGTCCTCCAGCACCCCCTCACACAGCCACGAGCCTCAGTCCTCCAGAGCCCCTCACACAGCCACGAGCCTCAGTCCTCCAGCACCCCCTCACACAGCCCAGGCCTCAGTCCTCCAGCACCCCCTCACACAGCCCAGGCCTCAGTCCTCCAGCACCCCCTCACACAGCCACGAGCTTCAGGCCTCCAGCACCCCCTCACACAGCCCAGGCCTCAGTCCTCCAGTACCCCCTCACACAGCCCAGGCCTCAGTCCTCCAGCACCCCCTCACACAGCCACGAGCTTCAGGCCTCCAGCACCCCCTCACACAGCCCAGGCCTCAGTCCTCCAGTACCCCCTCACACAGCCCAGGCCTCAGTCCTCCAGCGCCCCCTCACACAGCCACGAGCCTCAGTCCTCCAGCCCCCCCTCACACAGCCACGAGCCTCAGTCCTCCAGAGCCCCTCACACAGCCACAGCCACAAGCCTCAGTCTTCCAGCGCCCCCTCACACAGCCACAGCCACGAGCCTCAGTCCTCCAGCACCCCCTCACACAGCCACAGCCACGAGCCTCAGTCCTCTGTTCCTTTAACTCCTTTCACTATTCCCAGCCTTTCATAACCCCCCTGGAATGCATTTAGTCGGCAAAAGTCAGATCTTCATTAAATACTCTCACTATCACACTCTATCGCTCACTCTATCTCTCTCTCCTTCTTCTGTCCTGAAGTCTCTTGACAGTCTGGAAGCCCAGACAGGCCCAATCTAGCAGACGATTCAATCTCATTCAGAGTGCAGTTGATTATCAGAGCTCTTGGGTGGCGACAGCCTGATGGGATGTGGGGATGGGTGAGTCGTCTCATAGATGAGGCAGAAAAGAGGGTCTTTCTGCAGGACTGCAGAGGAACTGTGTGCAGTAAGAGAGCAGCTGAATGATTTGGCTTTTGGCAGTCACTGCTTTCAGAGGATAGAGGACTCAAAAAACAGCTTTTCCGAAGGAGCACCTGACATCAAGCATGGTGTCTCTTACTGTTGATATTTGTATCAAAGGATCTGTTTCAGAGGATCTACATTAAATGATTTGTAATAGTGTGGCAAATAACCACCAAACCGTTCCTCTGAATGAGAGGAGAGTCATACAATGCTACTGTGGGGAAACGTATTGTATTCTAAGCTAGTTGAGGTTGGCACACCATTACTTAATTTCATTCACCAAACACTGTTCAATCGATTTGGTTTCGCTTTGACACGCTCTGTTATTAATAATTTACAGTTGGAGGCTTGATATTAGATAGTATTAACATCAGCTTGTCCCTGGATTGGTATCTCTCAGGAACAAACAACAGTAGGCGTGTTCAAACACGATCCTTCCACCGCCAGAGAGAAGATGCTGAGCAGAAACACCCAATAATTTCCACCCCAAACACCCAATCACCCCAGTGAAATGTATCACACCAGTCATAGAAATGAACAAATACACCCCCCCCCCCCCCCCACTTTGAATTTCAAACGTAACTAGCGGTACCGTGGCCAGAACTAAGGGAGCCGCTGCTCCCGGGCCTTAGCCTTATTCAAACCCTGGGCTAGTATCTGCGTGATATAAAATCAACCTGGTACACATTGACATTGACATTTGTTTAAGCAGAGTGTAAATCATCAGGCCAATGTTATTTTTCAATTAAATCCACATCCATCAGGATTTATTCAGATTTTTCCCATAATTGTGAGATTTTAATAGTTCAGTGGCTCTGTATTGCTGTGTTGCTGTGGTGGAAGTGCTTCCTCAGGCTCATTGAAATGAATGGCCATGTTACACAGACTAATTCCGTGAGATGACCGTGCTATTATCTTAAAATATTAAGGTAAAGGTAAAGGTACATTTGTAAAGGTACAGAGGCCCACCATTGATCAATAAATAAGATATCTCCACAACACAGTTGTACACTGGACCTTATAGGAGGGCCCTCTGGCTTCATCCCTTAGCAGCCACAAAAGACCCCAAAATGCCAAGCAGATGTCATACTCATAATTCTAGTCAGAATATGAGTCTGATACTGCTCCATTGAGCTGTGATTATGGGGCGTGTTTCAACAGAAAATGCCTCTTCGCTCGATTGGATACCAACCAATCATAGCAACGTAGTATGACCATCTGATATATTAAACTTTTACCGGATCCCGTAGGAAGGACGGCAAAAACATCTTTCCGATCGACAAATGCCTTGATCGCGTTTCTCTGTTACTCTTTCAAAATGAATGCGCTGTCAATATCTTCTAAAACAGGCTTGAATCCCCACATTTCAGCTCTCCAGCGCCAGCCATGTTTGTTGAAAACGAATTCAACTCAAGCGTTGGTGACGTAGTTGATTACGTTGTCGTTGATTATCTGTCCAACATCGTGTAAAGCCCGCCGTGACACTTTGATTGGCTGTAGTGTTTTTGGTCGGCAATAATTTCTCCCTAACGGAGCGATGCCAGACCGAACTTCCAGACCTCAAATGTTGTTGGCGGGGCTAAGTTCGGTCTGGTATCCAGGCTAAAGCATCTGGATCTTCCCTCAGAAAACATTGCTTTCCTCATGTTCCTTCAAGATTAGCAATCAAGCACCTGTATTGCAACCCAAGTTATCGCCGCGTTACTTTATTTGATACAGCATCCAGAACATGCCTGAAATATGTGCTAAAAATAACATGCTTAGCATAAAGCACCTTCTCTAGCATCTGCTAGCAGCGAGTGGCTGCACCCCTGAGAGAGCATGAGTGATCCCCCACAGGCAGGAGCGGAGTGGGGTGACGGATACGTCACATCATGTCACTCCGCTCTGTAGAGCACTGTAGGAGGGAGATGCACATCTGACAGCCACCAGCTTGTCCACACACTCACAAACACACACACACACACACACACACACACACACACACACACATACACACACACACATATACACACACACACACACAAATACACACACACACACGCAAATAATGCATTCTCATAAACACATTCACATAAACAAATACACACGTACAATTACCACACACACAAATACACACATATATACAAACTGTAAACCACACACCCAAAATGAAATCACCCAAAAAAAGTACTTTTAGTGAACCACATCTCCATGGTCTCTCAGAGCTCTCTAGACAACCTCACCGGCGATTTAAGATTTATGCCTGACATTCATTACCCTTTCCTACGAAATTAAGGTGTCGTGCTGTAAATTGATGTGTACTTGTTTAAGGACAGAGCTATTGCTGCTGGTACAGTGTACAAGCACAGCAGGCCTGTGTGTCTAGGGCTTATTAAAAATGCAGAGGATGTAGCTTCTACATGTCGCTCACCAGGTTATTCATTGCCTTTGAAGGTGCTTGTAAAATAGATCACCGCCACTGTTAGACGCCTCTCTGTTGTTTCTCAGCACAGGCTGCCTGATCAAATATTAAAGAAGGAGCCACCGGGTGCCCTTAGCAGGGTCGTTAACCAAGAAAGCCTCCCCTTATGCCTTGAGTGTGTGTGTGTGTGTGTGTGTGTGTGTGTGTGTGTGTGTTTGTGTGTGTGTGTGTGTGTGTGTGTGTGTGTGTGTGTGTGTGTGTGTGTGTGTGTGTGTGTGTGTGTGTGTGTGTGTGTGTGTGTGTGTGTGGTCTTTCTCTTTCAGGAGACGGCAAGCACGAGGATGGCACCGTTGGAGGTGGAACGCTACGAGAACTCCTTCTACCTCTTGTGGGTCCTAGAGCAGGTCCTGAGAGATGGGGGCTCTTCAGGGCTCAGCGAGGCCCACGGCCAGCTGGAGAGGCAGGTTGTGCTTCTGGCGGACGAGTACCCGCTCTTCAGCCTCTACTTGTGGAGGATTGGAGCCCTGCTGATGCCAGATGTCTCCACCGCTGCGCCGCCAAACGCTGTGGACTGATTTCAGGTACCACCTACGTTCCATTTTTTTCTCCAGAAACTCCAGGACTCTGGGTGTGGGAGCGGGGTTATTGACGTGGCAAGATAAGCAAGCAAGAGGACCAACTGGCATGACGGACTGTACATTTTGATGCAGTTTGTTAATGAGACCCAATCAGATTGGGAAGCTGGGGAGGTATTGACCTTTTAAGCATTCCAGGCTTTCCTATAAGTATGTGAACAGTGCTTGTGTGTCAAGACAGATGTAGGAAACTAATGTCAACTAATGTTAAGCACTCAGTCTGGTTTGTTAGAGAATACAGTGATTGTCATACGTAAGTAATCCAATTCTGACCTCATACTTGTTTTTGATTTGTCAAATCAGTAATCCAGACAATCAGACAAAATCTCACAAAATATGTATTTTATTTTTGAAATGGCAATACCTTTGCAATAAATTCTCCCTTTTACATATTTTGTTTTAGATGTATTAGTTTTTGACAACATGACTACTGAGTTATTCATCTGTATGTGTGTTATCAACCCTTCATTTGCAAGTATATTTTTCCAAAGAGATACACACACTTAACTTTGTTATTCACACTAGCTTTCATTCATTAAAAGTTATATTAGGGTTCAATCAGTAAAATCACCTGGCCAAATGTAATTTCTATTTTATCAAATGCTACTGGAACAATACAATTGGTACTGGACTAGCCCATCTGTGGCAGCAGGAAATAGAATAGAATAGAAAACCCAGCATAACTCCAGGGTCAGGTAGAGACGAGTGGGCTAATATGAGCCAGTGGGTAAGTTGACCCACCACCTGTATCTTGGCAAACATACTGTGCACAATTTTTGTCATATGACCCTAACTTTGATCCATGTCTATTTCTTTATTGTAGAGATTTGGCAAACCATCCAGATTTCAGAATTGCAGACAAACTAGACCTACCGCATAGCGGTATGTAATATGAACACCACATGAAGGGAGAGAATGAGTAAAACTAGGAAATACAAATAATGTATGTTTAAACATTTAAAATGTAGTACTGTAAAGACTGAAACATCCAATGTGAGCCAGAAAATTCTAGGTTTATTGAACCTATATGACTTTTTTTGTATCATATCTGATACATCAGGTATTTATTGAGCTTTATGATTACAAAAGAAGTATTTTAGAAACAAAAACTAATAATTTAATTTTGCATTTTGAATATTGGAAAATGTATGTGGGATAGATCTTTTTTCCCCAAAAAGGAACCTTTCCACAGCCTTTTCATTTTTCCTTGTCGTAGGCACACACACAAAAAAACACAGGTCGCACTCTCTACATCCCTTTAGGGATCCTTTTCATGTCAGTCACTTATAATGACATTATGAGCCTGTCATAAACAAGAGGTTTACTTTGAGGTGGCTGCTTTCCCCATAGGATTGCCATGTCTTACATTGTTTACTCACACCCACAAGTGCTCTGAAAAAGTTGTCAACATTAAGGATGTGGAGATGCACCATCTGGATTTGTTTCTGTTTTTGACTGTCCAATTCACCCCAAATCAAATAAGATGCACTTTAAGACTAACTTGGCTTGAATAGCCTAGATCGCACAGCCCTTCTCTACAATTGAGTTGACAAAGTATGTTAATAAATAAGTCACATTACCAGAAGGCACTTGATCCGTACCTTAACACTCTAAGGTCCAAGGCCTTTTAGACTTTTCTAAGTTGTCTGACATGCCTTGATGTTTTTGTACATTTTGCTTAACTAAAAACATTGATGCACAAATGGAATATATGATTCTATTCTAGAAGACCTCAGCAATAATATTAGAAAAGGGTTCAATGTTTCCGTGGTTGGTCTTTTTATGTCTCTAAGACGAAAACTCAAAAATAAAAATATCCCGGACGAGGGATATAGACCTTTTAGTGTTAACAGTGTTATATCTCTCCTAAGTTGGCAAACAGGTAGTAGTGTTGGTATGCCAGCACAGAGTTGGGCAACAAAATAAGCCAATAAGTGATAGTGACAGCAGTTAGTGATAGAGCTACTTGTTTTGCAGCATCCAGGTCCAGTAGCTTCTGCCTTTATTCTTTTGCCCCGGGGGGTAGATTTTGGCATGCGGGGCTGACATTCGCACATTTAAAGTACGTAATATGTAGCTCATCTGTAGGTGTTTGATCTCCCCCACGCTGCTTTTCTCTATTTTAGCAGGGAGGTCACTCTCTATTATTTAGCTCGCCATGACATGTTCGCTTATCACCTCCTGTCAGAAGAGCTCCTGAGGTGTCATGTCGCCTGGACAAGTCCGGTGTGCAGCCGCACCATCACCTCGCCCCCCCCCCCAACCCCCACTCAGCACCGCCTGCTGCTCTTGCTCTCACATCTGCCTCCAGGGGGTGGAGGGGTTGGGGACAAGACAGAGCACAGAGATACCATCCTCTCTGTCTCTCCCCTCTCCACCCCCTAGCCCCTTCAGAAGAAACTACCTCACAAAAACGATAGAACAAGCAAGCTGTGATGATGTGAGTGGCGTCCAGCACGCTGAAGCTTTTTTCCTGCCATGGTAACAGCAGTGAGTCAGGGTCCCTCGGGACGGCCATGGATCTAAGTGCGGGTGTGCGTCATGAATAACTGACGAGTCCCACCACCCCCTCCCTCCCTCCATCACCCTCAGCACCACCCCCCCCCCCGACCTCTTTTCACTCCTCCGCTCCGCTCCTCTCTGCCTCAACGCTGATAGCCATCGCGCTCGTGCTGCCTCAGCCCAGGGAGCCCGCCTCTCCTCCCTCTCCTCCCTCTCCTCTCTCTCTCCTCTCTGGCATCTTTTCATCTTTCATATCCTGTTGCTGCGAGGGGGAGAGAGAGAGGAGCCCATAGACGGAGAATCAGAGGCAGGGCAGAGAGCAAACAGAAGGGGGGTGGGGCGGGGGTAGACGGCATGCTGCGTGCTCAGACATCATGATGTGATGATGTGGATCTTTTTTGTATGGAGAAGGAGGTTGTGTGGCTGGGTGTGTGTGTATGAGGGGAGGCTGTGGATCTCTGTTACATGGAGAAGGAGGTTGTGTGGCTGTGTGTGTGTGTGTGTGTGGCTGTGTGTGTGTGTGTGTGTGGCTGGGTGTGTGTGTATGAGGGGAGGCGAGGGGGATACATGTCCCCTTACATGTTGTGAGAGGCTCCACAGAGGTAGTCTGAAAGACTGAAGGTGGACTACATGCTCTTCCTGGCCCTTTAAGTATACTTGGGGCGCTATCACAGTATTACAGTATGCGAGGGTATTTAGAAATACCGAAAGTATGATTTTCATACAGACGCCGGCTTTCTATGAAAACTGAAACAGAGCCAACTTTGCCAACAGAAGAGTTATTTTTACGTAGAAGCGAAATAATTGGATCAGATCTCAGCAAGGTATGCTGAATCTACAGAAGAAGGGCGCTTATTTCCTATCTATGCATTCTTTTATGGGCCATAAGTATTGAAACCCAGCAAGACTTGGCTAAGTGCATATTATACATGCAGTACTGTAGGCTAGAGTGTTATAGGCCTACGTGCTACAATGACTTCTATCAGCAGCAGCTCAGCTTGATGATATGACGAATGAAAAAGTAGATCGAAATTAAGCCCAATGTTGGCAATGGCACAGTTGGGCAGTCTCAGAGTGTTTTATGCCAGGTCCATTCTTGTGGAAAATTAATCCTAACATTATTGAGTTTTACTTCAAGGGCAACAAAAATCAAGACTCGCTTGGGAGGACATGGGGAGGAATAAAAGGATTTTCCCCAGGTGGTCAAGCCTTTGAGCCGTGTATTTGTGAGTGTAAAAATAAACACTTTTCTGTCAAGAGGTTTGTTCTTTCCCCAAATTCAAGCATTTATATTACACTCACACTGTTTAACAGATCATTGCATCAGACACTAATTAGGGCTAATGTGTGTCTGTCCACTAATTGCTCTCTCCCCATGCGCAGTGTACGGTTTGTTATTAAATATATGCTGCATGACTTTCAGTGGACTGTTTGAGAAAATAAGCCCCATTACATGATTTTGAGAAGCAGTTTGAGTTGTTGTTCACCTCATTAGAAAGAAAGCTCTGTGAATTCTAATTAATACCAAAGACGCCATCAGTGGTATGGCTATGGCTGGATGAGCCCCAGGTCTTCTCTCTGTTTGTTGGGGGCAGTGGTGTAGAACGAGGGTCTGTTTATGTGTGTATGTTTGATTCAGTGTAACGTACAACATTTCCACTCGTGGGATCATTCTGAAATGCTAATGCAGTTGCAGAAAAGATGTACGAGAAGAGCACAAGTTCCCTTCACTAGGAGATTTGAGCACGTCACAGGTCAGGTCTTGGTAAATGCCAGTTAATGCAATCAAGGCGTATTTATGATCGGAATAGCACACACTGTGTCACCTGGCTTTTAAGGTGACTCACAAGTTGGGCAAATTAGCCTTTTTGGCAGGGTTGCAGTTCAGTAACTTTTATTTTGTTATGTTTTTGGACAAATGATGAAAATGAATTTTCAGTGCACTATGCATTAAACACATTCCCGCATAGATACAGTATATTTCAGACATATTGTATATTGCAGTAGCAATGTCTGGTGTTAATATTACGACATGAAAACTAATTTCATCTCTGGTCTCCAGTAATAAGTCCGTGTGAATGGTGCTAAAACCTACGGAAAAAAACTCAATATCAGCCACACATTGTCTTTTGTTAGACCATATACATCATAGTTATATTTTTATAATTTTATAAATTATAAATTAAGATGCTGTGGATGACCTAATTACTATAGTAACATTAGGTCATCCACAGCATCTTAATTTATAATTCATAAAAATATAACTATGATATACTGTATATGGCGCTTGGACTATAGTCAAGCGCCCATATAATGACCATCTCCTATTAGCTAGTTTATCTGCATATCGCCGAGCATTGAACTTAACATTAGCGTTATGTCACTGATATATACTTCAAAGCTCAAATTAAACCCATTCACAATAAACTGTTAGCAAATGGGAAAGACACAATCATTTCTAGTTTTTCAGGGGCCAAATAGCTCAATTTCCAGACTATTAACCACAGTTTTATTATTGATTTTGTAGAATTTCTGAAGCCCTGCAGTTAATACTCGGGTGCGCCCTATACATGGGAATGTTTTGTTTTTTTCGCCTGGAAGTGAGTAACGTGCACAGTAACTCTGCCAGGTAAAGCATGAATGGATCTCTCTAGCTTCCTCTTTCACATAAATGTATCAGTGGAAATATTTCTATTATGTAAAAATTATAAACCAGCTCGTATTGATTTTTTATTCTCTGTCAGTGTCAGCTAGATGCATGGCTGGCTATGTACGTTAGTTGTAGTTGGTAGTTCCTTCTTTCTTACCCCCGATAAAGATAACACATTGCTCATTTGAACAGATAATGCATACAACCTTTCACATCTATTTGGGAGTAGTAGCCTACGAAATCTTCCTTGTTGCAGCCTGCTGCAGATCTCCGTTATGAAGTGGCCTCAGCAGTGTCACGTGAAGCCAGTAAGGGCTGGTCAGAGGCAGAGGGCGGAGAGAATGAGCCAGAGAGAGGAGGAGGAAGAGAAGGGAGGACAAGTCCTAGTGGTACAAGAGGCACAGGATCTAGAGGAAGAGAAAGTTAAGATGACAGATTTCAATTACTGATCTCACAGTGAAAGTTCGTGAGCCATCCCCACCCCCCACACATACACACAAAAGACAACGTGTGCATATATATACTGTTACACTTGCGAGACATTTTGTTAACAAGTCTGGTTCACCTCGAGATAAGAATATTCAGTGATGCATAACAGACATAGTGAGCCACACAGTGCAAACATGGCAGTCTCTCACTGCACAGCAGGCTAGTGGACTAGTCATTATTATTCTATTCTATGCTATTGGGAGTGAAAATGTATGAGATTCACTGTCACGTACGACGTAGAAGTCTCACGGATAAAACGAGACATGGCAGGTATCCTGGTCCAAGTACAGAGAAGAAGGTCGAGAGGAGGAATGAGTGGGAGGGGGGAGAGAGTGTCACCACATCCGCAAAATGAAATATACTCTAAACTAAATTAAATAGCTAGTAGGTAGGGATGGGCATTAGCAATGTTGGATCTCAGTGTCATTCAATATTAATCCCATGTTAGCAGCACATAGCAAGACAGCGTTAGAATCAGAATCAGAAAGGTTTTTACTGCCAAGTAGGTTTTCACCTACCAGGATTGTTTTGTGGTACGTTGGTGCAAACAATAAACACACACAATAAACAATACACATATTAAGTTATTTCTCAAACAGCAGGAGTGTGCAAATAAGACTTCGGGATGTTGGGATGGCGGGGGTCCCGGGCCTTGTTGATGAGGCCAACCGCAGACGGGAAGAAGCTGCTCTGGTGGTGTGAGGTTTTTCCCAGCCGCACGTGCCGCCTCCGGTCAGGACAGGAAGTCTGTGATGCACCTGCCGATGGAGTCAGGCACACTCAGCCGGCTCGACTTGGGAGCATTTCACCTGTTGTGTTTCCCGGATACTCGATGCCTTGATAACCTAACAGCACAGTGAAAATGCTGTTCAGGAGAAAATTAGCCAACTTGGCATCTGTCTTAAAATCTTACCTGTCTCCATCTTACAAATTCATCTCCAATATTTACCCACATTGTACGACATCTCTGTTCATGGAGCTTTAAAGAAGGAGACAAAGGCTTTATTTGATCAGGTAAAATCACACTTTATTTCTGTTGGTCCGGTTGGTTTGCTTACTTCCATGGCGGTCACTTGCTGTGTTGCCGTTGTTATCTGGCCACAAGGAGTGGTGAAATGGGCAGTGGGTGGAATCACACAGGCCAAAACACAAATGAGACATCCTACTCCCAGATATTCCTGGCAGCAGTATCACAACTACCAATGACAACTATCGTTGTCGGAGAGGCCAGTATTCCAGTTTAGCATGTTTCCTTAAAAATGACCATACCATGTTTTCCATTCAAAATACAAACCTATGACGCACTTCAACCAT
Organism: Sprattus sprattus; assembly: GCF_963457725.1. Taxonomy (NCBI): domain Eukaryota; kingdom Metazoa; phylum Chordata; class Actinopteri; order Clupeiformes; family Clupeidae; genus Sprattus; species Sprattus sprattus. Next base: position 63,513,604 of record NC_137921.1, on the reverse strand, counting down.
TTGAGTGGATGATACCAAACCAACTGTGCCACATAGAGACTAATATTAGTCATGTGCCACAAGACTTGTTTTTGAAATATACCTTATGTACAATAGCAAAGATATATACATATTTTTTGTGAATCAATTATCCTCCTTAACCAATTGACCTCAGGAAGCCAAATCATATAAATTATAATATTCATTGACCCCACGCACCGTGAGGAGGCTGCTTCGACTGGCAAAAGAATCTCCAAGGATCACAGCTGGAGAATTGCAGAGGTTTGATGAGTCTTGGGGTCAGGAAGTCTCCAGATGCTTTTCAGGGGTGCCAGAAAAAAGCCTCTGCTGCCAATCAACAACAAACTAAAGCGCCAACAGTTTGCCAAATGTTACTGGGACTTTCAATGGAAATGGGTTATATGGTCAGATGAGACTACATCAAAAGGCGGTTTGGCGTAGACAGCAAGATAGCCATACAGAAAAGCGCCTCATACCCACTGTAAAGTATGGTGGCAGAGCTTTGATTTTTTGTAGGGCTGTTTTTTTCCCATAGGATACATGGTACCATGGACTCCATCAAATACCAGCAGATATTAAATGAAAACCTAACCACGACCTTAAAATGGGTCGTGGTTGGACCTTCCAGCAGGACAATGATCCAAAGCCCACCTCAGAATCTACACAAAATTGGTTCACCAAAGCGGAATAAAGATTTTGTCATGCCCATCACAGTTCCCCGACCTAAACCTCATTGAAAATCAGTGGGATGAGCTGAAGAGTCCACAAGCATCAACCTCAGAATCTGAAGGATCTGGAGAGATACTGTATGGAGGAATTGTCTCAGATCCCATGCCATGAGTTCACCAACCTCATCACTTATTAAAGGAGAAGACTCAGAGCTTATCTTGGCAAAGGGAGGCTGCACAAAATATTGAGGTGCCAATAATTGTGGCACACATATTTTTGAGAAAAAAATGTGTTTCATAATAATAACTTATTGTTTCTTTCAATTGTGTTACTTCAATTAAAGTTTAGATTTTTGTGAATATTTTGACTGAAAGAACATGGGGATAAACAATAGAGAATTTTTTTCGCATCTCGTTTTGCTCAATTTTACTAAAGGGTGCCAATAATTCTGAAGGGCACTGTACGTATTTCATGTCGGACAAATGCAAACCACTACCTGTTGCCCTCACCTCTATTCAGTCACCTTGCTTCACATTGCACCAGCATTTTACATTGACCACAATCTCTCTTCGGGGGCATTCAGGAGGACAGTAGCTCTGTCACAGTGGTGCTGACAGTAGCTCCAGGGGACAGGCTCCGTTTGGGTGAACAATGTCTTTTTTTTTTTTTTTTTTCGTGCGATAAAGTAACAAAAACACTTGGAATTACATGATCTTTTATGAAATATATTTATTTGAAGGCAAGTAATGCCACTTTTATAGAATCTATAAGAACTGTATCAGATTGCTTCATCACATCCCCATCCACAGCCCCTGAATTATGTCGTAGGCCATATATATTTACGTATATACATATCAGATCAGCTTATGGGGTACAGATGCACACCCCTAATACTTGGTCAATAAAGTGATACAAAATTTTTTGTTTCTTTAAAAGCATAATTCCATTTTTTCCCCTACACTTGTTCCCTGCAGACGTTTCTGTTACTAATACAAGGACTAGAGGTGACAGAGGATAGATGAGCTGACATTCCTCCGATAACATCGCGGTTTTGGAGGGATCAGCAGGTCTGGGCACTCAGAACCCGCTCAGAGGCACTGTGAAATGACAAACATTGACCTTCTCCACAACTTCGATCAGCCTCACTTCATTGTGTTACAACACAAGCTGTGATCCTATGTGAAGGTCAGACACAAAGCACCTTTCTTTTGTGTGTTGTGGAGCTGAGGGGGGGCCTTCTGCCTTCTGTCCCGTCTGTGAGTGTTAATGTAGACTTCTCAGATCTCTGCTGACATAGCACAGATGAATCCTATGGCTGCGTCTCAGTATACCACACAAGAACCTAAAGAAAGTAATCTGCTATGCCAGATTTCTCCGGGATAAGGACAACTCGGCAATTGCCAGCTGCTTTTGGAAATCACACCATAAAACCTGTAACTTATCCTCTGGCATTATTAAAAAGCCATAAATCACGTCAGCTCCTAATAATTATTACTGAGGACATTTTAAAAACCACAAAAGGCAACCATTAAAACAGTGATATACATGAGGAGACTACGGGCTTTATGAAGACCAGATGTATCATTTCAGCAGCAAACAGCAATCCCGCCACTCACAGTCTAAAATTGACAGCCATAGCTGTGAACAGTATTACTGAATAACCTGAAACTCTTTTGAGATGGTAAATGACATGCTGCATTAATCAAGCTGTCAAGGCGAACACAGCAAGAGCGTGTCTGGCACCCTTCCTCATTCGTGAAGCACTGGGGTTCAGCAAAGACCCCCTGCCCATCTCAAAACAGGACATTCTCTCTCATTTGTGTCTACATCCACCTGCTTAAGTAGGACAGGAGGTGACAATGGGGTGACTGAAGCCAACCATCACTAGTGTTGGATATCTGGCAACTGTCCTAGAAAAGAGCCTCCACACAGGGGTTGGGTTTCAGCTCAGCTGTGACGTTCACCGTGTTTGGGGTGAGAGGGAGTGAGTTACGGGCAGTGGACATACTTACCATCAACATGGCTATATTTCTTCATTTGGCATTGGATCCATCTCTGTTGAGTAGAGAGGTAATAGCTCCAGTTGATGAAACCAGTGGGCGCTCTCTCGTGTTCATTTAGTATGTGTGGTCTTCATCACAGGCTTGGTTCTGAGACCCAAACATTTGGTAAGGTTTTTTAAGGTTTGTGATTAGTACAGACATAAGACCACAGAGGAAGATTATATGTCCCTTCTCCCTTGCCATAAAGTAACAAAAATACTTCTGTTTCTTTTCTTTTCTTTCACTTTCTTTTATAAAAAAAAAAAACATTTTAAGGTAAGCAATGGCACTTTTATAGAATTAGCTTCTTTTAATTTGCAATGGAAAAATGAACGTCTTCATCAAACAAATGTTAAGAATTGCATGAGATTGCATAATCGCATCAAATTGCACTGAATCGAATAGCACCAAATCGTTCGAATTAAAACTTATCATCCCTGAATCGTACTGTGCCAAAGCCCATGTATCTACATACATATCAGATTGTCTTATTGACTGAGAAATTCCGTCACCTTGCTTCACATTTCATCAGCATTTTACGATCTCTTCTGGAGCATTCAGGAGGACAGTAGCTCTGCCACAGTGGTGCTGACGGTAGCTCCAGGGGACTGGCTCCGTTTGGACAGCCATGATAGGCACTGAAACATGAGGGATGGCCGGCCCCGTCCACCGCCGCGGTCTGGGTCGAGGAAGAGGCGCATCGCTGTCTCTGTCTGAGGTCATGGCAGCCGCAGGCCAGTCCTTGTGTGCGGGGTGGGGTAGGGTGAAGAGAGAGGGGTTACTGCCCTGTCCTCGGTCCTGCACTGTTACTTTCTTTTTCTTTGTTTGTGTCTGTGTGTGTGTGTGTGTGTGTGTGTGTGTGTGTGTGTGTGTGTGTGTGTGTGTGTGTGTGTGTGTGTGTGTGTGTGTGTGTGTGTGTGTGTGTGTGTGTGTGTGTGTGTGTGTATGTGTGTAAGTGTCACGGGAAAGGGACGGCCTGACAGCAGATGTCACCACAGTGCTGGAGTAATGCCGGGTGTCTTGTGAAGTGATTCTTAAGGGTGCCCTTGGTGTGCGGCTGTAGAGACGCTTTTCAGATTTATTAAGCACTAAGAGGAGAGTGGACACTCCAGGAAGACAAAGGCCTTTCTCACGGTGAATTGGTTAGCATTAGATATTCTGGGGTGAGAAGACAAACTGAGTAAAGCTTGCAGATAGGAGGTGCTTTATCGCCTTTAACTCAGGGAAGTGAAGGCCACAGTGTCCTAGGCTACATGGGACATAAACAGTAATAAGTTTGTGTTGAGGCAGTACATGCCTGCCTGAATATGAAGATGAAGGTTCCGTGGTTTGGAAAATTGTTAAAGCTTTATATTGGGCTAGCCTTTCTAAGGTGAAATGCTCTCTGAAAATGATAACCCAGATTTCCAAAGTCTGACCAAAGGGACAAATGGCAATGTGAAAGAGGACTTCTCTCTGATCTTTTCTGAACAAAAGACTTGTTTCAATCAGTGCAACCCCCATGCATTGGGTGCTATCAGGCACACCTTGGCCTGGTTTATTCAATTCTTATTCATTTGGGTTTGACCTAACATTCAGTTGTAACTGATACTTGTAACATTCAAGCTTACCGTTTATTGTATAAATTGCATATATGATTGGTTAATGAATGTAGTTAATTAACCAATCATAGCACTCCTTGTGCGATGTTACATTCTACCATTATCTTATATACTGCTTGGTAATATTGGTAATAATTTAATGGAGTCAGATTAATTGTATTTCTCCACTCTGCTCTTTACCGCTCTAATGCATTCTACCCTCCCTAAATCATGGTATGCTTTTGTCATTAAAACTTGATTAAGTGTGTCCTTTAAACAAGTACCTCAGATGTTCATCCTAAACATCAGGGCTATTCTGTGGTCTCTTCTATACAGTGAATAACAACAAGATTTTCTAAACCAAGCACACATCAAGAGTTTTGTGGAAAGATAAATAAATGGTAGTCAAAGAAGTATACTACAAGGTAGGTCGACAAACAGGAGAGGGGGCATTTCTAAAGGTGCAGAGACAACGAAATGGTTTAAATGTTTAATTATTCTGAGCGGAGTAATATTAAAGATGTCAAGTACATTAAAGGTTAATGCATTTCTGCCAAAAGGTTTAAGTTTGCATAGGCACCCGAAGAGCGTTTCGCTTTTTAAAGAGCCTTCTGATTGCCCCTGATAATAGTAAATTGCTCCCTTTTGCGCAGAAAATATGTTTGATAAAACTAATGATGCTGAATGCACTTGAAGAAGACTGATTCTCTGTTTGACTGTCTTCTATGATGAGGTGTATTTTGCTAGTGGAATAAAGTGTTACTAAAAGCCCAAAATTGATTCACAAATGTAAATAAATAGTCACTCTTACGTTCTAAAAGCAAAGTTTTTGGTTCACCTGTCTTTTTCTTTAGTCTCCCTGGCGAGGCACGCTGCCTCGTCTCCCTCACACTCTTTCAAGGTTGCACATCTGTGTCATTCAGGAGATCTCAGATGCCATCAATGAAATCTCTGTCAATGAACCTCAGCAGCACGATCAAAGGCACTCCTCAGCGTTTCTAATTCAAGGTTGTTTTGGAGAGAGAGACAGCGAGAGATGTCCTTGTGTAGAAGTGGAGGGTATGTCAGGGAATGCTCACTGTTTGCTGTCAGATCTTTGAAATAATAATGCAACCTAAGCCTTAGGGCTTTATATCATTCAGTGAGGCTAAACATGCTTAATAATGTTTTAATGTACTTTGTGCCCTTGTCTGTCTCTCACTCACTCTCTCTCTCTGTTGTTCTCTCTCAATCTCTCTGTCTCCCTCTACTTCTCTCTGTCTGCCCATTTCTCTCTGATGAGTTTTGAAACACTTTAAATGAGCATGATGTAATGTGCCTACAGGTCATAGCAGTAGTGTGAGATGGTCATCCGAAATGTATGACACTTTAAGAGGTCACAAGACCATGACAACAGCCGTATTTGAACCCCTTTCACGGTGTGACATAGGACCACTGCTTTGGAGTTGCGACCAAAGATATCCCTGTGTTTCTTGGTTGTCTTTCATCCGGGACAACCCAAAATTGCACAGAACGTAGTGCGTACCCGCCATTACCAAGCCTGCAGGGGCCTGCGCGTCACGTAGCCTGTACTCAGAGATGTATTTCAGATGTATTGCAGTATTTCAATTACTTGTATTTGAAATACAAGTTAATTTGCTTTTGAGTATTTTGTAATTTGTATTTGATAGGGCCGATAAAAAATTGAATGTAATTTGTAACAAAATACTTTAGAGTGGAGTAATTTTGTATTTAAAATACTCAAATTACTTTCTCCAGTGTTTAGGCAGAAGGAGATTTTTTTTCTGTCGGATTCTACCACGAGAACATCTGATCTGCCTCTGAATGTCATTGTCGAATCAGTCAATTTGCCAAAGGTGTTGCTTCTTATGGCCCGCCCCTTTTTGGGGCGAAAAGGAAATCACCCCAGACCTCTCTCATTGACTCTCATGTTAAATCAATTTTTTTCACAAAACAGGGTTGTGGTCGAAAACTTAGAAAGCTGTCTTGATCCTTGTCAATTTATCTTCATTAGTACACCGACTTAAAGGAGGTTCTTTCAAAGAGCGAATCGAGTTGTTGCACTGAACGTTAGCCATCTTGACACAATGTGACTTGATGAAAGCCGTGTGATGTCCTTGTATGCAATTAGAGCTAAGGTCCGGGACGCGATCTGGCACTCCTCGCCTGGGCGAGACGCTCCACTTTGTGAATGAGGCGCGCCTCACCTAGGACGCGATCTGGCACTCCGCGCCTGGGCGAAACTCTCCACTTTGTGAATGAGGCGCGCCTCACCTAGGACGCGATCTGGCACTCTGAGCCTGGGCGAAACTCTCCACTTTGTGAATGAGGCGCGCCTCACCTAGGACGCGATCTTGCACTCCGCGCCGCATTGCATAGAGGCAGGGGCCCGGGCGCACATGAGACTCTTATTAAAGATCTTAGCCTACTATAAACGTTGTTGAGACTCGCACTAAAGATCTTACTCATTCTCACAGAGACAAAACAAATAGCTACACGGTCATTTATCTGTGTGATGTCACATGTGTGCGCCAGTGTTGTCAATCACATGTGGGCACCAATGTTGTCAAAGATAATCTGTAACTTGTGGAAGTTGTATTGTTAAACGGTGAGTACTTTGGTTGATTAAAGTATAAACTTTGAATACAAATGCTAGTACAACTTCTATACGTTATCTGTAAGGTTGTGAGTGTGCAGTGGTAATGTAAGTTGGATTCGTAAAACGTATTTTAGGAAATAAATGACATTGCTTGACGTGCAGCTATTTGTCTCTGTTTTGTTACCGACTTTCAACTTAATAAAAATCTCAACAACGTTTATAGTAGGCTACGTGTATTGTTTTGTCTCTGTGAGAATGAGTAAGATCTTTAGTAAGAGTCTCAACAATGTTTTTAGTAGGCTAAGATCTTTAAAAAGAGTCTCATCGGTGCCAGATCGCATCCTAGGTGAGGCGCGCCTCATTCACAAAGTGGAAAGTCTGGCCCAGGCGCGGAGTGCCAGACCCACGTCCTAGGTGAGGCACGCCTCATTCACAAAGTGGAGAGTCTCGCCCAGGCGCGGAGTGCCAGATCGCGTCCTAGTCCTTACCTGGCAATTACGTATGACGAAAGCACGGTGGGGATAGCCCTCCCGGAAGCCATAGAGATTGCAATGAGAGCCCTGTGGCGGCGGTTACAAACATGAAAGAAATGACATGGGCCCATCATAATAGCCTGCACCTGGCCCCGTGGTTACTACGTTACGCCACTGAATAGCCCAAACCTGAATGTTCTGCTATACCAAATTGTGAGAAAACTGAAAATTCAGAAAAAGTATTTCCTGTATTTTAAAAATACAAAATACATGTATTGTATTTTGTTACATTTTCTGGCAACAGTATTTTGTATTTTATTTTGATACATTTATTTGAGGGGTATTTTGTATTTTGTATCAAAATACATTTTGATGTATTTTTGCCCATCTCTGCCTGTACTACAGCAGCAGTCTTAATGAGGTACTATTCAAACACACATAGAGGATTCAAGGGAAGTGGCAATGCTGATGCTTCCCAGCATTCTCATTATGATACTCTCTGCTCTGGGGTGACTGACGTACACAAAGCCAGTGTGTTCAGATGAGACTTCATCAGTTCGCTCTTGAAGCAATGGCATTTCTTTTGTGAAGCCTCATCACGGTAGAAATAAAAAATATTTTTGTGATGTGTCAGTGCGCTGGTCTCTCATATTACATGCACCTAATTAACTGACTCGGTGTTCATGTTGTCCTTGAGATATGGCTTCTGTGTATTGAAGCCCTTTTTCTTGGGTAGTTGGCAGCTCTATGAGTAAAGCTGTGTGCCTTCTCAGTGAGAAGCCTCTACACTAGAGTCCCTGGATGATGGCTTCCCAGACTGTCAATCACAGGTAGGGTGATCGATATATGAACTTCTAATGCACTTGAGTACAAGGAAAACCTCATTTCACTCCTTATGTTCCATTGTTGGTAAGGACAGCCGTAGTCTCTGTGAGTCACTGTGTGTGCGTGTGTGTGTGTGTGTGTGTGTGTGTGTGTGTGTGTGTGTTCTTTGAGCTTCTGTGCGTCAGCTGCAGTGGTTGCGATTGCTTCTGAGCACAGTGCGCTTACGGTAGAGGCGTACGGTTGTGTTTTAGGAGGGAGGGCTCCTAAGGACTCATCAAATACTGCTGCACTAATTTGTGTAAAGGTCTATTACTAACTGCAAGAGACGGAGATGTGAATAATGCACACACTAATCAGACAGAAAAAGTCTGCACGCCTCTAACCTTTTCTTTCTTCAGAGAACAGAGCAAGGAGCAGAAGTGCTTTGAATTATTCATCCCAGCACTATTAGAACAACTACTTCTATTTGTGGTATGCTCTGTGGCACAGGAAGTTGAGCATCTCTCATCTGAAGAGCATCTCTCTCTTTGCCATCAAAACTGTTTGTTGTCACAGAGGAAAGAGTGGCTTTTGAATCAGAGAAAGTGTGTGTCACTGCATAAAGTGGATGAAGTCCCTGGTGGATCTGTGGCTATGAACTTCAGGACGGGATTAATTTGGCTCGCATTCAATTGCCCACAAATCTGAATTTTTCATCAGTCATTTATGATGTCTACTTCAGAAACAATACTGATCAGAGGAGCGTGAAGTGGTATCACAGGGGGTTGGAGTCTCTGTGCACACTGTGATCTTGGCACGGCCTAAGAAGCCCCCGTCAGCATGCTTTCATCTATCAGTGACAGCAGTGATCGCTGTGGCCAACCATACAACTTCTCTGTTAAAAAGCATTCTCTGTCACCGTAACTATGACAACAATTCTTGACTATACCTTTAATTAATTCATTAATTAAATAAGTTTGTATTTGTGGGATCACCTATAGGGCATCTTGAGACTTTAAATTGGCTTTTAATGATGCAGAAAACACATTTGAAAACACATTCACTACCAGAAATTCAGGGTCACTGTAGCTCTTCATCCAGTCTCCGTCATAATAGAGAAAAACAGATTCACCAAGACAGAAAGGGAAATTGCTAAAGAAATCCCCAGAACTTTTACATTTTTACAGAAATGTAAAAGTTACCCGGGGGAACCTAGAAGGGAAAGGCATAGAGGAGTGCAGAGGTCTGTAGGGCTGGTAGTGATGGGCAAGTAGTGTGTCTCAGAGAGGAGTGCAGAGGTCTGTAGGGCTGGTAGTGATGGGCAAGTAGTGTGTCTCAGAGAGGAGTGCAGAGGTCTGTAGGGCTGGTAGTGATGGGCAAGTAGTGTGTCTCAGAGAGGAGTGCAGAGGTCTGTAGGGCTGGTAGTGATGGGCAAGTAGTGTGCCTTCAGAGAGGAGTCGGTCAGTGAGGAGCAGTATCATTTAATGAGGCAGGCTGGAGGGAGGGATAACTGGTCTGAGGTGGACTGGAATCATGTCTACACAGTCAACTCTATTCAACTCAACTCTATTACTCTATTAAAGCTCAACATGCACCTTGAGAGGAGGAAAAGAAGAACTTCTGCAACACAGTTAAAGTTGAAAGTTGCAGTTTTTCAGATGTAAATGATAATGTTAATGAAATGAACACATCAAGGTCTCTGCTCTTTATTTAACAAATCACAATGAAATCCTATTCACATACTGTAGCTCTTCATATATTATTAATATGAAATATCAATGAAAACTGAAACCATATAATAAATCAAATAAAAAGATAAACACATTGATCAGCACTCTTGATTCCTTATTCTATAGGAAACGTAGACAAATTGGCAAGAAGCTCACAGCGATGGTGAAAGGCTGTACTACAGACACTGAGAAATAAGATCCTTATAGCAACTTTATGCCAAGGTCATGAACAAAATGTGCAAGGAGCACAACCCCAGATAAAAATGTAGTGTGTGTGTGTGTCTAAAGGGAAACTGATTAGTGGCACAACCCTGACAGGAGTACGATGCAGTCTTGTGGACGAAGCCTTGTCTTAAAACTGGCAAAGAGGAGCCCCGGCCTCATACAGCACACCAATGGAGATGCCAGGGTGAGCCTTGGCAGGAGAGAAGACAATGGGATGCGTGTCAACGTGTCTGAGCCCAACGCCTGAGCCTATTGATTTTGTCATCTCTCAAAAGCAGCGCTGTCGCCCCCTGGGAATTTCCTCTGCATGCCCAATGCTTCTGTCAAAGTCAGAGCCCAGGCCGGCCTGGTCAGATGTAGGCGCGCTGGTGGGTTGATAATGCTGTTTCAGGGCGAAAAAGCTAGCACTAGCACAAAACTAGCACGCGTTTCATTGGAGGAACACTGCGAACACTTGATGTGCAACAGTCCATTTAATGAGGGATTTTCGATATGTAAAAATACTATCCCGCTGGCTGTTTTGAGGCCCTGTCACCACAGAGAGCACACATTTGATCTGAGACTGTGATGAAGCAAGGACACCAGGGAGAAGCGCTAAAGCTTCTATTCTTCAGAATTCATTTCCACTGGTGGATCAATTCTTGCTTCCAGACACCGTCGGCGCACAGCAGCGGATCTTCAGTGAAAGGGAAACCAGGCAGAATTATATAAATTGTTAATACCACAGTTGATAATGGAACCTCATCAAAATGTGAGTCACTATACATGCACATATAGTATATGTAATCATATTTTGATTTGAAAAAACATTGACTTTTTTTTTACTTTTTTTTTTTACAGCAGCAGACTCCTTTCCTCTCCTGACTGTCGTAATGGTACGGTGAACATGATTTGAGTTGTATGTGACAGTTGTGTCACTTTCCAGGATAGGGGTGTTAAGGAGAACTAATCGTCGTTAAAATGCATTGCATTTGTATTGTGTAGCACTCTGTCAACAGCCAATCTAGCCTCTAATGTGGTAGCAGCCCAGGCCTCATTAGTGTGGATCAATCAAGTCAGACCGACCGAGCACAAAGTGATGCCGGTGTTACTGCTGCAGAGTTGAATGAAAGGAAAAGAAAGTGACGCCTGTGGCGTCTGTGTTTGATGGCGCCACCATCACACAAAAAAAAGCGTTTTGTTCATGTGTTGTTTTTGTGAGGTGACGGTGAAATGAAAACTAGTGGTTATGTAGTGTTACGAGAGCCACTATGGTTAGATTTCACTGGTTTGTCAGATCGAGTTTGCCTGTTCACAGACACACGTGAGTGTATAGCTCTTGAAGGGACTGACATGGCTGTTTTCCTCCCATCAATCACTCTGAGGGTCTATAATGAGATGTGAAGTGAGCATGTTCAAATCCACAGGCCAAGAGGTGGAAGTCATTGTGCTGAAGGAGGTTTCTTTTATCGACTGTCTGTCAAGTATTGGCAGCTTAATCTCCGAGTTGAGTAGGGTAACTCCTGCTCATGCCGGCATTGGTAAGCCAGGGCAGGTGTCAGAACACTGGAGCCATGTCAATGCCATATGGCCGCCTCACATGCCCTTCCTCAAGAACGCCAGAACGGCTCTCTGAGCAGGCAGCTTGAACCATTACACACCATTGGCAAAACTGTTAGTAACTCACTTTTCGCACTGTTTGGAACTCGGAACCTCTGAAGTGCCCATTTATTCAACACAGTGAAGGTTATATGAAGACTAAAATAACGTGATAGTGGTTTAATGGGCAGGGTTTAAATTTAGACAGAACTTAATCTCAATTTTTTTAATCAAGGCCTTTAAGTAGCTACAACTTTGACTTTTAAATGAGCTTGTCCCCTAAATCATTTCAGTCCACTTCCGGGTTTTGAGCCAATCAGCTTCTCCACTCCAGCAAGCGCAAATTAAATGACGCCCTGCTAGGTATACGCCACGCAGCTGTTCTGCGTTATGAATGTTTTAGTGCTTCGACCTCCCCAGTTCCGCCTGTCTAGGAGGAGGGCCTTCACACTCTTGGCTTGTTATGCATGTTTTCTCATTGTGCTCAGCAGCAGGACCCCAAACAGCAGACACTGGGAGCATTACAAAAAAAGCATTCTGGAAAGAAAAAGAAAGAATGACCGATGAAGGGAATAAATGACAGTGGCCAGCCACTCCTGGATGGAGCGAGAGTGAGAGTGCCACTGGTGACCGCTTCAGGTGCAGTTAAGCCGTCTGTGGCTCTATGTGGTCAGCTGCCCCTGCCCACGTCTGGGTCAGTAGCAGACACAATTCTGCAGCCGCCGCCACAAAGTTGGCAGCAGCAGCAGCTTACATAGATCTAGTCCACCAAGACCTAACATAATACCATGTCATTGACATAAATAATTACATTTTCTCGTGATTTCAATGTGTTTAGCCTTGCTCTTATGTTGTTTGAATGCCTGTGTCTGCACACACATAACAGGCACACAAATTACGTAAGTATTTTTTTGCAGTCTTATATAATTTTCTCAGCCAACATTCTGAAAGTTTTATGAAAACGTGACATGACCTCCTTTGGCAGAAGTGAACACACTATTTTCTGTTATGTAGGATTCACACTGTAAATAAGTAAGTGCTTTTACCACGCTTGCTAGTGATAGTTACTTGACTGATTGAAAGAATGATTGAAAGAAAACAGCATTAATATAGTGTATTTGAAAATAAAGTGTATTTGATATTTAAAATTTCATTACTATTCATGGGAGGCAGATTTAATTTAGGATTCATGTTAATATGAGTTGGTATGTATGTGAGTTTTAGTCTTTGACTAGACAATATACCTCTCTGGGAAACTCTTATTCTTCCTCACCCAGAAGTCACTTCTGCTATATAACCTTGAACAATATTTGTTAAGGGCGTTCAAAAACTAAAAAAAATTACAATAGAACTTCAATCACCGGCTTATCAGATTGTTCACCAGTATCGCAGGGCCATTCATAGAAAGGACAAGTGCACTATATTTCTCCGTCAGCTGTCGCCTAAATGTCACACGAGGGCCCATCTCATCTTCTACAATTTGTCCGAGCAATTTATGGAGTAATCGTGCGGAAGTGGATGGTCTGTCTTGCCATGCCATTACAGCATTACAGAGTGATTCCCCCTCCTCAGTGCTGTCTCTTCACCACTTCTTCTCATGCTTGGATGAATGGAGTCACGGGTTCATAAATCAAACACACTGCCACCCCCCCTCCTGCTGGGGCCTGGGCCACATCAGCCATTCAGACGGAGATCTGGAAGTCACTCAAATGTGTGTTCTGACCTTTGATGTATTTCACAATGTCGTAGTGCGTATTTGTTAAATCCAGAGATGTGACACTGATTCTTGGCAGGTCTGGGCGGATCTCCTCAAGCACATAGGTGGCAGCTTTTTGGGAATGTGATGGAGTAGCCGGTTAAGCTCTCCATCACAGCCTCAGCAAGTTGGTGCACCATTGGCACCTTGAGTAGATTGAACACATCCTTAAAATGCATTTATAAATATCTGTCTAAACCCAGTCTGGACATCCAGACTTTTTATGAGTGGTATGTAGTTTGATACTTCAATACTTTGATGCAACCGTCATGGTGAACAGCAATCTGAGGAGATATGGAAGGATCCTTTTGATTGACATGCAGCATGACCAACCAGAAAGGTCTGCTTTAGCATAACACTGATGGGGCAGCCGATTCTACTGTGCCATTTCTCAGAGAGTCACTATATCCTCGACCAGTGTTCTCATTGCTGTTGGTGTAATATGCAATGTTCCCAAACGCTCAGTTAATGCAAGGCTCTACCCAAATAAACATCTTTTCAAATAAAAACGTCTTTGAAAGTGCACAGACGCTTGTGATTCACTTGGCTGGTTCCCGTACAAGACACAACAAATATGAGACAGTTTGAGGCATTTTCTGGGGATTCTTAGGCTGACATCCAACGAATGGGATGATACAATAGATAGCATCAGGGATACAACAGCAACAGCAAACATGGGCTTATCTTCCTAATCACAAAATCATGACAGATTTACGTTTGTGCAGAGACCTAGATTTGAATTACTGAAAAATCTTTTTAGATGTTTAAATACAGTTGTTAATATGAGGAAGAGAAAATATAAAGAATGAAATATGTTCTCCAGCCATAAGATTAAGGTCAAAAAGGATATTAAAAATATGTTACAGGTGTACTGGCAGAAAAAGGCCAACGACTGCTGTGACCCACTCTTTTGTTGCTGTGATTGCACCTGTTTGTCACCTCACGGGCTCAAGGTGTCTTCCCCAATGCAATGACTGTATTCATGAAGATCGAAATACAGCTTGGGGATGTACTGTTAAACAGGCTCGGTGTAATTGAATGCATTTGCATACCATTTGTATGGGATGACAGTTTTTGTGATTACCCTTGGGACACCTGGGGCTACTAACAATGCCCATACATGCAGAAATGCCAAGCCGAAGTAGAAACACTATCTAGTGTCTGTTCGTTCTTCGTAGTGAGCGAGCCTTCATGTCACCTGGTGGGTCTAAAGAGATTTTTGTGACGGACAGTTTCAGCCCTGCACTTATCGTCTTCACTCTGAAGAGCAGAGGTGGCTGATGAGAAGACAGGGGAGAGGGGCACACGACTCCTCTCATGATGGGGTGTGGAGGAGCCTGTATTTCACTCTCCAGGCTGCAGCTCCTTCAGTATAGGTGTATAGGTTTCAGGTCACAGCCATCTAATCCTATAAACCAAGCTAGTCACCACAATTTGAGACCATAAATATCCTGTCCCAGTGTGTCCTCCCTAACATTCTGATCAGTGTTTCGATAGCCCTGCCAACTGTCATTCTCATGACCTTGAGGTCAAGTCATGTATGAATGGACAGCTTTGAGACAGAGACAACTAGGTTACTTTTTCTAAATAACCAACCTTCAATTCATATCATCTTCACTTAAACTCCACCTGGAAGGAAATATGGTGCAGCTTGAGGACCATTAATCACATGCTATAAAATGAAGGCAGCTCACAAGTGATCTAACCCTACTGGGATAAATCGGTTATTCATGCGTTTAAAGCTCTGTCAATGTCAGTCGAGGGCAATTCTGGCTCTCGAGCATCAAATTACGGCTCTTAATTAGGGAAATGAAGGAGTTGGAAGTCTTAATCAAGTGCAGCTGCTAATAAACGCTCACGTTGGATATCTAATGTGTAACAGGCCCACTGTGTCCATCCGGAGAATGTGTGTCCATCAGTGGCGCCTGCTGGTTCAAACAGAGTATGAGGCATGACATCAAAAAGCGAGTGAGGCCTGGGGTCATGGCCCCTTCAGAAGAACATTTTGAAATATAAGTCGTGAAATATAAATGGTGCCTTCTGATCAGGGGCGCAGATAGCACTGGGAGCGTTTATTATTATCGTGAGCGTGAGCGTTTATTATTATCATGACTTCATACATATCACATATGACTGGGGACGGGGGGACATGTCCCCCCCAGATTCATAGTGACCCCGATTCGTCCCCACCACTCTCCCTATACGTAAGGCGACTATAGCATCAGTTTATAACTCTGCACAGCTGATTAGGCGATGTTAGCATCCCCCCCAGTTTAAAAATCCCATCTGCACCGCTGCTTCTGATGGAACTTTCATCCTAACTTTCACTTCTTTCACTTTTTCACTTTGATCCTAACTTTCAACAGATTCAAGTTATCACATATGACTGTATTCAAGCAGTACATGATCATGATCCTACTGGTAATTGTCAGATGGCTGTTGAAAATACTGTTTTCATATCTAGGCTAAAGAATTCCATTCTTTTGCCTCAGCAGGACACAAACCAAAGTAATGTATTACCAACAGACATTATTCAATCCAAAAGAACACATGAACAAGCTTACTCACAGACAAGCTTATTCACAGGCAATTCAGTATTAACAACAATAGCATTTAACAAAAGTGTTAAAACCTGTTCTATTAATAGCTGACACTAGCTAGCTAACTCGTAGTACAGCTTACTTGGTCAATTTGTCTACCGAAATGCAGCAACACACAGTCGTATAATATAACCAAGGGAACCAAGGGAATTTGAATCCATGCGTGTTGTTTTTGCTTTTGTGAATTTGTTATTAAGCATCACTTCATCTGCTTGACTGAACGAGCCACCCCTGGTTGATTGCTTCCAAAGTCAGGCTAACTAATCTATCTGTGTGGGTGTGGAGTGTGTGCTGACTAGTTCCACCATAGTTTTTGGGAGTGATTACCTCCCCTCCACAGGGCTTTGGCTGTGTACAGAAAGCATACTGTGATTGTGATCACATTAATAGCTGTTGTTCCCAGCATGCATATTTAATTGTGTTTATTTGTTATAGCAATGCAACTCTATAGGTCCTATTGTCTTCACAGCTGACTTTTGTTTTTGTTGTTGTTGTTGTTTTGCATATTGGTTGATTTGTTTATGCATCACTGGAATGCCACATTTCGGGATTGGAGGCCCATGTTTGAGCTCCCCTACGCTCGACGTAAGTTCTTTTTTGCTTTATGTAATTCAATCACTGCCATCTAATTAATTATTTGTTTCATGGCCTCCACTTTGCATTTACAAGTGTCTCCACTCCCTTTGTTCTGTTCAGGCCTCTCCACATTCATAAATGAGCCACTCAGATAATCTCCATCTTTTATTTCTGCCCATGATACGCCACGGAGATAAGCATAATAAGAACTCTTACGTCCCTATGTTCCTTTTTTTATTCCCTCATATCCATGGTAACACTGCAATATTTTTAAAACAGCTGCAACAAAAGCTGCTCATTGTCATTGGTTCCCGAGAGCGAGTAGAAATGAGCACACATCACACCCTTCAGGATGTGCGTAGACAAACCAGGACCAGACAAACGAACCATGGTTGTTTCTATGCGGCGTGTTGTTTTGGTGAAGTAGAATTGCTAAGGGCAGCACTAATGTGTTGTTTTGGTAAAGTAGAATTGCTAATATTGATGCAGGGGCAGCACTTCTCCTGTGATTGCCAAGCATTGGAGTTCTGACAGGGAAAAGAGGGTTAGCATGGTTAGAAGATGAAAAAAGCACCTCTGATTGTCGTGCTGTCTGTCTCTCGAGGTCGTTCAGAGCCCTAATCATGTGTGGTGGCATCCGCATGTAGTATTAGGACTTCATCAGAAGCAGATTTGATCAGAAGCAGATTTTTTTGGCCAAGTAAGTTTGAACAAACAAGGAATTTGACCTGGTGAACTGACTCTCAATGTGCTTACACATAATATACATTACAACACAATACAAAACAAACACAATACAATCCAAGAATTAAAAACACAACACAATACAAAAACAAACACAATACAATACACAAAAACTAACAGTGCAATGGTCTATGAAAGTTAGAGAAAGTGTATACAGGAGCTTGGAATTGTTACAATAGTTCATACATTTGTCCCTGTCCCTGGGCCGCCTGTCAGAGCCTCTGGTTGTGTTTGTGAATGTTAAATATCTTTTTATGGATTTGTAGGTGAATATTTGTGTATATTGACAGAGATAACATACAGTGTATCTGCACATTATTTTGCATGTCTGCTTGTGGATGTGTATATGTGTGTATACACATCACGTGCATGTGGTGACTTGTGTGCTATGGGTGTGTAAGTGTGTGTGTTTGTGTTCTTGTGGGTGTCTGTGTGTACGTGTGTCTGTATGTGTGCGTGTGGTTGTCAGTGTGTAAGTGTGTGTGTTTGTGTGAGTGTGGGTGTCCGAGTGTAAGTGTGTGTGTTTGGCTGAGTGTCTGTGTGTAAGTGTGTGTGTTTGTGTGAGTGTGGGTGTTTGTGTGTAATTGTGTATGTCTGTGTGTAAGTGTGTGTGTATGTGTGGGTGTCTGTGTGTAAGTGTGTGTGTGTTTGTGTGAGTGTGGGTGGCTGTGTGTAAGTGTGTGTGTACATGTGCGCACACCTTCACGTTCATTCAGGTCGTTCACTTTTAACCCAAAGATGCGCATTTTACCCACGGATGTGTGTAGTACAGGGAGGTGGTCTAAGTGCCGGAGAGTATCTGCAGTCCTCCACAGACATTAAGGAACCAGTCAAAGGTGGCACCAAACTGGCTGATGAGCTTATCATAGAAGGCCATAGGGATGGTAATGGTGCCACTCTCCTTCCAGTCAGCTGCCCACATCAGTGATTCTCCCTTGAGGAGAATGATAAAAACTGACATCCTTTTAAAGTCACCACAGATTCCCATGTATGTGAAGTACTGGGATACTTCACATATAAGTCCCTCACAAACAAATCACTTATATTGAATGAATTTATATCTGACCATGACATTGACATTTTATGTCTTAGTGAAACCTGGCATCGCAGTGGCGACTATCTCACCTTAAATGAGGCGGCTCCTGCAGGCTATAAATATAAAAACATCGAAAAATCACGCAGCTCTGGTCGTGGTGGGGGGCTGGCAGTGTTTTATCGGGACACTTTCGGCCTTGTTACACTGCAGGTCCCTGTTTCCCCATCTTTTGAATGCTTAGCTGCCAGAAGCCTCACCCCTCAACCTCTGTGGTTGTTTCTATTTATAGACCACCCAGAGCTAAACCTACTTTTATATCAGACTTCCTCAAATCTCCTCACAACCCTGTGCCCCACCTTTTCCAGGATGGTGGTACTTGGTGATTTTCAATATCCATGTAGATGCCCCCAAGTGGCAGCTGGCCGTTGACTTCCTCAACCTCCTTGATTGCCTCCCGCTCACTCAGCATGTACAAGGACCATCCCATAAACACGGCCACACCCTTGATCTTGCCATCACTGCCGATGTCTCAGTTTCCAACACCCATGTCCTGGAGCTAGGCATATCTGACCACAGTGTGGTACTACTGGACACTATGGTTACACCACCTGCCCCCAGCAGCAAGCGCTCCATCACCTTCCGTAAGATCAAGGACATTGACCATGCCCTGCTATCTAACGCTCTCTCCTCTGCTCTGACTGAGCCTGATCCTGCACTCTAACTTGAAGAGAATGTACACCGCTACAACCACACTCTTCAAGATGGCCTAGACAGGTTTGCCCCTGAAACAACGCGGCTGGTGTCCTTCCAGCGCTCAGCCCCCTGGTTCACTGACCATCTCAGAGCCCTTAAGTCGAAGGGTCGAAAAATTAAGCGTAGATTTAGGCGAACTGGCTTAACTGTCCACAAGCTGTACTTCAGAGAACATCAGAAAGTATATTCCTCTGCTCTTAGAGCTACCAGGGCATCATACTACTCTACTCTCATTGACTCTGGCCATAAAAACCCAAGGCATCTGTTCTCCACTGTAAATCAGGTGCTCAAACCTTGCAGCTCCTCCACCAATACTCCCTCCTCTGATGACTGCAACCGCTTCATGGACTTTTTCAAATCAAAGGTCGATAACATCAGGCGCAACATCACCCCTGACCAACCTGACCTTCCCTCGGATCTTGCCCCCGTGATCATTTTGCTGATGTCACCCAAGCTGAGCTCTCCAGCATTGTTTTAAAAATGAACTCCTTCACCAGCTCTTTGGATCCCGTCCCCACATCTCTATTGAAAGTGTGCCTCACAGCCATTGTCCCCACTGCAACCCACATAATAAACAGGTCCCTATCTACTGGTGACGTAGCCCCCCCCCCCCCCTCAAACTGGCAGCCATCAAACCTGTGCTTAAAAAGCACAATCTGGACCCTGAGGACCTCTCGAACTACCGTCCCATCTCAAACCTCCTTCTAGCAAAGGTCCTGGAAAAGGTCGTCACCCTCCAGATGCATAACCATCTCCACTCCCATCAGCTTTATGATTCCTTCCAGTCTGGTTTCAGACCTTCCCATATCACCGAAACTGCTCTGGTGAGGGTGGTAAATGACCTCCTAAGGTCATCAGACTCTGGCTCACCCAGCCTACTAGTCCTGCTGGATCTAAGCGCCGCTTTGGATAAAGTGGACCATAATATCCTGTTTCGGCACCTCCAGGAGGTGGGAATTACAGGCACTGCCCTGGACTTCTTTTATTCCTATTTCACAGGACGGCAGGAATATGTTGCCCTTGGCAATATCACCTCCAGCATTAGGTGCGTTACCTCCGGTGTCCCCCAGAGGTCAGTCCTGGGGCCCCTGCTTTTCTTAATTTACATGCTACCCCGGGATACTTACTTCGAGGTCATAACATCCCATTTCACTCCTATGCAGATGACACACAAATCTACATCCGAACTTGACCCGACAAACACCTGGCACTATAACAAACTACCAAATGCCTGGATGACATCCAGCACCAGATGAGCAACAACTCACTACAGCTAAATGGTGGCAAGTCTGAAGCCATTCTTATTGGCACTCCCCATCAAACAAAAAAGGTATCATCCAAATCACCATAAATGGGCACCCCACCCCTCTCTCCTCACTCGTTACAAACCTTGGTGTCAAGCTGGCCTCTTCATTGTCCTTTGATGCACACATCAAATCCATCTGCCAATCTTCATTCTACCACCTGAGAAACATCTCAAGGCTGAGACCCTCTCTTCCCGAACATGCTGCAGAAAAGCTGGTGAACGCATTTATCAGCTTCCGTCTGGACTACTGCAACTCTCTGCTGGCAGGTCTACCAGCAAAAACCATTCAGAGGCTGCAGTATGTTCAAAACAGTGCTGCTCGGGTTCTCACCCAGACACGGAAATCTGAACACATCACCCCAGTACTCCACTCCCTCCACTGGCTTCCAATCAACCAGAGAATAATCTTCAAAGTCCTCCTAGTTCATAAGGCCATAAACACCACCGGTCCAGCCTATCTCCAGGACCTCCTCACCCCTCATCTCACATCAAGGACTCTTAGGTCCGGACACGCAAACCTGCTTGCAGTTCCCCGGACAAAAATGACCAGAATGGGAGATCGTTCCCTCTCCTCGCTTGGGCCACGACTTTGGAACAAGCTCCCGGAGAACATTAGGGCTTTGGATTCCCTTACTACTTTTAAATCACACCTCAAAACCCATCTATTTATATCTTCCTTCACCTAAAGTCCTGGTTTCTGTTTTTATTTATTTTCTGTATTGTTTTTAGAATGCACTGTTTTAATTGCTATTTGTGCACTCCTATTACCTTGCATTATTGTTGTTGTGACCTTGTTAAGCACCTTGAGACCTCTTTGTATGTTAAAGTGTGCTATAAAAATAAAATCCATTATTATTATTATTATAAGGGAAGTGATAGGAATCGCAATAAGAACTCTCAGCAGCCGTCATACACCTCCTGTAGCAGGCCCTACTGAAAGCCACTTGCTGCCTCCACAGGTTTGGTGTGGATTTCTGGCACCAGTGATTTCAGATATAGGATGCAGGTGCAGGTGGAAGTTGCAGTTAATTGAAATGAAACAAAGCGAAACAAAGACATTTGGGACCTAGAGGAGCAGGAATCAAAATATTCCAGAAATACATCAAATATACCCAAAGAAACAAAGGAAAACCGGGAGTATTTATGCTAAAGTTAACAAGGCTGAACTAAGGACCCAGGAAGGAACAAGTGGGGTGTGAACAGAGGTGAGATAGATAGGGAAAACAAAAGCACATTACTATATAAACAAAAGAGCACATGGCTAATCTAGGAACAGTGAAGAGGTGGTGTGTGTGTGTGTGTGTGTGTGTGTGTGTGTGTGTGTGTGTGTGTGAACTGCACAAACATGAACATGGTCAGCCCAAGGTTCCTGCACCAGTGATACAAGGAGATTAAAGGGGGGGGGGGGTATGTGAGTATTTATACACATATGCAATAAATAAACAAACAAGCAGGCACCAATAAAGGCCCTCAGATGTGTTCCTCTAACGGACTGTAAATACATCTCAGCCAATTCCCGCCTGTTTCTCTCACCCTTTTTCTGTGTGTCCTTTAAATTATTGATTTATGTTGAAGCTGTCAAGCTGACAGGCACTTGCTGTTCTTTAGTTAACAGTGGCGTGAACCTTGGTTGTGTGGTTTTGCAAAATAAGCAGCAAAATCTGCTGAGATCTGAAACAGTAGATATACTAAATACGCCTTTTAAATTCTATTTTAAAATCAAAATGTTGTGCCATCTTCAATGTTTCCTTATTTACCTACCAATATTTTGTTTCTTGACCATATCAGTTTGAATCCCAAACATGTCACACTGTCACAGATGGTCTACTGCAACTTTTTCACTGCTATTTCACGTGTTCAGTCCAAAGACTGGCCAGTTATGATAAACTAAAGTAATCCAGGACAAAGATTGTTTTTAATAATGGAGATGTTGAAAGGGCCAGACGTTCCATCTTCTGCAAGTTAAAGCTATTTCTTGGGATGGGGTCCAAAAGGCTGTATACACAATATTTTCTCGAGCAAACCCTTTGCCAACAAAAAGGATTCTCCTTTTGTGGTCTGGAGTCTTGTATGTGTGGATGCATGTGGTGACGCCACTGAGCACAGTAATGTGGCAATGTCCTCTAAACCTGTGCTGACAGAAGAGGCAATGAAATATTAAAGACCGCAGTTCTCAGTACATGGTTCTTAGGAAGGAGTCCATCAGAACCCAACAGGTTTGCCTTTAGGGTTCTATTCTGTCTGCAGTACTGCTAACAAGGTGCATTTAGCACCAGTTGTCACTGTAACTGCAGTAGAAATGACCGAAAGACCTCAACGTAACACATTATACCTTTTTATGTCACTTTGTACCTCAGGAACTGGACTCATTTGACTTCTCTGCCTTAGGGACTACATTCTTACACTCTTTCGCATGTTGACCTCCTGGTGCCTGCATAGTATTGACAACCTATCCAAAGAGATGCAGAGTTGCTCTTGGCAACCATCTAGGCACCGAACTGGAAAGGGAACGCTTGTGTTGGTTCTAATTGTCTTGAGCGGGGCTGTTTGGGCCTCCAGGGCGTTCGCTGGAGTGGAGTGAGGTGAGGAAGGTGTCTGGACCAGTTTGAGCCGGGGTGCTGATGTCTTTCCTGTCACGTTAAGGGTTGTCATGGCAACGCTGGGTTCGGGGGTTGCATGGCCCCTGCAATGAGAAATGTGCCCTGGGTTTCCAGAGTGGTCAGTGTCCACTTTATAGACAAACTGTTCTCTTTCTTTCTCTCTTTCACTCTCTCTCTTTCTCTCTCTCTCTCTCTCTATCTCTCTCCCTCCCACTCTGTCTCCCCCTCTTTTTTCTCTCTTCCTCTTTGTCCTCTCTTTCTTTCTTCCTCTCTCCCTCTCTCTTCACGACAGTTGTTCATGCTGATAGCATTGGCCCTTCTAATGTACTCATTCAAAAGTCTCATCTTTCTCTCTTAGTGTAAAGAAAGATGAGAGAAATAGAGATTTACTGTAAATGTGAAAAATGAGAAATGCACTCTCAGGTTTAAGGAGTAATTCTACACCGTCAAATTGCAGGAATATTATTGCAAACATTTTTGAAAAGTATGGTAACTATCTAACACACACAAGATGGCAATTTGATGACATGATCTTTGTAGAAAGCAACAGGTTGCAAAGTCACATTCACAGTAATGCTCCTGAAAGGTTATCCTCCTGGTTCATTCGGGCATCTCTCTCTCTCTCTCTCCCTCCCCCCCTCTCTCTCTCTCTCTCTCTCTCTCTCTCTCTCTCTCTCTCTCTCTCTCTCTCTCCCTCTCTCCCTCCCTCTTGGTTTCCTCTCCTTGGACAGTAATGGCCCTTGTCTGCCTCGTAGGCTGATTTTCACCTGTATTACATGACAGCGGTGTAGAAACGTGATGCCCATGTCCCTCGCTCTTGCTTTTTCCATCTGTCTCTTGCTACCTCTTTCCCCCTCCTTTTGTTGACACGCTCCACTGTCCTTCCTCGACCAGGATTGCGGACGTCTGCAGGTATAGATGAAACGGCACACTGTCTGCTCTGGCCCCATGTTCGGTGCTGTCCCTGAAGGGACCGGCAGGAAATGCAGTGTCATGTTGCACAATGGCTTTAACCGACGGTTTAGTGAAGCATGAATCACTTTTACCAAGCAAATGAGAGACAGAGGGGGGATGTGATCACTTCTGGGTGTTTTAGCTGAGACCTGTGCGTGCAGGTCTGTATGTACAGGTCTGTGTGTGCAGGTAGCTGTTTGCGAGTAGAATCATGCATAGCTATACTCTACACAGCCTGCTCTTAGTCTTTTCAAAACCTTACATCAGTTTCTGTTTTTGTCCTCATACCACACCCGTCTGCCTGAGAGGAACCCCTGAACATTGTGCTTCATTGATTCAAATGATTCATTTCTGTTGCATGGAAACCCTGGCAGTCTTTTCACTAGGAAACTAAGGAGGATTTCTATTAATCTTGTGGCAAACCTTGAGGCTGTGCTCCCCAAAACCAAGGTTATTATTCTGAGAATGGAAGGATCTGGTTTAATCCATAATCCACATTTCTTTGAGAAATGATTATTTTAATTGACTCACCCATAGTGAGAAAACAGCATACACACATTCCCATGGCTCTGCAGAGATACGGATGGACTGAGGCATGGAATGGTACAACAAAGCAAATACTGTGAAACTCACACCTACACAAGAAGACAAAATGGTATAACAAAGCTGTTTGCAAATAGAGAGAAAAAGTGCGGTTGAAATTCAGAGAGCACCACCATCCAGTCAACTTGTGCTGACAGCTGATTACACTCATCAAAGAGTCATGGTTCAAGCTGTCTGATTGGGGATGATTCAGATCCATCAACACTTGGTTCAACATTCAGGAGAGATTTTTCCTTGCACTCAACTGTTCAGTACAGTGCTCAACTGTGGCAGTTTTGCCTAAGAGGTTTTCCGACACACAGTCGATGTGCAGTTCTTGCACGCACACAATAGTGAATGAGACTTTGTGAGTGTTGAGCCACATTTGTGTCAACTTGGCAAAGCAAAACAATGACTAAGCAAGTCTGAGATTGACAGCGCTGGATTACTCTTGGGTGTGTGTCCATGGCAGCCTCTGCTGACCCGGTGCGACCCACCTGACCAGGTCGGACCCCTTGATGCTATGTGTTTAATATTCCACACACAGCCTGCACAGAGGGGTAGTTACAAGCCTGCTTGGGCAAGCTTCTCCTCTGCCTCGCTTCTCCATAGTATCTCTGCAGTGTCTGTTTTAAGCCCCGTCAGGAGGGAGGGAGGGAGATAGGGATGCCAGATCATTAGGATGGTTCATTTGATGACTGAGCAGTGTAGGTGTTTTATCTTTGACTGACTCACAAGGAATGTTCATTCTCATTTATACTTGGAGATGTTTCATGCAATGTCATTATTTAGTTGTGATTGACAGTCATTGTCAGTTCTCTCTATTTGTTCTTACATTGTGTAATTACCATTTTTTCATTGTAAGAAAGCACCGTTTTAAACAAGTTCTGTTTTAATGGTTCAGTATTTCCCTTGGACTCAAAGTCAATTTGAGGCTGAAAGTTCTGGAATACAAATTCTGGAATGACTCATCATCATCCTCATCATGAAACTAAAGCCTTATTCTACTCCGTCTTTTGTGTGAGCGGTCTGCAGAAGGATTTAATTATTGAAATCCATTCTAATGTTTCAATAGCTAAGTATCAAAATAGCTGACCCAGGCTAGCATTTGACAGGCTTTTAGAATACAGATAAGCAGGGATCTTTAACATTTCCACAGGAAGTAGCACTGATGTGATTGCGACAATATGGTCTTACATCAAAATGTGCACATCGAAATACTGTTCCCAGTTACTACACACATTCACGTCTGGAAAACACACAAACCATTAATCCACAGAACACATTCGAATTACAAACACATGTATGCACAACACATGGAAATCTCCCATGGTAGCTTCCAGTTGGTAATTGGATTGGCGACCCATGGCGACTATCTCACAGAGCAATGGGGAACTTATTACGCATGGCAGTGGTGAATTATACCGGGCTGAGACCAGCAGCTATCTGTGATGTTCAGGCCTCCTCGGCGGTCACCATGTTTGATAGCCGTGGTCTTTTGAAGACTCTGTCCATCATTCCTGAATCACCACCCACCCCCACCATGCCTGCTCACCCCACTCAACTCGCCTCCACTGCCTCCTGCTCCCCCATCACACACTCACATACACACACACACACACAGCCAGCGCCACACACACATAACGCCTCTAACACACACACACACACTTACCACCTCTAATACATACACACACGCACACAGCCACCGCCACACACACATAACGCCTCTAACACACACTCACACACACACACAGCCACACACACATAACACCTCTAACACACACACACACACACACACACATACCACCCTTTAACAAACCCACACCACCTCCACACACATACATACATAACCACACACAAACACACACACCTCCACCAAGACACACACATACACACCACCTCCACGATGACACACACATACACACACACAAAGCCTCAAAGCCCCCAGCTCTCTCACACACATCCCGCAGGTACGGCGTTCATGTCACCCACGTCAGTGAGGCATCTGGGCTGAGTGGGGCACGGTGCATAATTTAGGTGTGAAAGCCTGTGCGTGTGTGTGTGACTGATGGGTGCCATACATCCACGCCAAGCAATGGCTTATGGGAAAAGGTGAGAGGGCGTGTCTGCTGTCTGTCAATCAAGGGAGTGATCCATTGCTCTCTGGATCTTTTTTTTTTTGTACGATGAATCATTTCCAGTCACAAAGCATATTCTCGCAGAGCATTTTTCATCAGAAGGCATATTCTTTATAGCAGCTGGATTTACTGTAGGTTATGAGCCTGCTTTGATTTACAGCCTGGTCACATGCGGGCCTCTGGTTCCCAGTTCTAATCACGGACCTCAGAGGTCAGTCTGCTCTCCCACCATAACTCCTCCAAACAGCCCCTCTCAAAACTTTTTCATAGCACAAGGTCGCTCGGTGGACATGGGGCTTGACATGAAATGACATTGTTTATGCATCGGCAATCCATTATAGTGAAGTGCACGTTTTTATGTGTGGTTTGGTCATTTGTATTGAATGATTTCGATAATCAACACATCTGTCACCTGCACGGTAAAAGCTGGATTATTCAGGTGAGTTTTCGCGAACCCTTACGTATGTATGATGCAGGAGCCATATTGAACAGTTTATTGGACTTCATCAGGTGGTGCCTGGTGTCAATAAAACCTTGGATGCAGTCTCACTGATTAAAAAGTCATCATCTGCTGGCCCACACACATCAGTGGCATGACAGGGAAATACTTATTTTCTGCCTGGCACCAACACACCTCTCTCCTCCATTCAAACAGTTCTGATTAAAACACACACAGCCCGCACACACACACACACACACACACACGCAAACGCACATACACACACACACACATGCACACGCACCCACATAGGTCCAATTTAGGTCTTCGCACAGGTCCCTGGCCATCAATTATGCTGACTCGGGGGTCAGAGTGAATGCTTCTTGCCAATTTAAGCACTCTGATGTGAATGTGATGTATTCAGACCGAGACTTCCAGGAGTCAGTCTTTTTCGTGGAATAATGAAATGCATAGATCCAAGAAAGAATTCCATTATACTGCCTCGGCGGAAATGAGGGGAGGTGAAATCCGATAGGGTTTCACCAGGAAGAGAAATGAGTTTGCTAACATCTTCCCTCAAATTAACCTTGTTCCGATCAGCCCAGTCATGACTCTGCCGGAGAAGTGAGGAGGACGATTCGACTTAAAAGCTGAGCTGCTAGCCAAACACTGGAACTAAGACAACCAGCTAGAGTGGACTACTATTGAAAACAAGCTGTCATCCCCGTTCACTCCTATTGATAAATGATCCCAGTCTTCACATATTGAAGACTATCTATAGATCTATTGACTATCTTTTGAATCCTGTTATGTCTCACTCCAAAGAGATCTAGACCAAAATACATAAAATATACAAATGATCACACTGCAAACAAATGTATTCTTCTCTGTGGCATAACCCTATGATCCGCATTGGAAAGGCATCAGTATATTGGAAGGAATGGAACCTTAATGGAATATGTCATATTACCAATCTATATGAGGAGGGGGTGTTCATGTCATTCTCTGACTTCAAAAATAAAATACGATCTTAAGGGAAAGGATCATTTTTGGAAATATCTGCAGATCAGGGACTGTCTTAAGTCCAGGATTCAATACAAGGATGGAAACCACATCACAGACTATCTCACGCTACCTGGGGAATGTCACCGAGCCTCTATATTTTATAGAACCACCAACCAATTGTTCAGTGATTGCTGTCAGAACCTGGAAATAGTATGGGAGAAAGACCTGGGATGTCTGATGGATGATGAGGAATGGCTGAGAACTATATCTAACAATGGGAAATACATTCGGGAAGCTTAAGGGAAATTTACACAATACAAGATAACACACAGGTATTATTGGTCACCACAGACTTAACAGAGCAGGTATAATAAACAATAATATGTGCAGGAAATGTCAGAAAGGCATAGGTACTCTGCTACAATGCATCTGGGAGTGCCCTGTTATTCAACAATTGTGGAAAATAGTGGTAGACGATTTGAGTAACTGGCTTGGAAGTGACATACCTCTATCTCCCAGATTATGCCTATTAGGGGACAGAAGACAAATACATAACATATCCAGCACAGCATTTTCTGTAATCATGGCAGGGATCACAACTGTGGAAAACACCCACACCTCCTGAAATAAAAGAGTGGGTAAACATTATGACAAAAACAGCTTCATACGAACTTATGCTCAACAGGGTAGACAATAGAAATAGGAACAGAGCACCAATTTGGGTCTCATTCTGGCCTCACATTACACTACCTAATGAAAATGCAGCTTGAACACCTTCCACTGAGTGTACCCAACATCAAAAAACCTGTCCTTTACACAATTGGTCTTATTTGTAATGTATTTTTGTTTTGCTATGCCACTGATGTTTCATGCAATGTACATAATAAGAAATGTCTCACAATGTACAATGTATAGTGTATAATGTTGTAATGTCAAACACCAACGCCTAAATAAAAACTTGAATTACAAAAAAAAGGCTGAGCTGCTTTTCTCTCTCTCTTTGTCTTTCTATCTCTCTCTCTCTCCTCTGGCTCTTCTCTCTCTCCTCTCTCTTTTCAAAATGACTGTAATCTTGAAAATTATTATGATGTAGGCCTATTACAAATGTATAATTGAGACACATGCTCTACTGTGTGATACAAGGTCAGTGTATTTCCAACTGTCACAAGGTCAAGAAACCCTTCTCAGATTGTCCATAACATGTCCTCCTCTGTGATTTCACTTCAGTTAATGGGCAAATCTGCAGATGTTTTTCTTGCGTTCTTTCTTTGTTTCGTTTTTTAATATCTCTGTGATGACTCATCAACATTGCTGTGGCTTTGTGTTTTCTGCCTTTTGTCTGTAATAGGCGCTCTCTCTCGGCCATGTCTTTCTTCTGTGCCATCTGTGTACACAGAGACCCTCTGAGACTGCCCGTGGCATTAAACCTGGCAGGAGCTGCATGCAGCTGGCAGACAGGCTTGGCAGCCTCTCCCCCTTGTTTGAAGATCACCCGGGATTTCTCCATTGCTTATCTATCTACCTATCTGTCTAACTCTCTCCACCAAGCTACTTCTCACTTTTTTTAATCATTTCATCCCTGTTCCCATCCCCAACCATCTCTGTCTCTCTCTCTCTTTCTCTCTCTCTCTCTGTCTCTCTCTCGCTCTGTGTCTCTGTCAAACACAATCTTTCTCTCTACCTCCCACCCCTGTGGTGTCTCTAGCTCGACCTGTCTGCTATATAGCTTAGGTGTCAGGCTGAGGAGAGGTCTGATAAAGATCTGTACAGGTGTGTGTGTCCTGCAGTACACAGGTGTGATAAGTGGCCAAATCCATCACTAACCAGGTGGCTCTTCACACACATCGGACACACACGAGAAAACAAACAACCCACTAAGAACAAGTTACAGCCATCCAAAACCACTGTACAATGGGAAATGCTTTTTTATTGTGACAGGCCATTAGTGACAATTAGAGCCACTCAGCCAGAGAGTGTATAGGCCACCATAGGCCCTGGTCCAATACTGTTGCACTTATCCAATCAGCTCTTCACAGGACAACCGCTTCATCCTCCTGACCTTTTGGTGGGAGTTCTCAATTATTTCCGGCCCTTCGTTTCATGTCGTCCATAAATTCTATGCCATCCTGTAGATGATCGTAACGTAATTGATGAAGGTAAGTTGACATTTTCACCCCTCAATTCCCACCCAGCCTCCACCCACCCCTGTGCCCTATACCACAGCCCTCTGCCTATGTCCTCTATATGCTTCTCCAATGCTATGGACCCCTAATGACCTTGTCACCATCCTCTCTGTCTGACTAGATCATGCCTGCTCATCTCTCCTCTCATCTGCTCCTTGCATGCATCAAAGATATGGACTGGGATGGGGGTGTTGAGGGGTGGGATGGGTGCGCCAGCTTCTTCTTCTTTTTTTCCCCTCTCCTCCATCGCTCTCCTCTGATTGCCTGCTTTGCGGGGTGCCAGGGGAAGGCGTCTCATGAGTCAGCCGGCGGTGACACCTTCATCTCCGCTCCGGTGGCTGCGTAGGGATCTCATCCACCTTCCTTGGTAGGAAGAAAAATCACTCCGGCTCACTCATTTTGCACCGATGCAGAGACACAAGCAGGCATGTGAAACACAGACACACTAACTACACAAATTCTTTACAGAAACCTACGGTACAATATCAAGCACGCACGACAGGGGCACGTCAAAGTACAGATTTATAAAAAACGTCTTAGACGTGGAAAAGGACGTATCTCTACGTCTGGTTCTAGTTAGCGTAAGTACATTTCCTTGTGGCAATACTGGAGTACTGCAGGAATTCAGAACTCTCCTAGCGCTGACACGCAGTTTCATCATCATCATCATCATCATCATCATCATCATCATCATCATCATCATTGTCAGCACCATTGGTGACCATAGGGGCTAATGGTGAAAGGCCAAATTAATGTTTCGCTCAATAAAATCAATTAAACTATTAAAATAATTCACACATGTATGAAATTCACGTCTAATAGGTATTGGGTTTTAATTTCACAAGTGTAAAACATTTCTCTAAATAAATAGCCTATAAAAAGTCTATTAGTGGCTTAGTTTTCAGTAGGAAATATGGATGCATTGTCGTTGTTAGAGGATATTGCCAACTGCGCAATAAGGAGAGAAAGGGTTTTTTCGTGATGGCGCAGACATTTTGACAGAGGATGATGTATGGCTGATAAGCAGGTATGGCTTGCCGAGAACGGCAGTGTAAGAGCTTTGTCATCATTAAGCAGAATTTTGCCCGATGTTCTTCGCAGTATTATCCCTCTATATGTCCGCACTTTATTAGATTTTCATATAGTGCCCAGGAACAGCAAAATGTGAAAGAGGATTTCCTGCGTAAAAAAGAGTTCCCAATGGCTTCTCATCCCGATTGCGCACACTCAGACAGCCTAGGAAGCCCACTTCAATACAGCACATGCCCATGCGCGGTCGGTAGTGGAGCGCAGCAAAGGCATGCTGAAGGGAAGGTGGCGATGGCCGGCGAGGCCCCGATGCTGGAGTAGCAGGTGCTGCTGCTGCAGATGCGGCTTCTGGTGCTGCTCGTGCAGCAGGTGCGGCCGCTGGTGCTTCGGAGACGTGTCTACTACATGTCACACACTTTGCTTTTGCCATTACGCCACCAGACAGGCTTTCTAACAATGTTTTGGCCCGCATCTGCTCTTCCATCAGGAGAACGTCGATGTCAGCCTCACTATAATTCTTCTGTTTACATGTTTCTTTCTTGCTTGCCTTTGTCACAGAGAGTTTGTGCTTTGAGGATGCGCTCTGTTTGTGCATTGAGAAAATGCTAAGTAGATTAAATAGGGGCGTTTTGAGGGCGGATATTCAATTGCGCATAATTCCACGACAATTTGTGATTTATAACTGAAGGATTGGCGTACACATGTTTTTTTGTGTGTACGTTCGATTTCTGTGGATCTTGCAAGCCATACCGCTCACTTCAGAAAATGTCTTAGACAAAATGTAGGATGGTTTCTACGCAACTTTTTATAAATGAGGCCCAATGTTATATGGAAATGGGCAATTGGTCCCCAGGGGCATTCATACACAAATGACTAGGGCAAACACGTAGACACATCTCACCATGTTAGGAGCTCTGTTTGGTGATAAGGGAGTAATTAGTGTTCATGCAAACACTCACACATAAACCAGTCCAGGGTATCTGACCGTTACAGAGGCTACTGTCTTCCCAATCAGCCGTAATGTGTGTCGACTTTTGAAGGTGCATGTACACACACACACACACACACACACACACACACACACACACACACACACACACACACACACACATACACACACGCTTAATTAGTTTGGGTTGTGGGATTTGTGACTATATACATACATAGAGGCACAATCAAGTAGTCACTCTGTACCTAATGGTATGTGTAATTAAGGTCTGGACAGAGATGACAGGTGATTGTGTGCACATCACTCACACCCCAGCTTATACTCTAAGCACCAATTTCATAGCCAACTCTCTGTATTACTGTTCTAGGTAATTATGTATATTTTGTATGATTGGCATTGGATGTGTCCTCCACACAGATGGATTGTACATTACAAAATGCTCACGGCAAAAGAGCCATTTTTCTCTCTCTCTCTCTACTACAAAAAAACAGCATTTTGACTGTATATACACAGTGTAGACATACATACACATGACTACACACCATACAGGTATGTGTGCAGGTCAAATATGTTATCTGGCACGATGAGGTATGAGGAAGTGCTGGATTTCTGACCAAATTTGCATTTCAATATGCACACCATATAAACCCTGTAGAACAGGGGAGCCATTCTATTTTGTTATCATCTGTTCTGACCTTTAAGAGACAGATAAGAGGAGATTAGTCTGTTTGTACATGGTGTGTTCAAGAAAATGTATTTGTATTCCTCTGGTTCTAGGCAGTTGTTAACCACCCAAACATGCATGCTAGTCTTTGACATATACTGTGTCAGTACCTAAATAAGCTCATCACTATCCCATATGATTCCCTCTGCCCCGCTGAAAACACTGATGAAGTACCGTCTTCTGTCAGAAAAACAACAACCTTGAAAATGGAGCACCAATGGCTGGTGACTTTTGTTAGGTAAGCCAGCATGACACCATTCTACACGATCACTGCATGCATTCAATATGGAGAAAATGCAATAATACCTGCTTGTCTTTTTGAGTGAATTGTTTGCTATAAAAATATCAGTGGATATTGTGGTGAGACCTCATCAGCAAAAATCCCCAAACCCTGCATAAATGGCCATAGAGATGATTGAAAGGTTGTATAGGCAGGGAAAGGAGATGCCATAAAACTTGTTAATAACAGGCAGCTCCATTACACAGTTTGACCCCCCGTGAGTCGCACCCCTTGAAGAAATCTGTCCTAATTGAGGACATTTGTGAGCACCAGGATCTTTTTGGCTGAGGTTTAACCTTCTCCAAACCGATTGAACTTCAGAACTGACCATGTTTACCCCCAGGCTGTTTTGGTCATATCACCTCAACCGGCATAATACTCTGTGCTTGTTTGGTTTAGACTATGTTAGAGCCACTCTAATGACTTTTCTTTCAGATTGGAAAGCCACAGAAACACATGTCCAGTCTGTCTCTGTCTGTCTGTCTGTCTGTCTGTCGAACAGGACCTCACAGGTGTGACTGAAGGCATCAAATGGAACAGCAATGAGTTCATTCAGTGGTCGACATCCGAGAATATTCAGGTAACGTTTTGTGTTTTTCCTGCTGATGTTAAGAGACGTGACGAAGCATCTATGCTTTTTTGACATACTGTGCACGTACACAAACTCACACAACACAAGCTCTCAAACTCAGATTCTCATGGCACACACATTTAAAGCCAGTCTCATGCCATCTTTAACTGTGTGAGAAACCTGGGGGGGGGGGGGCAATTGGTTACCTGATACGGTGTGAGGCAGGCCTCTGAAAGGGTGTATGGGGGATGGCAGGCAGAAAGAAAGATGGGGAAGAAGGAAGAGAAAATGAGGGGGGAGACGTTAAGTATGAACCAGGAGAACATGCCGTCCTCAACACCATTTTATAAAGGCAAAGGTTGAGAGACTAAAAGAGGGGACCTTGCTTGGTGCTGAAAACGGCAAGGACACCTCAGAGGGAATGACATACTATTCAATTCACCCATAGAATGGGTATGCACTCAAGAGTGTATACCTACAGTAGGTGGATCTGGATATAAATGTCAACAACAAATAATCATGCATACATTAGCCATGTTTATGCATTTACTAGCCATGTCTTCAATCTTGCTAAATACATTTGATTAGAAATACCCCCTAATCAACCAAACGTATATCTGTGCCAGTTAAGTCCTCCGGGAGCAGCAGCACTGATCAAATATATACAGCACACTCACAATAACATAAGCAGACCTGAATATATGTGAGGGACAAGACAGGGTGTAGAGTATGTGAAGAGGAGCCTTCTGTGTGTATTTTCTCCACTTCCTCTTGTTTCCTGCCCCCCGGTGCGGTATGAATGTGACACCCTCGGCATACGGACGCCATTCATCATCATCATCATCATCATCGCCAGCGTGTAAGAAGCCTAAGGATGGATGAGCTGACAAGAGCTGAGAGGTGATGAGAGCACGGACGTCTCAACCCACACATGGATCATCACTTCACTCCTCAAAGCAGCTGTCACTGCAAACACAGGCTTGCTCCAATATCATGCTACCTTCATGCTACGCCCCTTTAAACAAGCTCACTTAGCACACTGGCCCTGACCTGAAACCTTTGTGGGTAGCCTACTTGGTAGTGTAAGAATGAAAAAATATTCTAGTCTTACATATGTGCTTGTAGTGGTTGCCTCTTTGTGTAGGGAGAGGGCAGTCTATTCATGAGAGTTTTCTGCCACCTTGTGTTTTTCGAGGGTCCCTACATCTTATATTCTGGTGGCATTATACATCTTATATTCTGGTGGCATCTCGACTCCCCAGGGACGTATGCTAGGATGCTGTTTGTGGACTTCAGCTCGGCTTTCAACACCATCATGCCGGAAGCCCTCCTCACCAAACTCACCCAGCTCACTGTGCCCGCCTCCACCTGTCAGTGGATAACGAACTTCCTGACAGACAGGAAGCAGCAGGTAAGGCTGGGAGAAATAACATCCAGTACCAGGACAGTCAGCACTGGTGCTCCCCAGGGTTGCGTGCTCTCCCCGCTGCTCTTTTCCCTGTACACAAATGACTGCACCTCAGGAGACCCGTCTGTTCAGCTCCTGAAATTTGCAGACGACACTACAATCATCGGCCTCATCCGAGATGGAGATGAGTCTGCATACCGGAGGGAAGTTGAACAGCTCGCCCTGTGGTGCAGTCGCTACAACCTGGAGTTGAACTCGCTCAAAACTGTTGAAATGATAGTGGACTTCAGGAGGAACCCCCCATCACTGCCCCCCCTCACCATACTGAACTGCACTGTGTCTGCCGTGGAATCCTTCAGGTTTCTGGGTTCCACAATCTCCCAGAACCTGAAGTGGGAGCCAAACATTAGATCAGTCACCAAAAAGGCCCAGCAGCGGATGTTCTTCCTGCGCCAGCTCAGGAAGTACAACCTGCCTCAGGAGCTGCTGATCCAGTTTTACACTGCAGTCATTGAGTCTGTTCTCTGCTCATCCATCACTGTCTGGTTTGGATCGGCCACTAAACTGGACAGGAACAGACTACAACGGACAGTCAGATCAGCAGAAATCATCATCGGTGCCGACCTGCCCACCATCCAGGACCTGTACACCACCAGAGCCAGGAAACGGGCAGGGAAAATTATTGCAGACCCCTCACACCCTGGACATAATCTGTTTCAGCTCCTCCCCTCTGGCAGGCGCTACAGATCCCTGCACACCAAAACCACCAGACACAGGAACAGTTTTTTTCCCCTTGTCGTCACCTTAATGAACACTTGAAAATGTATTATATTTATTATTATATTTATATTACATTATATTTATTTATTTGATCCTAAACTGTTGTGATTCATTGCACATTTTCAGTTAAAGTACATTGAGAGCAACTAAACACCACAACAAATTCCTTGTATATGAAAATGTACTTGGCCAATAAACATGATTCTGATTCTGATTCTGATTCTGATTATTGTCACTTCCTGGATTTTATCCAGCCAGTGAGAAAAAGCACTGTGATCGGACCAAATACTACTGAAGAATTGCATAGTTAATGGAATTAAATGAAATTCAATTGTTTCAGGGAACCTATTTTTACCTTAAATATTGTGTTTTTTTTCTTATGTGTAGTACTTTTTCTTATGTGTAGTACTTATTGTGTATTTATGCTTAATGTTTACTGTATATACCTATACACTAGAGCAAATTCTAGGTAGGGGAAAACTGATAGTTACCACTATCAGCTGCGATGTAAGATGTCCATCTACTTTTACGCGATCTGTTTCAGTTTGGACCTAATCTATGCATTGATGCGTACTCTGCAGATGTTGTGCAGATATTTATTTCCTGATACAAAATTGCTTCACTTCCAAAAGGTTGTGTTTTAAAGAAAACAGGCTTCACAAACCACAGTGACGATCATACAGTATAACAGATCTTATTCTTTCTGGTTTTTTTTTTAAAAGCACTTTTGTATTCCTTTCATAATTAGCTTTTAAGACACTTGCAGTATTGTCATGACATTTGTGCAAAATGATTCAGCAGATCAGCAGAGACTGAGCTTCCTTCCTGTGCTAGACTGTGGTATGACCGAGTTGACCATGTATGCATCCAATTGCTTGTGTTAGAAGTCGTTTGTAAATGTGGCCATGACCTTGAGAGGTGAAGTGAGTACCTTCCTCACTCTGTCAAACTATTTGGTCTCTAAAACATACCATATTTCATTATTATTCAAATGAAGCCATTTTGAAAGACATTGGTTAAACATTTGCATATGTGTTAGTGTGTGTATTGTGTTTGAAGTTCTGACAGCTGTAGGTTAAACCCGTGTAAGGTGTCATTAAGAATGCGCTACACTAAATTATGGTTTATTGTCTTTAAATAGTTTAGCTGTGTGTGTGTGTGTGTGTGTGTGTGTGTGTGTGTGTGTGTGTGTGTGTGTGTGTGTGTGTGTGTGTGTGTTTGTGTGTGTGTGTGTGTGTGTGTGTGAGAGAGAGAGAGAGAGAGAGAGAGAGAGAGAGAGAGAGAGAGAGAGAGAAAGAGGCAGTTAACAAGATATTCAGTGCATCCAAGCAGACTCAAAAACAAATATTGTTCATTGCATTTTAAACATTTTAGCATATTTAATGTATGTTGGTTATTTTACCATTTTATTTAGCTTTTTCGTAGGGGAAAACACGTCTTTCTTATTACAGCATCCCCCAGTGGTCAAATGTCAAGTTTGTCAAGTCAAAGAGTTGCTGAGTTATGATCTTTGTGTCAGCATCATTAATTGCACTATAAAGACAATGGAGGGGTTTACTGATAAATTATCTTAAATACTTGCTGTATTTGCCCGATTCACAAATGTATTGCTTGATACAAATATTAATTTGATGCCATTAACAAATGTAAACGCAGTCACATTTATTTACAGACTAACGATCGGCCATTTACAAACCGTTCGCCATTTGTGACCATCCCTGCATGTATGTGTGGATTGTTTATTTTTGGCCAATAACACGAAATATAAAGTTGGGGTTCAGGTCCAAAAGTCTGAGACATTACAGCCGCTGGATGACTTTGCTTCAACTCAATTAGGCTACTATTATTTGAGCCTACTCCACTGCAGAGGGCGCTAGCACGAATGGACACTTTGCGACACTAACATTAGGTCTATAGCCTACTCGTATCAGCCATGTGGGCCTACAATCATGCTGAGTGTCATGTGGATTGGTGGTGGGGGTTGGGGGGGGGAGGGGACATTAAAATAAATGGGAAAATGAAAAACTTTGACACACAATTGTATGACCGCCCTATATGTTTTTATTATTAACACTAACTCAAATGAGTATCCTTTTCATGGATCTCATTACATCCTTATAACGGAGTCGAATGAGCCTGAGCAACTATCTTAACAGCATTTAACAAAAGGATGATCCAGGTTAAATTATTGTTGTTTGTTTTGAGGGAGTTTCGTAACTTTGAAGCTTTGCTTCTCAGCCCAATTGTTTGAAACCAAAGATAATGGAAACACTTACTCATACGTACCCACCCCTCTTCTGGCAGTGGCAGTCACCAAGTAGAACTGAACTAGAAGCTTGCAGAGCGCTCTTCACCTCAGTGCGCTGCTTGAGTGTCTCATCAAGTCGGAAAGAGAGAGAGATGGGGACACCGAGAGATGGGGAAAAGTGGTGGTCTTCAGCACTTGTTTTTACATTCTTCTGTAGCCAAGTTCTCGTCGGAGTGAGAGCATGGGACTTAACGTTGCTTCATACCAACGATGTCCATGCGCGGGTGGAGGAGACAAGCAAAGATTCAGGAAAATGCACGAAAGCTCCATGCTACGGTGGAGTGGCGAGGAGGCTCACAAAAATATCAGAGATTCGCGAAAAAGAGGAGAACGTATTGCTGCTGGATGGCGGTGATCAGTTTCAGGGCACTGTTTGGTTCAACTTTTACAAAGGTGCAGAAGCAGCCTATTTCATGAACAAACTCCGATACGATGCAATGGTAAGAAGCTGTCTTAGTCTATAGCATAGCCTACTCTTTGAACCTTTATTTATTTCACATCCACAGCTCTAAGAGGAATGTAAAAATGTTTTAGCAATGGTTGTAAAAAGTGCTTCTCCAAAGGTGGGATCAATACCGTTTTCAAACTTTTTTAAATAAGCGCTGTTATGTTAGAGTGAGATATTGATGCTGTAGCCTATTAAGATTAAGATAGCCACATTTTCGAGAGCCTACTTCCCATTAGCTTGGATATTGATGCTGTATTAAGATTAAAATAGCCACATTTTCGAGAGCCTACTTCCGATTAGCTTGGTGACCCTCGTGCTGACAAAATACATTATACAATAGAAACCTGTAGGCCAAATGTAAATATTGATAAGTGGACATTAATTAAGTCTACTAACGACCAGAAATGTTAAGTTACATCAAATAAAGGCAGCTTTCCTCTTAGAGATACCTCCTCTATGAAGTCTTTAAATTCAGACGACTCAGAATTAAACAAATCTTAAGGCTAACCATCTCCATTCAATGAATGAATCTAAATGATTGGTTGTTGTTCTTTGTTGCTTCATACATGACCGCATGAATGACTACAGCTATTAGACACCTGTTACAGATGTTAAACACCTGTTACAGATATTAGACAACTGTTCAGTATGGGGAGTTTAAACAGAAACAAAAGTGAATTAATCACGCTGGTCTGCTTCCTTGTAAGTTTGTCACCTGGTCTCACCTGGTCTTTGGACCCTCCCAACAGTTAGATAGTACATTTCACACCTGGCATATCCTTACAGATAAAGGTCCTAAGCAAACTCTATGTCACAAGGCAAGCACATGCTGTTGATTGGGCATGTTCATTTATTAAACTTTTAACACCGTAACCGCTTTACTTTAGACTGTAGTGCAGCATAGCAGGTGGGACAGAGTGTTCCGTAGTCTCTGGACTGAATTTATAGGATGTGGATGTAAAGGTAGACATCCAAAAGAATAAACAAGAAGTTTAATGTTAATCTCAGAAACCTGTGTCATTCGTTCATGTGCGTCTTTGCCTCAGAATCTTGAAGACTGAGTTGAAGGTTTCCATTATTCTGTGTGTGGGGAATGAGTAGATTCCATGGTGTGCTACCCTCAGGTGTACAGAGGCTTGGGATCACGTCAGGAGGGGCTGATGAAAGGGCAGCTGGACATGTCTGGACAAGGGGCTATCCATTTCCCCTCAGAGACAATTAAGATGCACAACAGGGCTTTATATCCAGAGCCTATAGGGACTCAGTGGCAAGATAAACACTACTGCATTCTTCAAGGAGAGATCTCATCAGTCATAGAAGTTATTAGAGATATTTTCTGTTTGTTTTGATGGAACAATAAGCAAGACTTTTATTTACCTCAGCAGTAGGGACTTGAAGAAATAGAAACAGGTGTTAAAGGCACCCAGTGCAACTTTCGAGGCTTAAAAATAAACATTCAATTTCTAGTCTTTTTTACACGTAGTAAGTTTCAATAACTCCATACCATTACAAACCGACATTCAAGCAGCAAAGAGACGTCGTTGTGTGGTGAGAACTGATAGAAAATCGATAACAACAACAATCGCCGCCATTTTCTTTATTTTTTGTAACCTACAATAAATAAAGCAGGCTTCCAGTCAATGGAAAAATGACTTCTCCCCACCGGCGATTGTTGTTGTTTACGATTTTCTATCAGTTCTCACCACACAACGACGTCTCATCTTTGCTCCTTGAATGTCGATATGTAATGGTATGGAGTTATTGAAACTTACTACGTGTAAAAAAGACTAGAAATTGAATGTTTATTTTTCATTGAATGTTTACAAAAAGTTGCACTGGGTGCCTTTAATAGTGGTCTTAGTGCTTGGTTTCTACTCCTTGGGGCTCAGTGATGGTGTGTGCATGTTGATGTGGTGTAAACGTCTCTTTACACAGTGAAAAAAGGAAGCGGCTAGTCCAGATGAATGTGCCAATTTTACCCTTTTAAAAAGTCACCGGCATCTAAACAATCGTAACCTGTTAACATGCCAGGCTTGGGTGACTTGAATGGAAACAGTGGTACCGTCGCAATGAGCCTCTCTAACAAGGCTCTTATTCATCCCCCTCTCTTTCTCTCTAGGCTCTAGGGAACCATGAATTTGACAATGGGTGGGAGGGCCTGGTCAAGCCCTTTCTGATGGATGTGAACTGCTCCGTCCTGAGTGCCAACATTAAACCACATGGCTCCGCTGCACACAAAATAGAGGGGTACTATTTGCCTTACAAGATTTTTGATGTGGGTTCAGAGAGAGTGGCTGTGGTGGGATACACATCCAGAGAAACACCTGCTTTATCGGTTCCAGGTAATAACAACAAAGTGTTCAGAGAACACAACTCATAATGCTACTGACATAACAGTGCAGTCCCTACCAATTAAATGGTTCTTCTTCTTGTTAGTAATTGAGAGGATGTTTTAATTTGCAGCCGTATTAATGAGCAGTTTTCACTTTGAAAGAGGAGAATATATTTAGGTTTCATAGGACAGAATACTATGGTAAACACCCACTAAATGGGGAGTTCCAAATGAGGACATGCTGAATGGCAAAAGTCATGAAGTCATTTAAGCCATTTTCTATAAGGCCCCTGTATAGCTACGCTTTCATTCCCATCAATGCTGGTGCCTTCTCAAAAGCACTTGGAGGTAAATTAACTTCACTAATCTTGGTCCCCTTCACTTCAGGTCCAGACCTGATCTTTGAGGAGGAGATAGCAGCTCTGCAGACACAAGTCAGCAAGCTCACAACTTTGGGTGTTAACAAGATCATTGCCCTTGGCCACTCTGGTTTTACGGTAGACAAAGAAATTGCAGAAAAGGTCAAAGGCGTGGATGTGGTGATTGGGGGACACACCAACACGT
Organism: Sprattus sprattus; assembly: GCF_963457725.1. Lineage (NCBI taxonomy): Eukaryota > Metazoa > Chordata > Actinopteri > Clupeiformes > Clupeidae > Sprattus > Sprattus sprattus. The sequence continues at coordinate 63,471,839 of NC_137921.1, read as the reverse complement.
TCCTTTACACAGGTAAGCATGTCAGAATGGTCCCTTACAAGGATACGGCCTACACTTGCATCCAAATATTCATATGCACAGTGAAACACACTGTATTCCTATAAACAGGTGTTTCTGGTTTTTCAAAAAGAATTGCATTTTTGAGCCATCTTGGTTAAGGCAAGGGTGTTATGAGTAGCCATTGAATTTCATGCAGAAGTGAGTTTTCAGTGTAATTCACATAGGTGTCAATCACACAAGGATTCCAATTGATGAGAGTAGGAAAGTGATAGGTGAAAATTCACCCTAGTTACCTCAGGACTCCGGAGTATATTTATTAGAGAAACAAAAACAACACTTGCAATCGGGCTCACTCCCAGGACAAGGCTGAAGTGAAGCCCTGATAAACACATCGCACAAGGTTTATATAGACAGAAGTTTAGTTTTCAGCAGGGATAACCAACTGGTGGACCTCGGACGTCCGAGGCAAGGATGGAAGTTTTGCAAGGTCTGACGAAGCTTATCACCTCTGGTCTAAACATGCTCTTATAGATATGCAGACTTAGTGCCACATATTAATCTAAGTTACACACACACGGAAACAGAGAAAAGCCATGTTCCTGCTTACATAAGTACATGATTCATACAAGGTAATTAATAATACAAGGCACTTGATTATTATATTGTTGAGTCCTTAACAGTGTTTAGAAATTATCTCCATCAGAGAGCTTGCCATAAGGCATCATAGTTTGTTTATCGGTTCCTTAATGACCTGGATCCAGAATCCACTCAACACAGTTTGAATTCAGCCTCTTATGCATCGCGTAGTTATCCACAGCCACCCTGGAGAATTACAACAATAGCAACATGCAACATACACTTCACACTCCAGTGTTTTTAAACAGACAGTTGCGGTCCCAAAATGCTTCAGTTGAACACGTTGAATTGAGGTCACAGTGCATGTATCAGCTATGCTGGTTTGTTATTTTTGAAAACCTTTGCAATATTTCTGGTTTTGGTTTAATGGAACTCAAAACAAGAAGTGACTTGTTTGGCTGTAACTTCCTTATATTAAGAAAGAAGAGGGTTTTATTCTGTTTTGAGGCTTTAACTCAACAACAGCTGTGTTATTAAGAGCACTGCCCATGAAAGCTAGTAAATTGTTTTCAGCCTACACAGTATATTCATTTTACAGACTTTTTACAATAGCAATTTGTCTAAAGGAAAAAAGTGTTTTTTCCTTCACCGTGTTAATTTAAGCCTTAAATATTGCCTGCTCATCATCAGAGTGCTACTCACAAGCTCAAAGCAGCCAGTCAGCTGACCAGAACTAAAACCAAGCTCACATGAACCCCACTAACTTTCTTAAACTTCTCCATTTCATATTGCTTCTCTTCTTCCCTGTGCACAGGAGCAGCGCCTTCCAATGAGGTCCCTGCTGGTCCCTATCCCTACATGGTGAAGTCACAAGATGGCCGGGAGGTGCCTGTGGTACAGGCTTATGCCTTTGGGAAATACCTTGGCCATCTTAAAGTGACTTTTGATGACTCTGGAAATGTCCAGAAGGCAACAGGCAATCCAATATTACTGGACAGCTCCATAGACCAAGGTAAAATTCACATATATTTTCTGAAAAGTTATTTTTTTTATGATTTGACGCTGTCGGCCCTTTTAATAATGAAGGCTATTTACTCAGATGGAAAATGTAAATATTTTACAATTACATCCCTTAACAATTTTTCTAAAACTGTCTTATACTTGTTGCATGCTGAGACACTCCACACAACAGGGTTGTGGTTTATGTATGAAACTGAACAACATACACTGTGTGTGTGTGTGTGTGTGTTGGTATGTGTGTGTGAGTGTGTTGGTATGTGTGTGTGAGTGTGAGTGTGAGAGTGAGTGAGAGTATAATGTAATATCTCTCACAATCCACTACCATGTTGTGATTACTGTAGACCCTGGGATACTGGCTGACATTGAGTCCTGGAAGGAAAGTCTGGCTAATTACTCCGCTCAGTATGTGGGAAAGACTCTAGTCTATCTTAATGGGACCTCGCAGGAGTGCCGGTTCCGTGAGTGCAACCTGGGCAACCTCATCTGTGACGCCATGGTGTGTACAAAACAGTGCATTCCCTCAGGTCATTACCAGCACCACTGTCAGGGGTAGAATTCCCAATAAAGAACCCTTGTTGATTTGGCCTATGGTACTGATCAACTGGAAACTGGTATAATGCCATACGTTCTGAATGGATACATTGTAAAACCCTGTAAAAGTACCTGAGGCTAATGGTGATGTGTTGAAAAAGGCCTTCATTAACTCCATGTACTGTGTGAGATAGGCCTTCATCCACTCAATGTACTGTGTGTTGATAGGCCTTCATCCAATCCCTGTACTGTGTGTAGATAGGCCTTCATCCACTCTCTGTACTGTGTGTAGATAGGCCTTCATTAACTCCATGTACTGTGTGAGATAGGCCTTCATCCACTCTCTGTACTGTGTGAGATAGGCCTTCATTTACTCCCTGTACTGTGTGAGATAGGCCTTCATCCACTCTCTGTACTGTGTGTAGATAGGCCTTCATCCACTCCATGTACTGTGTGAGATAGGCCTTCATCCACTCTCTGTACTGTGTGTAGATAGGCCTTCATCCACTCCCTGTACTGTGTGAGATAGGCCTTCATCCACTCTCTGTACTGTGTGTAGATAGGCCTTCATCCACTCTCTGTACTGTGTGTAGATAGGCCTTCATTAACTCCATGCACTGTGTGTAGATAGGCCTTCATTCACTCCATGTACTGTGTGTAGATAGGCCTTCATCCACTCCATGTACTGTGTGAGATAGGCCTTCATTAACTCCATGCACTGTGTGTAGAAAGGCCTTCATTAACTCCATGTACTGTGTGAGATAGGCCTTCATTAACTCCATGCACTGTGTGTAGAAAGGCCTTCATTAACTCCATGTACTGTGTGAGATAGGCCTTCATTAACTCCATGCACTGTGTGTAGATAGGCCTTCATTCACTCCATGTACTGTGTGTCGCAGGTGGACCATAACATCAAGTATGCAGATGAGGTTCAGTGGAATCACGTGAGTGCCTGCTTGCTGAATGGTGGGGCAGTACGGTCACCCATTGATGAGCGTGCTCGAAATGGTGTGTTTGTGTTTACTTCTTGGTTTGATATTTGATTATAAAATCACTGTGGTGAGATGATGGTAGTCCATAGTAATATTTTAAACTAGGGAAGTACAGCAAAATGCTACTAGCTACCTTGCATGGGCATCGGTTATTACACGGCTGTTATGCTTGATACTTTTTTATGAAGTATGAGTATGAATATGGGGGAACATCGAATTGTGAAGACATTTTTGTATACGGTACATAGAACCCGTAGCACCTTTGTAGAACTTTGTCTTGACTAATTGAAATGTTTTTTTTTTTTTGCAGGTTCTATCACAATGGAGGACCTGATTGCAGTCTTGCCCTTCGGGTCTACATTTGACTTGGTTCAGCTGAAAGGCTCCACCATCAGGAAGGCCTTTGAGCACGGAGTGCGACGCTATGGCTCCAGCACAGGGGAGTTTCTCCAAGTGTCAGGTACGGCAGTGTGGAAGGAGTCTGTTGCTTGTCAGTTCGAAACCACACATACTTTGATCTGGCCGACTGCAACACACACAGATCCTTTGTGGTATTAATAATAATAATAATAATTTTTCCTTTTATTTTTAACGCACTTTTCATTCACAGGAATCTCAGAGTGCCTATATTACAGTTGGTGTTTTTCTGTGTCATACCTCTTCAGGCTTTCAGGTTGAATTCGATCTCTCTAAGTCACCCAACAACCGTGTGAAGTCTGTCAACATCCTTTGCACTGAGTGCCGAGTACCACGCTACGAGCCAATGGAAGATGACGCTGTTTACAAAGTAGTCATGCCGTCTTACCTTGTGGATGGGGGTGATGGTTATTCTATGATCAAAGAGGAGAACCTGAAACATGACAGTGGTAAGGCAGAGCTTCTTTTAACATTGACCCTCCTAAATAGACCTAGGCTACTACTTGGAGTCTATCTTTTATTTCAAAATAGTTGGTTGACGCACCTCCTTACAATGTAACAACGTTTATTGTTTGGGGAAAATAGCGTGCAGGACTGAGATTAAGCAATCTCAGTCCTGGTTAGAGCATGAGTCATTCTTCTGAGATAAAACTGAGGATCGGTCAGTTTCCATTCCTCCAAGAAGCCAGATTGTTTTACTTCATCTTTTGCAGGCGATTTGGACATCTCTGTGGTCGAGCGCTACATCAGAGAGTCAAAGAGAGTCCGCGCTGCCGTAGAAGGTCGCATCAAGCTCGTGAGCCCGACAGGTGGAGGACCTTGTCACATGATCTCACTTCTGCTCTTGAGCCTGCTTCTGGTTGTGTCAATGAGCCTTTAGGAGCCGTTGTTTGACTTCAACCCTCTTCCAAAGAATGCAAGTTTTCCATCCCGTGTTCTTTTGGCACTTTCAATAGAACTAGCTGATTCTTCGCCTTTTAACTTCCCCATAACATTATCTGTCCTGTCTTAAGAATACAGAAAGCATGCATCTGTCCCCATATGAAATTCATCAGCCTTGGCATGGTGTGAACTCTGTGTCCTTCAGTGGTGTTGGAACCACATGGTTACCCGTGCGAAGACAACAAAAGCTGTAGTCCCATCAGCTGTTTGTTGGGTATAATTTGGGAGGGCAACTCAAACACTTGTGTTGATATGTACTGTTCGTTTTTCTATTCAGCGATGTTTGAATAGCATTTTTAACAAAGGACACCAGGATACTTTACAGGTGAACCAGACCAATGATTCCTACATCTGAAAACAGATGGGCCCAGAGGGATTAATCCAGTGAGAATGCACCTGTTCACCAAACTCCTCCAACACTGTGACCTACATTGGCGTGAGTCACTTGAAACTAGCATTGAATGCATATTACGAGAACAAAAAGCTTGAATCTCGCCCCGTGTTTGTTGGGGAACTGTTAGTGAGAGTAGCTTAGCAAAGTTTTGTGTGCAGATTTAATTTGGACCATGCATTTCCATTCAATGTTATTTGAATAGCACTTGTAACAAAAGAAACTAGGATACTTTAGGGGAGAATGAAACTGATCTCTATTAAGCAGAAAGAAGCTAGAAGTTTCACAGCTCTAAGAATTCACCTGTGTACCCAGAAAACCTACCCTTCTGGAAAAATAGGTTTTTATATGTTCTTTGAAAAGCCTACTGGCTAACTGAGTTCTACGGGTAGGGTTTTTCTACAACTCACATGGATGACTCAAGGGAGGGTCTGAGAGGGTACCAGGTACAGCTTTTAAAGGTACTTTAAATTAGACCCTTCTAGAAAGTTCTTCAGTCTATTTTGCATTTTTTTTATTAAAAGGGTGTAAAATAATTGAATCCAGACAGAACAGTTTGGGGGATTTGTGAGTATTTGTGCAGTTGCAGATTTTGTACATGGCACTTATATTTCTTCCTAGCTTTCTAACTGAGCCACCTTAGTAGTACAAACCCCTTTAATGTGCAGAATCCCTACAGTGTACATCTCAGGCAGGAATGCCCATCTCACCAGCTGTTTTCTAATTCCATTATATAGTTATTTTTTACATAAATCTTGAAACAGCCAAAGAGAGTCCAAGGAACAGTCATTTTTCTCAGAGCCCCTATTGTTATGATATCTGTCAGAATGTAAATAGTCTAATATTCTTATTCCATTCTGAGTGTCGTTTTTAGAAGTTTTGGGGGAAGGGTGGGCAGAGAGCCTGATATTGCACTGAAGCATCTACATACTAAGCGGTTACTATCTCTGGACAACGCACATACTATTTACAGTTCTGTCTCTCAATAGCAGCTTAAATGCGTGAATTTTTTTATTTAATTGTGAATAAAATGGGCATTCATTAGATTGAGACATTATGACTATCAATTTAAAAAAGGAATTATCTAGTATAAGATTCTAGTGGAGTTAGAAGGTTAAATAGGGAACAAGTCATTATATATGCATTTCAATAGCGCTATTTAATAGCAGAAGGTGTGTTCCAAACACAGGAGTAATAAAGTTAGTTTGCATTGTTTTATGAATTTTAAGTTATTGTACATTGTATAGTTGTAAAAGGTGGATACATGTCTAAATATACAAATATATGTGCAAAAGATATGTTAATTAATATAACTGATATGTAATTGTGATTGTTTTCTAGTATCAAATCTGCATTAAATATACAGAAATGATGTCCCTGTGTCAAAAATAGATTCAATAAAATGGCTATGCTTTACAGTTTTGTTTGTCATCTGATAAAAACTAAAGAGGTCTTTGCAAAAGAGAGAACTGCAGGCAGAATCCTTGCAGTGAAGGATAAGCTCAGGGACCATTGCCTTTATTTAGAACCATGCCGTTCTAGTGGAAAATATGCTAATAACTATGGTACACTGAAATCCATAAAAACAAGGAGGTTAGTGAGAAAAAGGTCAAATGGGAAAAGAAGTATGAATGCCACCAATTCAGGTCAACAGTTCATTTGAAGGCAGCCATGGATGCATTTTTTTACCAGTTAAACATAGCGATTTCCAAGTGACCTAATTGTAGAGATGTCTTTTTGAGTACTGTCTTCTAACCACAGAGACACTCGGCAGCTCTGGATTGCAGCAGTTTGAAACAGGAGTCAGACAACTCTTAAACCCTAACCCTAGACATAGAGATGTGTATACGATAAGCTTAAGCTTTTTCAGGTTCTGCAACCGAAATTAAAAATGTTTTGTAGATGCTCCACCATGGATGAGACATTGTGTACTGACCAGAAACGTTTCTCTGGGCCTAAATAAACGAAAGCAGTAGTGCGGGATAGCTCCACCAGCTAACATAACATTTAGATTTGGGGAAGTTGGGAAGATAACAGATTGCTATTAAACACTGCCATTAGACCTGGATGGTGTACTTTGTTCCATATTATATACAACAGTTAATTTTTTTTAACTTGACGATTACATTTGAATCATTTAAATGACTGAATCTTCTTAATTGACAATGTCATAAGGCCATGGTATGAAGTAACAATGGTTCCAGTATCGAAGTAGTCTAACATTTCTTACTAGAACGCTGTTTCACAGTAGCTAGTTTGGCCAGACTACTGATCACCCTCTCATCACCCTCATCCTCTCATGCCACCCTTTCCTGTCTGCATGGCTTCCTCTAAAAGGCCGCCCTTTCTAGCACAGCCAGGATTCAGAGACAATAGAGCTCACGTTTCACTGGTCAACACTGGACGTGCTACTGGGAGGCAGTTCTCTTTACCACACCATTCAAGCGGCATCAAACTAACTGCATCTCAACTCAGATTCAACCACTGATTTGGTGTGTCCGGTTTCCTGCTCTGCTTGAAAGTGAAAACTGTACAGTTTACATTCATTTATTAGGTGCTAGTTTTTTTAAAACTGCCATTTAAACTCTGTTAACCGTTTCTTTCCCCTCACATAGAATCTGATGAACAGACTCAACTCCAACTACAAACAGGCCATCAGCACCTCTGATTGGTGCTGTTCTCAAATCAGTGACGGCACATACAATCAACAATGTGGACAGTACACGTCAGTTTAATAAATATATTCTCTTTATTCGTATTGATATTATTTTTGTACACTGGAATGCTTTGAAGCTTGCATGGTCCTTTTTTTTATTGTGTGTCTTTCTCTACGGCTCCCTAATGAGCTGTCGCTCCCTTCTTTGGACTGGTGTTTGGGGTCTCCTTTTGTGCCTGTGGGGGAGATGGCACTTGTGATTAATGATGTAAATACAACCCTCAAGGGTCACTAGGAAACCCCAATAAATTCTGCTTTGTTAACCTTTGCCTCTCTCTTACTTGACAGATGTTAAGCATGCATTAAATCACGTTTGCTGTTGTTGGTATCACTAAATAGTGTGTGTGCTTTTGCCTAGAAGTGATGTTTAGAAACATCCTGTTTGTGCAAGCAAAATCTACTAAGTCACAGTTTAGTCATAGTTCCAGTGTTCCTGCCCAAGACAATTTCAACGGCTTCCAGTAATCAGGATTTCCGACCTGAGTTGCATAACAAGACAGGGTGCTTTTCGCTCTTCTCATAGAATAGGCCAGGACTGACCTTGAATGCCAGCCTCATGAATGAAACCCACTGTTCACCACTTGCTTACTGATACCCATCTCTCCATCCCTCCCACAATGACGCCAAGTTAAATGGCCGTGCTTGTCAGGGGCCCCACAGTCGTGGCATCCTTGCAGCTTGGTTTGGATTTATGTTTGTTTGGGAACTGGAATTTACCTTCCTCAGCTCCGGGAACATCTCTTGCACGGCGATATCCAGCAGGGCGTAGGTCATCTGGGAAAGTTACACACAGGAGACAGGTGGAAAGACAAATGAGATGGGGAAACGTGCTGTTTTTCCGCTAGCTCAAGGGCAACAAAATAAATGGATAACCAGAAATAAAGAACCAAGTCATTCCCAGTGCCCTCACCTGCTTGTTGAGGAGGGGCTGCTGCAGCATCTCGAACAGGAGACAGATGCCGTCATACCGGGCATCCTCACCCATGACTTTGACCACTGCATCTAGGAGCACACAGCGAAGAACCAATCATCCCACTGTCATAACATAGCTTTGGGGATTCCATTTCAAAGCAATAATGGCAGTTAAGAAAATACTTTTTGAGTGGTAGAAAGAACTGGAATGTGCATGTTAATATATACAGTGGGGAAAATAAGTATTTGAACCCCTGCCGATTTCGCAAGTTTGGCCAAGAAATGTGCGATCTATAATTGTAATGGTAGGTGTATTTTAACAGTGAGAAACAGAATATCAACAAAAAAAGAAAACTGCATTTTATAACATTTATGACTTTATTTGCATTTGATTCAGAAAATTGCTAGTTCAATGCAGACAGAACTATCTGGCTTGTATATGTTTGTATTTAACTGAAAGTGATAGTGTAGTCTCAAATGGAACTTATAACTCCGTGTTTACTGAAACATCATTCTCCCACTAAAGTGTAGAATAGCTAGCTATGTATGGTGAAAATAAAACTACCATAGACCTACAGTCACTATAATGAATGTATGATAATTATGACTGGAGTTGCAGTGTTTTTGAGGTAGTTAAGTAACTATGGGTTATAGTCTTGAAATTAACCTAGCATTGCAATAGTACATGGTAACATTTCTAATGGTCAAACTGCAGTAGAAGCTAACCACAACTGTGGGTGTGATTGTGAAAAAGTGTTGTGAAAACAAGCTTAAGCCAAAAATGCTTAAGGCAGACAATATTGTAAGACTGTGTTTGTGTATGCGTGTGTGCCATCACGTGCGCCCAAAAGAGAGAAATGGAGAGCGAGTTCTTTTATCACACTTTGGCACTGACCTGGGATGTAATTCATCATCTCCTCAAACGCCTGTTTGGCTCTCTTCTGCTTGTCCTCTGTGGAGCGGACTTCATTGCTCTCACAGAACACAGCATCTGTTTGGACATCAGAGGATTGTGGTTAGTCACTGAGACAAGCCACCACCCTTTTTTCCCGACACTAATCCTCAGCGCCACAGTGGGGGGAGTTCAGCTCCAGACCCCAGGCCTCTAATATAGTCCAAACCACACACTGCAGCGCACAGGGATGGGCCAGAAACATCTGTCATTTAATAAACAGCGCTTTTATAAACTCTTCTATCCTTATGGGAGTGGTGTCTTACAGGATGACAAAGCCACAGACACACACACACACGCACACACACACACTCACACACACACCCACACACACGTCAACATACTTTGAACATTATGTTAGATAGCCCAGAGCATAGTATCACTAATACAAATACGTTGTGTGTCTCAGGCAGCACAATGACACCATTTATTACATTTATTATGGCTATCTTCTAACTAAGATAGCCATACTATTGACAGGAGTGTCACAGAGTTCCCACTCTTTATTTTTCTTGAAAGTACACTGTGGCTGATCTGCCCTTGTGCTCTGCATGTCCACCCTGCCTTGTGAGAAGCAGTGCCTCACTAGACTCGCACTTTCAGACACGGGAGGTGGAAGTGCTAACAGGGTGACACATAGCCGTGAGTGCTAGCGTCTGCCGCTAGCGCATCTCTTGAGGAACTGGGTAGAGAGGTTTACGCGCTGCACAGCAGTTATGCACCCTTAATGCGTCAACTTGGCCAGAGCACTATCACTGTTATTTAACAGGACGCAGACATCAGGACACTGGACACTGCAGACGTTGAAAGTAGCAGTATACACCCTGACATCAAGAGTATGCACAAACTGGATTGAATGCTATAAAATTGTAGTGCGTCACTGGCACAATAAAGATCACTGGAAATGAATCATTACATTTTATGGATATGCTTTTGCTGGGCACACTACATAACATACTAAATGTGAATACATACAAAACTGATGGGCAAAACTTTGACACAAACTGAAGATCAACCATTTTTGTTGAGCTACAGATTATTTGAATGCAATTCACTGATCATTCCAGCTACCAAGACAAGTTTACTCAGAGCCAAAGCTAAAAAAATAAATAAAAATCCTTCACTGTTTTAAACCTTGAACAACTACCAAGTTTTATTCCAACCTCATACCACTTTGGTGCTGAAAAAGTAACCAACCACTTTTTTAAGCACATCCAGCCCCTCCCACTGTAGGCACTGAGCCCTGTGGTCACCAAGAGAGAATCAACATTGCCATAGTTTCCATAGCAGCATGTAGCCACAAACGAGACAACTTTATTGGGTTTAATCCTCAACCCCACTTTTAAGAATCAGATGCAATCAGTTTGTTCTTATCTGCTTCCTGGTACCTACATTACACCCACAATATCTGGCACTGGCTCACTTCTAGTTCTTGAGAATATAAAAACCACTATTAAACACAGCTTCTGTCAACAAGACGTGCCTTGCCTAAATGAATGGTAAGCCTAAATTACTATGTTTTCCTTCCTCTTTTTTCTGTTGCTATTCCAGAAGGGCAAGCTAGTGGGAGGCCTGAGTAGGCCAGATTGGGACACTTAAACGTTTGAAAACACACTCTCAGACTTAAAAACAACAGCAGACAGAGACAAATGTCATGACTGGACTTTCCACACACACACTCAGACACACTCAGAACAGCTGCAGGCATTGACTGAAAACAGTACACACATCCACACACATGCATGCAGCAGCATGATGACAAACACACACACACACACACACACACACACACACACACACACACACACACACACACACACACACACACACACACACACACACACACACACACACACACACACACACACACACACACACACACACACACACACACACACACACACACACACACACACACACACACACACACACACCTCTGAGCAGTGTGATGAGCGAGACTAGACGCTGCTCCTGCAGTATGTGGTCCAGTCTGAACTGCAGGTAGTGGTCCATGTACGCCTCCAGGGTCCTCTTAAACAAGATGCGTCCGCCAGACAGCACATGGTGCAGCCAGTCCGGCATGTGGAAAACAACTCTGCCTGCGAGGGAGTGGGGATGTGGAAAAACACTTGAGAGGCCCTACGCCAGTGTTGAACCTGGATAATATACACAGACCGGTCTGAAACTCGGGCTGGAGCAGCCAAGTCTCATTCCTCAGATACTATGCTCAAGCGGAGGGGGAACACACTTTCAGTGTATTAGAGTGTGTAATTAGAACAAAAATACGTCTAGCTTGCCTTACGAGTGATAGTGTACATTTAGCCAGTTTTCAGCTAACCTTTCAGGGTCTGCTTGATCTTTTACTGAATGAAGTACTGCTACAATTCAACTTGACATTGGTTGGTGGGTAATACTAAACTTCACACAAAGTTAAAAAAGAAAAAGCCTAATTTTTCATCTGACTTACCCATAAACATCATGTAGTCGTACGCGCCGTCCACTGACATTACTTCCATGAAGTAGTTCTGGTTGTGTTTCTTTTCTGCAGTTTCTGAGAGGTTCGCATTGTTCTTGAACACACCGTTAGAAAGCTAAAACAGACAAAAATATTGTTTGTTTTTTAGTGGCAGTATATAAGGGGAGGCCATACTCTCCGTAAACCAGCCACCAACATACAGGCTCACTCTATTCACAGGATATCTGTTGGAATGAAACAACTACAGCTGCACTGTACACAGCAGAAAAGCACTGCAACGCATAATGAACACAGCTGCTAAGATCATTGTGGCCCCACTCCCTTCTCTGCAGGACACATACACCACCCGGCTCACACGAAAAGCCACCTCAATTGCGAGTGATAACAGCCACCCCGCACACAGCCTGTTTAGCCTACTACCCTCTGGAAGAAGGTACAGGACCCTCCATTGCCGCAGAACCAGACTCAGCAACAGCTTCATTCACCAAGCTGTCAGGACACTAAACTCTCTCCCCTCACTCCTCCCAGCCATATCCAAACTCCCCCACCCCCCCTAAAATCACTCAGGACTCTGTAACAATCTGCTTCTGCACTTTTATCACTTTTATCACTTATGGTAACACCACTCACTGTTCAACTTGCACTGCTAATCAAACAAATACATCTTACAGGATGTTTTTGCTGCCAGTACCAAATTGCCCTTTTTTTGCACTACATAACCTCACTTTATGTAACTTATGCTGCTATATGTTTATCTGTATGTTCTACTTGTATTATGTAATGTCTTGTCTGTATGTTTGTATGTCCTCTCTGTTGTGCCTGTGCACTCATATGTTTCACCGTAGGAGAGTGGGAAACGTTTTTTCAAATACTTTGTATGTCTTGACATTTAAAGTAATTGACAAATAAAGCTACTTTGACTATCATGTGGAAGTAAGATGGCTTCTCTACCTCTCCTTATCCTTCCTCTAATGCCATGTCCTCTTACTAGTACTTAACCCGCATTTACAGTAGTTTCATTCCTGCACTTTATTTCTCACGTAAAATAGTATTTATTGTTACACTAGGTCTCTATTGCTTATATCTTGATTGTTCTCTCCTTTGTACGTCGCTTTGGATAAAAGCATCTGCTAAATGACCCAATGTAATATAATGGCTTTCTGAACATCTGGAACCTCTTCAGCAGACTTTGGTTTCTACATGATAGAGGTGTGGCCAGACACATCTACATACCATTACAATGGCGGACTGGTGGTTAGACTGTTAGCTTAGAATAGCTGCCCATAGTTACGGTGTCTGAGATTACAGACTACAGTTACAGGCACAGACCTGTAAACAACGGTGTCAAGCGCATACACACAGGCACCTTGTCGTCTACACTTACACAATCTGCTCAGATGTAGTTCTTCATCACTGACGGAATAGAGACTGCATCTGGTCTTGCACCATGACTGTGACTACTCTTCCCAGAACCCCCGCAAGCCATAAATCCCAGGCCCAACACAGACCACAGTCTGAGGGGGAGTAAGGGTGTGCGAGTGGTGTGTATGATGATGTGTGTGTATGATGATGTGTGTGTGTGTGATGACGTGTGTGTTCACCTTCTTGTTGTTTTCTTCAGTGGGGCTCAGGATGGTGAGCTCCGGCTTGCTAGGTTTGGGTTTGGGAGACTCGCACGAGTTGAAGAAGGACTGGATGAAGGGCTCCAGGTTCTGACCTTTCTGTTGAGGACAACACGGGCCACAAACAAACAAACAAACAAACAAACAAACAAAGAGTTACTAGCGTTGCAGTGTCTAAAGGCTGTGACTTTTTGGATGCCTCAGAACAGGCTGCTTCGTATAATATTATGGCATGCGCCTATAACCCTTTTCCAATTGTAATCTCTACCCCACGCATAGTAAAAATGAAAAGCCAAAGATACAATAGACACCGTAGAAACCAAGCGAATCTTCTATCTTTACCTCGGCACATTACTCTGTCGTGTCAGCCACTCGATCCAGAAAATATTTCAATGGCAATGCTAAATTTTAGGTCCCTATCAGGCAAAATGAACGATCTTATATGTGAACATAAATTAGACTGTATGTTTTTAACTGAAACCTGGCTGAAAATAAATGGGTCTGCAGCTCTTATTGAAGCATCCCCTCCGAATTATAGCTCTTTTCATTCCTTCAGATCTGGCAAAAAAGGGCCACCATAACCACGGATGCCCTGTGCTGCAGGAGCATGTCCTTCGAAGATTTTGCCACGTTTGAAAATCATGCCATAGTTCTAAAGTGCCAGCCTCCTGTTCTGACAGTAACTGTGTACAGGCTACCCAAGCAATTTCCCACTTTTCTAACAGACTTTTCAGAACTACTATCCATTATCCACACAAACTACGATTATTGTCAGTGGTGATTTTAAAATACATGTGGATAATGAGAATGACTCAAAAGCCATGGTTTTAACGTGGTTAGTACGTCAATTCCTGTTTATTTATCTCTGGAAAATCTGTGTGTCTTTACAAGTGTTTTTTTTCCTTCCGTTATGTGTATTGTGTTAACTCCTGGTATGAAATGGGCCGCACAAATAAAGTTTGATTTGATTTGATCAAGGGTTCTCTTTGGAGGAGGGTTCACTGTACTGCAAATGAGTATGAAATGGAAAAGAATCACTTAAAATGGCAGAGTACAAATCAACAACTTTAGAAATTGATAGAGAAGTTTTAAAGTTTTTAAGACATTGTTATTGTATTTTAATCTGCTTGCTTTTCCTGTGTGCTGACAGGCTGAGGCCTTGACTGTCTTGCTGAGGCAAACCACCTGTTTTTGTACTGATAATCATGCACACTGCTCAACTCTCAAGGACATATTCTGAGATCACTGCAGCAACTTCTATAGCGATGGGATGGGAGAAAACCGCCCTTTGTGTGATGAAACCTGTTTTTTCTACTCACATAAGGCTGGCTGCGTCCAGCTCTTCTTTGGAGTTTGTTCATGATATTTGGTTGTGACACATCTCCCTCTTTTGCAAAAGATATAAAAGTACTATTCTAAATTTTGATTGCTGGTCTCTGTCTCATCAATATAAACGTCTTAATATAATTTATCTAACAGAAATGCTCACACAGGACAAAAGAAACTAGACTGACTGCCACAGTTAAAATGTGTTTCGCGTACATTAGATCCCACTCTGCAGGTCAGTGTTGATTCTTTTAGGAATTCACAATGTGAATACTGTGTGCTGCCTGTCTAGTGATGAACCACTTAGACTCAACAAAGCTGACTGACTCCAGCTGAGAACCACTTCAGTTTGTGAGTGTGCTTTAAGTACTCACTGAAGTCAGACCTGCGAAAAGTAACTTACCTCTTTAATAAGTTTTCCTGGAACAGACTTGAAGATTTTCCCTGAAAAGAATAGTTGAACATGAATTCAATTCAAGTCAATTCACTTTTTATTCATATAGCACCAAAAAAAAATCAATAATCTCAAGGCGCTTTACAGAGCCCAGGGCCTGACCCTCCTAAGAGCAAGCACAATGGCGAAAGAGGCAAGAAAAAATGTTAGTCGGGAAGAAACCTCAAGCAGAGCCGTGGCAAATAAGGGGGGGGGGTCTAAGAAGATACAAGATAGAAAATGAGGGGGTGGGGGAAGGGAATGGAAATTATTTACGTGTATCAAGATTAGCATGCTAACATGCATGTGGTAAATGAGGTTTTCTGTTTTTTATGGTCTACATCAACTGTACTGCAGTATATTGTGGATCTACTATAGAAAAGTCTATCTAAGAGCTGAAAAGGAGAAGTTGTGCAATGTCGAGTCCAAAGATAAAAAATAAAGACAACATCATACTACATGTGGCAATAACCTCATTGCACAAAGGTCTGTTTCAATGTGCCCCTGTTGAAAAGTACTCAATGTAACTCTGGGTAATACAGTCGTACCTCAGAATTACAGAAAAAAAAAAACATTTAGCAAAACTCTCTTTTTTTCTCCATTACACGACAGTCTGTCAAAAATGTGTGTACACAAAAAGACACAGTGATGAAACCCAGCCAATAAATGAAAAGTGTTTTGCTACATGAGCCTGTGATTCATACCAAGGTTGACATCCGGGAGCATCTTGTCCAGAAACTGTGACTCCACACTATATGGTGACAGGAAGTCTGCGATCAGCTGACTGTTACTCAGCTCTGGATGCTGAAGAATTTTCTGTGAACACAAACGGAGATACAAATGTTTCAGAATCCCAATATAGGACAAAAAATACATTCAACCAAATAAAAGGTCTATACTGTACATTGGTAACTTACTGTCCTTTCTGCTTTGAGTAAAACTTTGCTAAAATAGCTAAATTAGCATGTCCCATACACAGAGTTCAGACATCCAAAATCATTCAATACAAAACCTTTTTAAACTAAACCATGATGGCTGTTTAGGTTTTTTTTTTTAAGTCTCAATGGTCTGAAAGTGTGACCGACCAAAATGATGTCATCTCCTATGTATTGGACAGACACTTCTTTTGTTTTCCTGATTACTACTTTTGCTTTGGGAAGGATCACGCACCTGGAGATACTCCTCAAATTCTCCCCTCTTAGATACTAAGAGCTCAAAGTTCTTTGGTCCGATAATCCTTTTAGAAGGGAGCTGAGTATCTGGAAAGGATCCTGGAAAAGAAATGATACAAATGAAGGCTAGAAATTCCAGCTCTTAATCTCTTAACTCACTGTAACAAAAGCAAACTGCTTAGACAAGATAAACTTGGTGAAATAGTAAAGTTGGATAGAAATACATACCATGGAACTCTGTGAGTTTGGACTCAAGGACATAGAATTCAAGATATCTTCTGTAAACCATCCAGGTTTCTTTCTCATGTCCCACTGAAATGAATCATGGTGGAAAACAGACACATTTTAACATTTGTTCTCAATGCAATGAAAGCCTAGTCTGGGAAGTCCCGCCCCACTTCTTCCGGCCAAATTGATTTTGCCTCAGAACTGGGTCTGGCCAAGTATGGATACCCGTTCATTTCAAGATTTCCACAATCCTTGGAGCCAATCACAAACTGGCTTTTGGCTACCTGGCGCGCCATTGGCGGATTTAAACTTACCACGGCTACTTTACAAAATCTACTGCACGGAGAGTTTTTAAACATTGGACATGGTGGCCGCCGAAGCACCGCAAAACTTCGATAAGGCAAGTTTTCTTTGAAAACAGAACAGAAACTTGCCCTGGAACAATTCATACAGAAAAAATATGTGTTTGCTTTATTACCGATCGTTGTATCGTTGTATAGTATCGTTGGTCTGATTGGTTAAAGGCGTGTCCAATTACGTGAGTGAAGTGGATCGCTGATGAGTAGTTGGCCAGACTAACTGAGCAAATGCAATGCAGTGAAGGGGCAGGGAATTCCCAGACAAATGAAAGCCAGCAACAGATACATTTCACAAGTCACCTAAAAGTTCACAATGGCTCATGCACCCTGTCCCTCAGGACATCAATCCAGACGCTTACCTTCCTTTCGGTCATTGCGTACCACGTCGATGCAGAAAACCGGGACCTTCTCCCTCTTGGCCTCATCCTCGAAGAAGTCGACATAGGGGATGGTGATTGCCCAGGCGGAGAGGTTGCGCTGGGTCCCGGGTGTACTCACCAACTCTGGTGGGGAGTCATCCTCCATCACCACCGTGGCTTCCTCCACCTGAAAGATGAACACATATACGCCATGTGACAATCAAATATACTGCTTACGAAGTTAATATTTATTATTCAATATATAAGGTGTTGCGAAATATGCTGAAATGAGCTGAAAAGAGTGAGTGAGAAGATGGGAACAGTTTGGCTGGGAGTATTACAGACATCATCTTACTATTCAAACTAGTGTCAGCGTTCAAGGTTAGCGTATTAGCTCACTGAATATAAGCTGACTGAATATACGCATGACCACTGCTGAACTGGTGGCTAAGGTTGGGCAGAACAGCTAACTACGAGCCATTGAGTTAGTGGAGCTGCTCTCTGGCGCACTCCTGAGTTAACTGCAGGATCATGAATCTGAACCCTTTGCCCCTGTGCACTTCAGTCAACCCTAAACAGATGAACACACACACCCAAAACCTAGGAAACAGTCTGGCGTACCTGGTGCAGCACAGTACCGAGGTGTGTGACTAGGAAACACCCACTCATTGGTGAGTAATCCTTCAATCTTTTAAATTTCAAGCAGAACAGATTAAAGGTCGACAGAAACCATAGGTGTTTTTACAACACACTGAAGTGACAGTTGTCTGTTGACAGTTTGCAAACAGGTTTGCGAGTCAAGTTCTAACTTGAACTGATTTGTTATAGCCTTTTGTAATGTGTTTATTAAGACAGCTCCACAGAATGAACAGGAATTGTTCGATAAGGAGAATTCATTCTGACACCATTTGTGATATTCTTCGGTGCATTTCTACGCCAGCATTGGAACCATTTCCACTTGCAGCCTTTAATGTTTTACACTCCTTCAAATTACTACTGCGCCTTCCAACTGAACCATTCAGTCTTGGTCACTGACAGCCAATTTAACTAAGGCTATGTGCACACGAAGTCTAGTTTGTCTTCGTCCGCAACGTGCAGAATACCGATAGCCCTATCATAAATACGAACACTCTCTATCCGCACACGGTTTCCGCAACGATCGAAGTCTGGGGTAGAAAGTGAGTAGATTTGAATCGGTACGGGGGCTGGTGTTCGTCTGCACGGTTTCACGCAACCTGATGACGTCATTGCCCCACGTGATCGTTTTGCGATCTCCAACCACACTATATATAGCTTGTTCTCCCTCAAAATCTCACTCATTAACCCAGCCTTCTGATTTTTAATTAGCCTCCTATCTTGATACAATTCTTCTTATTCAGGTGTAACATAACTTTCATGACCACAAATATAAATTGGCCAGCGATTTAATTTGCTTTTTTATTCATAAATGTATGTAAAATGGTCGCAGCAAAGGCTCATGGGAAATGGGATGACAGACATGTCATGTTGTACTGTTCCAAACTCTTTATTATCAATAGAAAAAAATATTATTTTTCTCATATCCTTTAGTCTGACCACTGATTTTATTAACCATCATAATGTAATGTTGTTAATTGGAGCTTGAATGTTTTGTGTAATGTGTTTATCCTCGTGCTGTATAGTCTCTAGGTTTTTCACGGTTTTTCAGTTGTGTAAATAAAGCGCTAAAGCGCCACCCACAGGTGTGAGGTATGTACTACAGCCCTTTAAACACAATCTGGTGGCTCCGTTTTTACGCAAATCTCTCGTTGCCAGCCTCCGTATTTACGAAATTAAAAGATTCGATTGGTGTGAAAAGTAAATCCGATTCGGAGGCCCTAGACTTCGTGTGCATATGACCTAAGAAAAAGTCAGTAGGACTAATAATGTTGGGATTAAGCATCTAGTGCATCCATCAGCCTATAGAGAGCAGTTGGGTTCTTTGTCACCAGGTAAGTGAGTGAGTCAGACTGCTGAACAGATATTCACACTGTCCATCATTCAGCCGGACCGTTACAATGAGCTAAGGGAGGAGCAGGGATTGAAGACTACAGTAAGTTTAGTAATGAACTAAGAGAGGAGCAGGCATTGAAGACTACAGTAAGTTTAATGATGAACTAAGAGAGGAGCAGGCATTGAAGACTATTGTAAGTTTAATAATGTAAGTTGGGTCGCACCTGGTCATCGCCACCTTCGATCATGGCATAGTTAGGAGGCAGGGCCCCCTCTAAGGTGGTGCTTCGGAAGACTCCTTTGATTTTGCTGCCGATGCGGCTGATCCCGAATGACTCCCCGCGTTTGGACGTGTTCCTGAACAGACACAGACACGTGGACACAGACGAGATACAGACACGTGCACACAGACGAGACACAGACACGAGCACACAAACGAGACACATGCACACAGACGAGACACAGACACGTGCACACAGACGAGACGCAGACACATGCACACAGACGAGACACACACGGGAGAAAGTGCACATTTATCATGACAGACTCGACACCTTATCTCTTCCCAGTCCCACAGTGCACACTGCAAAACAGAGGGGGTCTGTCCAGGAGATCACTCTTTAACAGCAGTGCTCACTAAGGGAGGGAATGTGTATAAATTCCTGGCTGAGAAAAATCACAGCCAACACCCCCCAACACACACACACACACACACACGCTCACACACACGAAAGCATACACACAGATGTACTGTACACAGAGGAGGTTGTATACACTCCGCTGATAGTGAAGTGAAGATGTATACAACAGAAAAGGGTGTTTTTGTATATGCCCACACAGGACCATGCTCTGTGAACACACACACACACACACACACACACACACACACACACACACACACACACTTACACTAACACACAACCGCATCACTCGACTTACTGCAGCAGGGGGCTAAGGGAAGACAGGATGCCGGGGGGGGGGCATGGGGGAGGGCTGAGAGCAGACCTGAGAGGGTGCAGGTCGTCGAATGCTTGCCTCCAGCCCACCCCTGCACCCTCTCAGGTCTGCTCTTTTGGGTGGGGAAGTGTGCTTGAGATGCAAGGGGGGGGGGGCAAATCCAGGCGTAAAGCAGCAGTGGATTATGGGAGACACACATGGGAGAGAGGTCTGGCGGAGGTTGAATGAAGGTGCAGTGATGCACTGACGCCATTGACACAGCCCCTGTCATTTTCTCTGTCAGTGCACAATACCAATAAGGTGCAATTATTCTGTCTGGTAGAGCCGTCGAGATTACACTGAGCCTTTGCTGACCAAGTTTGTCTTTAAATGATTCCTAACAGGATACTGCACCTTTGCATGCAAAGCCTCCTTATATCTTTCACACTTGAGGTGTCATCTAGCCTCATGCTGTGCTCAATCAGCACGCTGAGAGGGTGAAAGAATACTGCTGAAATATTACTCTTTTAGAAAGAAAGTAAACGCCTACAAATTTACTAGCCAGAGCGGTTAACTCAGTTCAAAGAAGAAAGGTGGCTTCAAGGCAAAGGGCTAGACACAAACTTGATCTAATGAAAGCAAGCTTACGAAGCCTCAAGCCTTCGTTTTGTAAGCCTATTTATGAAACATTTTCTTTTTCTTTCTTTTAGGCTACAGCAGTGGTTCTTAACCTTTTTGGAGGTACTGAACCCTGCAAGCTTCATCAGTGCATTCGCTGAACCCTTCGTAATTTGAGAAATAAAATATGATTTCTTCAAATCGACATTGCTAGTGTGAACCGGGTTATACTGTGTGTGTCTTGACCCCTGCCGAACCCCTGGGGTTCGTTCGAACCCAGGTTAAGAACCACTGGTCTACAGCATTCAAGCATCCTCTATGTGGGCATGCAGTGGGAAACAGGCAGCTGTCCCGTCAGCAGACTTGCACCATGCTTTAACTTACCTGAAGTCATCAAAACTCAAGCTATTCCTGAAATCACAGGCACATCAAACAGTTACAGTCTCTCCACAGAAAACTTGGATGTCCTTACTGGTGATAAAAGAGTTCTTTTTGGGCTATTTCCTGGATTTAGGGACACTGGGCAATCATGGGAGTAAAGCTGTGTAGTCTGCTAGGCACCCTTTACAGGGCAAAGGATAATCACTGGAAAGGCTCGAGGAAGGAGAGCAGGGCGTGTAAACAGTGATATGGAACAGAAAGGGAAACAAATTGACTGAATTTTGGCATACAGGGAAAATGGAAGGGTGTTAATGCTGACAGAGGACCTGTGTGTGTGTGTGTGTGTGTGTGTGTGTGTGTGTGTGTGTGTGTGTGTGTGTGTGTGTACACATGTATGTGTATGTTGGGTCTGTGGTTTCTCTGGCTCTGGGGAGCATCGAGGATGGATGTTGATACGGAGGAGAGGACAGCGTGTACATGAGGCAGGAGAGGAGAGAGTGGCATGAGGGAGAAGAGGACAGCGTGTACATGAGGGAGAAGAGGAGAGAGTGTACATGACGGAGGAGAGGACAGCGTGTACATGAGTGACGAGAGGGATAGTGTTTCACACAGAGGTGTGGAGGACACACACCTGCTGAGCTTGCTGCTTCTAGCCGGAGATTCGGCCCCACACAGCAGATGTCTGAAGTACTGCAGAGAGAGAGAGAGAGAGAGAGAGAGAGAGAGAGAGAGAGAGAAGGAGAGTCAGAGAGAGAGAGAGAGAGGGAAACAGAGAGAGAGAGCGTCAACACGAATCATCTCATGATCACAGTGTCTCAAGATAACAAAAGGGTCTTCTCTTAAATGTCAAGGCCTAGTGATATCAGATTGTTATGACTTGTTTACCATTTCATTTTTTTCCCTGTTTCAAATAACAGGACAATGTTGGGAGGTCTGCAAGTACTGGTTCATGGATGATAAGATTGTGCTATGAGGATGGCATCTACAAACTCAGTTCATGTACATTTGATTCCCATACTTCCCTTAAAGCTTATGATGACATTATTTGCCACAACAGCATTACTTATTCTTTTCCTTGAAAACACTGCATTTCTACAGGATGTTCTTGTTCCAGCAAACAGATTGTATGCCTTACATAAACCTTGAAGAAATGTGAGAGATACTTTTGTCTTTAATAAACTCTGAATTCTAATAACCAATTGAACCCCACATTTAAAATCAGACACCTATCCATGTCTTCTTCCTCCATATTTATTGTAGTGTGTGTACTATGTGCCATTTCATCTGAAAGCATTTTTGTGAACGGCCTAGTAACTCATCGTCACCTCATCACTGTGACAGAACAGGGGGGTGAAGACATTCTCCAGGAGTGACAGGACGTGTTCGTACGCTTCAAACAGACAACGCATGGTCTGCAGTTTCACGACCCCTGGATATGGACCCTCTGCAACTGGAGAGGAGTAGGAGGGAGGGGGGGGGGGGGGAAGACACAAACAGGTAGAAAGAGAGACAGAGAATTACATTGACACTTGCTTGCATTAGAGTATTTATTACACAATTCAATCTAAATCACAATTCAATCTAAATCACAATTCAATCTAAATCACAATTCCCATTGACCCAACAGGTACAGGATCAAATGCCACTGTACTGTACTGTACTAATACGGGCAGGGGCAGGGGCAGCTGCCACCCCTACCACAGAGCTTGCCACCCCAGCCCGCCACCCCAATCGTGAATCCTCCAAACACCTAGATCAATCAATCTAAATGATTCTTAAAATAACTGTAGTGAATTAACTGCAACCAACTTAAGAACAGACGAGAATGACACGTCTATGTTCTTGTTCTGTGGATACAAGGAAGTGGCCAATAGTGTGCGTGCACCCTACACCACTATGTGCAAACACTGTTACGTCCTAAGCACTGCTTGCAGACTGCAGATGCCACTTGTTGTGCATATTGACTGAACTCCACTTAAGACTAGGAGGGGAAAGAGAGACAATCTGCACTGAGAGATGCTGCTGTGGTCTCTCAACCTGACCTACTTGCACAAACCCTCAGCCTACAACTACCCCCACCAGACTGTCATGCACTTATGCGGCCCCATACTCTGTGCTAGCATTTACCTGCAATGTAAATAATTGCCACCATCGACATTGTTTTCTATTACTCTACTTACCCTTGTAATAGTAACCTTACCAGCACACTGTAGACCCACTTAGCTTCTCTACAATACTTGGATGCTCTCTCCCCACTGTACACACTATCAATCGTGTCTACACACCATGTTATAATTGTATGTATTGTGTACATTTACCACATGTATGCTAGCATGCTCATCCTGATATGTGTGATTCATCCCTCCAAAGATTGTGCAGGTGTTCACTAACCCAAAGTACAGTGACTAAGAGCTTTAATACACCATTCAACAGGATGCCTGAACCTGGGGCGGAGGATATTTCGCTTGCTTGGGACTGCTCAGCCAATTGAAACACGTTATGAAACTCTCAACAACCACTTCTTGTGTTCTAATGTTAATCTCAGTTCCTGAATTCTGCAGTTTTACACGATGAATGCAATTACTCCATTCACTAAGCCTGTGTGACCAGCGGCCCTATGGCTCTTCAAAGCTGACCTACTGAAATGTTTCTCCACGGAGAGAGCAAAACATCCCTTCTCTGGAAGCCATCCCCCAAACAGCTGTACACTATCCATCTTACAGCTCCACTTATTTTCACTCATATTCTCAAGTTAAATAGTTTTTATGCACTTTAGTTTGAATTCACTACCACACAATCTCAGATACACCATATCTGTGAAGGCATTTCAAAATGAAGTTCTCACTACGACAGTCTCCATCAGCAGCTGCAGTATTTGTACTCACCATTGCGGATTTCCTCGACGATGAAGGGGTCAAAGCGGATCTTGTCAATGCTCTCATCCAGGCAGTAGGTCTCGTAGATCTTCTGCACTTCCCCATGCAAACGCTGCATCTCCGAGTCACTCAGATCAGGAGACAGGATTTTATCGTTGAACTCCTCTGGACAATGAGAGATGTCAGAATTGATTGAAAGCTACTCCTGTAGGTTTTAGAAAAACTGGCTACCAGAACTGAGTAGGATGTGTGCAGTAATCATGTTAAGTTAACCATGCGGTAGTGGGTCAAGGTCATAAAGCAAAAACGTACAGCTTGTATTCCACTAACTTGATTTCGAGTCGAGTAATAGTGACGCATGAAAGCGTCATGCCATCATGACAAAATAATCAACACATCAGATACATGCATGCATGAATGCAAGGTGACCCAGTTTGGGCAGACTTTAGGCTGATCTGACAAGAGTAAAATAACTCAGTGATTGAGTAGTGTGTAGTAGTCCACATAGTTTAAAAATGCTTGCTGTTGTAAAGTTAAAACAGGCTTCAAACCCACAAAAGGAGCCCACTCATACAAGGAATAGGATGATGGATAATGCTCAATTTTTGACAGACACTTAATCAACCAAAATCTGTCTCATTTGACATCCTATAGTTTGTATCCCCACATCAACGGCATATACAGTATCTTGTATCTGCAGCATATGTGCTACCTAACATGATTAAATAGTTTCTGAAACTAATCAGGATATCTGTCCATTAGAACATAAACAACTTTTTCCCATGATGTAAAAGTAATTCCAGATATTGAGATGTAATAGCCCCACAAAAACAAAATGAAATGTTTTTTTTTTTTAAATACCATCATTGACAAATGGATTCAAAACTGCTCAAAACTTTGTTTCTCTTTGGATAACATACCAGTTGTTTCCTGGAGTGAAACTACTGCTGATGTGATATAATGATATCAGAGAGGAAACAGGTTATGGCAGTTGGCCTGTGTGAGGGCCGTAACCCAGTCGAAAGCCTTACGGAGTGTGGCTGAAGACTCACCAGCTTGCGTAAAATGGCGCAAGTCTAGAAAAAGGGGTCGACGCACACAAGACGTGAAAAGACGCCGGGGGGCGCGCAAGGGGCTTGCGCGGCCTCTTGCGCTTGCGCTTACGTAACTGAGCA
This sequence comes from Sprattus sprattus, assembly GCF_963457725.1. Taxonomy (NCBI): domain Eukaryota; kingdom Metazoa; phylum Chordata; class Actinopteri; order Clupeiformes; family Clupeidae; genus Sprattus; species Sprattus sprattus. The sequence continues at coordinate 63,446,458 of NC_137921.1, read as the reverse complement.
TAAATTGGCCTTTAGGGACTGTGGCTGAAGACTCACCAGCTGTAAGGCAGAACTGCAGGACGTGAACAGCGCCCTCTGCCTTCAAGAAGCTCATGAAGCGGAACAGCAGGTCCTGCTGCTCGCGGATCCCCTTGAGCTCCAGCTTCAACACCTGTCCACAGGAAGAGAGCTCACCGAGGTCAGAGGACACGGCATGATCAGTGACTTTGCATAGAAACACCTCCTAAAATGACTGTTTGTTAACATAGATGAAATCTTCACAGTATGTAAAAACAAATATAAGGAGTTTTATAATGACACTCTTGATGATTTCCACAATATATTATAGTCTGCACTATAAAAGTAAAAGTCGTTGACGGTCACATGTGAACAAAGGCATTTTTTTCAAATAGATACATGAGTGAATCTGACATTGTATGCAAGAGCCCGGTGATCAGTTGCAACTTTACAATATCTGAAAAATGGGCACTAAAGTGATACTAAGGCCTTACAGATGGCTTCTTGTTCCGGGGATGAGCATACTTCTGCAGAAATGGCACCAAGGCAGAGGGAGGCTCTAATGCTGGTTCAGGCTATGAGTATGACAAAAGTAAAGTCTGTGAGATAATCAATCATGCTCATCGTAGGAGTAAATCAATTACATAAAAAAACGTTACGTCACTTACAGGAGAGTCATCAATAAAGATGAGCACCATATGATTCAATGTATCCTGCATGAAGGAAAAGGTGAAAGGGTTATCAAAACCAAGGATCAATTCATCCCACAGTTCCAAATTTGACTTTGAACATGAATTTAAGCCTGAAGCATCTGGGACAGTTCTAGTTCTGATCACTTACAGGGTCAGCCATGAAATCCATTGTTGGGAGGACAACTGATCCTGTCATTACTTCTCGAAGCAAGAAGGCAAGAGATCTGTGTGATAAATAAAGAAAAGGATAGTCAGGTTAAAGTGTTCCAAAAATGTTGCAGGAATTTTTATTTGAACAAAAATATCAGAAGAAACCACAAGCTTGCACTGAGAAAGTACATATAAGTACTATGAAATGTACCATGGGTTTACTATGCATTGTATAACTCTGGAGAACCTTTTTAAAATAAATAAATAAATGCAATAAAGATCAACACTAAAGGGAGAAGAGAGCCAGGTGAATGGACCAGTACCTGCACTCTGGGGCTTTTGGGGGGATGACATATGGGAACAGCATCTCTGTAAGTTTGCGGAGGTAGAGCAGCTCTTCCCTGCGGCTGCGCAACGCCACGTGCAAATCTGGGCCATACTCATCCAAGGCAGCCTGCTGCAAATGCTCAGGACTCCGGGATACTGTTCCAAACACACACACAAACACAAACACACACACACACACACACACACACACACACACTTAAAGCTGGTGAAAAGTAAATTTTCTGCAATAGTTCCATCCTCAGAATCTATGAAGAATGCATTGAATGGAGCAAATTATACCTTTATTCCAGGCTTTAGCCACAATCTCAACATGCTTCATTGCTACGGTCAGCATTTTGCCAGTAAAAAGTGAGGGAAAGTCCACCTACATGAAATCAACAAACTTATTAACATGAGGGCAGGTGATTGCACAAGTTCTTGCATCAGAACTAATAAAGTATAAGAAAGCTGGACTGATCATTGCCATCCATATACCGAAATCTCCCAAATTAAAATAAGATATTCTGTTTATTTGAGGCCAATAGTAAAGTTATAGTTTCTTTTTATTAAAAGTTAGTGTAGCAAAAAGTGTAGTTTGTAAAATCTCACCTTCTGAGCTCTTCTCACCATCACAGCACCAAAGAAGCGAAACATCATTCTTAACTCGTCGACACAAGCCTCATCATCTGTAATATCCCTGAGACAGACACACAACACATGAAGTGCACTGACAAAGCTTCCTCTCTCTCTCTCATCCTCCTCTCCCTTTCTCTCTCTTTCTCTCACTCATCCCCCTCTCCCTTTCTCTCACTCTAAAACAAGATTGTATGTGAATATTACCTGTACCAGGGATACACAAAGTTCTCCAAAATCAACTCCAAAACCTGGAATACATAAGACATGCGTACACTTAATATGGTTCCTTGATTTATAACATTTATGCATAGACTACTAACAAGCTTGCTAGCTACCTCTGATATGGAAGCATCCACCTTTGAGGATACCTTCAAGTCCAACCATGGCTGATAGTTTTCCAGGAGAAGAGTTGGCCTTCAAGTCAAAAATCAATGTATTTATTACATATGCATATGACCACACACTAGCAAACAAACTGATTTTTTTTTTTTTTTTAATCACGCAGTGGGAAAATACCAAATGCATGGTGGTCTAGCAAATGATGTCACTTGAGCATATCTGTAGGCATACCTGTGGCGATTACATTTCCTTTTTCCACAAACGGCACAGCTATGACCAGACGGGAACAATTCCTGCTGCTCATTTTGCTGGAAAAGTGTCGTTCACAATCATCACACATTAAAAATGCATACAAAGCGTATTGCTGTATATTAACGCTGTTGAAATGGCGTAAATAATGGTGCTTACTTTGCTCTTCGGTTTGAAATGGAAGAAAATGTTTGGCAAGAGGTATTCTGGATTAATGGAGCAATAGAATGTGATCACCCCAGCCAAGAAGGACCAGAATACCATAAGGATATGCAAATACCTTTTAAGAGAAAAGGGGAGAAGGCAATGGATAAATTGCATGACATCAATCCTATCAGCATTAGCATCATAATAATGCATAGAATTAACACAAAGTAACTAAAAAATAATTCAGACAGTAGAACCTTACCTATTTAAAATGATGGTTGACAGGAGCATGAACATGAGAAGGAAACATATGACTGGATACTGGCGAACCACCTCCCTCAAAACTTCCATCCTCATCCATTGTCTGAAACTTTGTACATATTCCTTCACACCAGCCATCTCGGTCTGTAGCCTGAGGACGGTGGAAACACCAAGCTGAAGTTGTACGCATGTCAGCAATTCTATACCTTACTCGCGTATGATAAGTGTGTTGTGGGTGCGAGGTCAATTTCATCACAAATTCAAAATAATTTATATATCTATCTGTCTAAAATCATCCATTTGGTCAAAGTAACCAACATTGAGCTGATTAATACGAAGACGCAGCCCAAATCCTTGCTTGTACAGGGAGCTAAGTTAGCTAGTAACGATAAGCCACTTACATCCTAGGCTACTCTGGATGTGGAGGGCAAACATTAATCAAACAAGTGTTACTAGGGCTAACTGGGTCAACCGCCACCATTTCAGCGTAACGTGCTTAAATGCGTCTTGTTTACTTTCCAGAGGGGGACAAAAAATCTGTTTACTTGTTCACTAATGGTAGTTATCTGCGCAAACTAATATCCTACTTACCTTTACAAAAGTTGTGCAGCTACTACAACCTTAAGCAAAGATGATGGGTTTCGAGAAACACGTCATACTAAAGGGAAAGACTTTGATGGAAAGAAAATACCAATAGCGTAGACATTGCAAAATAGTGTCTAAATGATCGATGGATCAGTCGTGAGAATAACCGAGGTAATTTTGCATTTTCATAGTTTAACACAGTGCCAAACTGACTTCGGTTGACTTCCTTTCATTTGACAGACCAGCGAATGGTTTGTTTACGACACCAACATTCCTAATGGGGATAGGCTGAAAAGTGGACTGCATGAATCCTGTCACATGATAAGCTAATTGTCACTTCCTGTTCCCTGAAGTGAAACAGGGAATTACTAAACAAGTTTCTGACTATATTAATTCCAAGACAATACGTCTATAACTAAACGCGAAATTAAGAGACAGTGAAACTATTCGTCTACTCTGAGCAGCTTTCGAATAATTTTTCATCCTTGAGTCCTACAAGGAAAAACGGTATGCCTTGCGTTGGGAGTAGGCCTATTTTCTGGATGCTTTTTAGAAATTGATTCAAAATTCCTAGGTATTTCGGGTATTTCAAAACCGTCATGTGGCTGAAAGTGGGAAAGAAAGTGTCGGAAATCACACAGTTCAATTTGAAATGTTTACTTATCAGTTGCTTCAAACACGGAGTTAAGAAGTTCTGGACCCCAGCCGGCTGCCAATAGAACTAAAGTAAAGCCTTTCGGTAAAGGTGGAAAGACATTCACAGATTCGAAGATCCCGGGTCAATAAGTTATATGCAAAACTTGCAAAATCACAAATTCCTGTTTACAATCGTAAGGTAGACAACGAGCCCCCTAATTTGAATCAATACGAGCCTCTGAGCTGGCATAATAACGTTGGATTTGAGTTACATTTCCAAACTGTTTTGACTACACTAGACCATTATGTGTAGTGATTTTGGGGACACACAGCTCTGTATCAGAGTAAAGTTATTGAATATTCTTCCCAATAAAAATCACTCTAAAAATATGCAAAAGCACATATGTTCAAACCAATAGCAGTTAAGTATAACCAACAGGAAACAATTGATGTGTGCAGCAATTTTGGTACATTTTGGCGTAAGTATCAATACTGAAAATAAAAAACCGCTTGCCCACCTTTTCCCCCTTGCCCTACTTTTTTTACAGGATTTCTGATAGTTTAGCTCAGGGGTTTTCAACCGGGGGTCCGTGACGGCATTGCAGTATAGAAAATTGTATAAATTTGCTTTGATATTTTAAAACATTTTCCAAATGACTCTTGAGTATCGTAAAAAAATATCTAAAATAAGAGAAACATGTCAATCTAAATTCAGCGAAGACATTACACTGACAAGTGCTACAGGCGGAATATCTGTGCAGGGGGAGTGGCGGCGGCGGTTAGTGATCTACCCTGATAATTTCACATATTTAAGAGTTAAAGGCAGAATACGGGGAGTAGATAAGAGGGAGGAATGCTAGATAAGCAGTTTTCAGTTCCAGAGTTTAATAATGCACTAAGAATGTTAGGCAAATCTGCGCCAGGTTGGGATAGTATCTGCTATGGGATGTTTGAAAAACCTATAGGAAAGAGGAAAAGAAGTCCTAGTCAAATTATTTTACAAGGTGTGGCAGGAGGGCATTATTCCAAGTTGCTGGAAAGAGACAGTAGTCATGAATTAGAGAGAGTGAAGTGTTTTAGGTACTTGGGGCTGTGGTTTGATCAAAAGCTTCTGTGGGCAGAGCATATTGAAAAGGTAGTGAGTAAAATGGGGTTGGCTTTTGTGTTCCCAAAGCTAAATGTAAAAGTGGTGAAAAGAATGACTGATGATGGATATGTTAACAGCTGAATTAGCAGCAATACGACTGGCTTTAATGTGAGTGGAAGAGTATAGGCCCAAATGTGTGTCAATATGGTATGACTCCAGGTCAGCTCTGGTCTCGTTAAAAAAGATGCACTCTATATCAAGACCAGATATTATGTATGAGGTGTTGCAGTTAGCAAATCGAATGCAGAAGTCAGGAATCAGAATTTCCTTTGGGTGGGTTCCAGCGCACATGGGAGTAAAAGGAAATTAACTGGCTGATAGCTATGCAAAACAAGCAATACTGAAAAAAGAAATAGACGTCAATGAATATCACAGTAAAGCAGAAGTTAGAAGCATCATAAAGATCAAGGTTTGAGATATATGGCAATATATGTGGGACCATGAAAACACAGGAAGAAATTTGTACTAAATTCAAAGAAGTTGTTGGGGGTAGCAAGACTACTGTAAGGAACAATCAGGAAGAAAACATCATATCAAAAATTAGATTTGAACATGTGTGACTCAATAACACCCTAAAAATGAATAAACATGCTGATGGACTCTGTTGCGGATGTAGTCAAAAGACCATGCATGTAGTACTGTAGAGCAGAGTCCAATGTATCATTGGCAGAGAAAGAAACTCTCCTGAATCAAGAAAAAGTTGTTCTGAAGGTATCCAACAAACGAAGAAAATCTGGAGAAAAAAAACAGGTTTATTTTATAGGATTTAGTCAGGGTGTTCAGATCCACACTCCAGTACAGAAGGTGGCGGTAATGTACACTAAAAGTTGCTTGCCAACCTCTAAAAAAAGAAAAAAAGAAAGACGAAACAAAAAGGGGTCTAAGGCCGAGCGAGCAACGGTGCACTTTGAAGACGGTTCCTACAGTGCGGGGTCGTCTCAAAGTCGGGGGCACATGTTTCCAGTTCGGAGGAGAGCTCGTTTTGATGCAAATTAGGTTGTAGCTCGTTGTCTACTTTACTATGGTTGGAAAGAGGCGCAGTTCGTGTTCAAACAACGTTTCGCTTCTGTGAAATTGATCTGGGAACTTCTAATCTGTGAATTATCGTTCCGACACCAGGCGGTTCACTCTCCTCGAAGACACATCCCAGACACGTGGTCAACCTGCTGCAGAAGCGTTTATTGTTAAACATAATGTAGACCTTGATCGTGTACACTGTTCTACAAGATGAATTGGAGATCTGCATATCTTGGAAGAGCCTATAATACAGACGGAGCGAAGAAGAGCCTCCTGTCTTCAAAGTTGAGTGGTTGCTCTCGACCAACATGAAGCCTATAACCACGTGTCAAAAGCATTTGAGGTAATGTTCATTTTAATTTAGTTTTAAATCCTAGTTGGTTTAGCATATTGACATGAACTTCCTTTCATGGGAATTGTTTTAATCTTTTTGTGTTGATCGTCAATACATCCATTAACTATGAAAACTCCCTGTTTGTTTGTCGAGCTGCTAACATTAAATTAAGTCAATGGCTCCTCGGAGGCCGGCCAGCGGTATGCTAAAATGACCACTATGATTAACAACGCAGATAGTCTTGATTTATGTTTTGTTGGAGATGCCTTGAGGATGAATCTATCCCGAACCTGATTTCATGTGAATGAAATTCTATCGGATCTGACTTCTGAAGCGCAACCTATGGTTCTTAGCAAAGTTGCTTTACAAGTTTTAGTCTGTAGTCCTGTGCTAACTTCATAGCTAACATATCCATTTTTAAATTCTGCAAGAGTTTAACTTATCCTTTTTTCCCCCTCAGGAAGAAACGTCCAGAGAGACTCGTCCATGGACGTGACAATTCTGGTTCTGGTACTGATCCATAATAAGTAAGTGTAAGTAAGTGCTGGGGTTGTTTTGGGCTCTCTTGCACCAGGTTCATGTTGTAGCCATCGATGATGGAAAAACCCTTGTATTGGTGTGGGGGAGAGGCTGGTGTTGCTAAAGGGTTTTCATATTAAGACTTAGTTCTTTGTTTGCGGTTGCCTTGAGGATGAATCTATCCCGAACCTGATTTCATGTGAATGAAATTCTATCGGATCTGACTTCTGAAACGCAACCTATGGTTCTTAGCATATCTCAACATGCTTTTTAAGTCTAGTTTTAATCTGTAGTCCTTTGCTAACTTTATAATTAACTCTACAATATTTTAACTTCTCCATTTTTGTCCCTCATAGACTCGTCCATGGATGCCACAATGCTGGTTCTGGTACTGATCCATAATGAGTAAGTCCTGGGGTTGTTTTGGGCTCTCTTGCACCAGGTTCATGTTGTAGCCGTCGATGATGGCAAACCCACTGTATTGGTGTGGGGCAGAGGCTGTGTAAGATTTCGCCTTAATGCTTTGTTTGGGGTTGCCTTGAGGATGAATTTATCCCGAACCTGATTTCATGTGAATGAAATTCTATCGGATCTGACTTCTGAAACACAACCTATGGTTCTTAGCATATCTCAACATGCTTTACAAGTCTAGTTTAAGTCTGTAGTCCTGTGCTAACTTTATAGCTAACATTATCCATTTTTAAATTCTGCAAGAGTTTAACTTAAATATTTTTTTTCCCCTCAGGAAGAAACGTCCATGGACGCGACAATGCTGGTTCTGGTACTGATCCATAATGAGTAAGTCCTGGGGTTGTTTTGGGCTCTCTTGCACCAGACTCATGTTGTAGCCATCAATGATGGAAAAAAAACCTTGTATTGGTGTGGGGGAGAGGCTGGTTTTGTGTCAGGGAAAAACCCTAAACATTTACTTTGTTTTCTCAGAATAAAGACACCACAACCCAGAGTAAAGTTTTTGACTGTTTACGCCCGGGCCCGGCGGAGAAGGCAATTGTTTCAAATTACCTCTGCCGTGCCCCTGCTCACACAGTTGATTTGATTTGAATTAGTGGTTACAAAATACATTGATCATTAACAGTGGTTTCACAATATAGCAGTAAGAAAACGCAGGTGCAGATGGCTAACTTTAACTTCTGCCTAGCAACAAGTTTGTTTCAGGTAATGGTGCAACCTGCTTCCTTATGTCATAAAAACATTCCTTCAGGTATTTGTTTTTACAGCCTTAATCTATTGAGTGGTTTTCCAACAAAAGCAGAACACTTACACACAGCAGTTTTGAGCATTCCCTTTTAGTCAAAACATTCATGATAAAATATACGAATACTTTCTTTCACATTTTGCTAAAGGGTTTTCAAATTAAGACTTAATGCTTTGTTTGGGGTTGCCTTGAGGATGAATCTATCCCGAACCTGATTTCATGTGAATGAAATTCTATCGGATCTGACTTCTGAAACGCAACCTATGGTTCTTAGCATATCTCCGTTTTAGTCTGTAGTCATTTGCTAACTTCATTATTAACAATGTACATTTAAAATCCACACTATTTTAACTTATCCATTTTTTTTTTGTCCATCAGAGAGACTCGTCCATGGATGCGACAATGCTGGTACTGATCCATAATGAGTAAGTCCTGGGGTTGTTTTAGGCTCTCTTGCACCAGGTTCATATTGTAGCTGTCGATGGAAAACTCCTTGTATTGGTGTGGGGGAGAGGCTGATTTTGCAAAAGGGTTTTCAAAATAACACTAAATGTTTTGTTTGGAGATGCCTTGAGGATGAATCTATCCCGAAACTGATTTCATGTGAATGAAATTCTATCAGATCTGACTTCTGAAACGCAACCTATGGTTCTTAGCATATCTCAACATGCTTTACAAGTCTACATTATGTCTGTAGTCCTTAGCTATCTTCATAATTAACAATGTACATCTTAAAATCCACAATAGTTTAACTTATCCATTTTTGTCCCTCAGAGAGACTCGTCCAGAGAGACTCGCCCATGGATGCGACAATGCTGGTTCTGGTACTGATCCATAATGAGTAAGTGCTGGGGTTGTGTTGGGCTCTCTTGCACCAGGTTCATGTTGTAGCCATCAATGATGGCAAAACCCTTGTATTGGTGTGGGGGAGAGGCTGGTGTTGCTAAAATGTTTTCATATTAAGACTTCGCCTTAATGCTTTGTTTGGAGTTGCCTTGAGGATGAATCTATCCCGAACCTGATTTCATGTGAATGAAATTCTATCGGATCTGACTTCTGAAACGCAACCTTTGGTTCTTAGCATATCTCAACATGCTTTACAAGTCTAGTTTAAGTTTGTAGTCCTGTGCTAACTTTATAGCTAACATTATCCATGTTTTAAATCTGCAAGAGTTTAATTTAAATATTTTTTTCCTCTCAGGAAGAAACGTCCAGAGAGACTCGCCCATGGACGTGACGATGCTGGTTCTGGTACTGATCCATAATGAGTAAGTCCTGGGGTTGTGTTGGGCTCTCTTGCACCAGACTCATGTTGTAGCCATCGATGAAGGAACCCCCCTTGTATTGGTGTGGGGGAGAGGCTGGTTTTGCAAAAGGGTTTTCAAAATAAGACTAAATGCTTTGTTTGGAGATGCCTTGAGGATGAATCTATCCCGAACCTGATTTCATGTGAATGAAATTCTATCGGATCTGACTTCTGAAACGCAACCTATAGTTCTTAGCATATCTCAGTTTTAGTCTGTAGTCCTTTGCTAACTTCATTATTAACAATGTACATTTAAAATCCACACTATTTTAACTTATCCATTTTTTGTCCATCAGAGAGACTCGTCCATGGATGCGACAATGCCGGTTCTGGTACTGATCCATAATGAGTAAGTCCTGGGGTTGTTTTAGGCTCTCTTACACCAGGTTCATATTGTAGCTGTCAATGATGGAAAACTCCTTGTATTGGTGTGGGGGAGAGGCTGGTTTTGCAAAAGGGTTTTCAAAATAAGACTAAATGCTTTGTTTGGAGATGCCTTAAGGATGAATCTATCCCGAAACTGATTTCATGTGAATGAAATTCTATCGGATCTGACTTCTGAAATGCAACCTATGGTTCTTAGCATATCTCAACATGCTTTACAAGTCTAGTTTTAGTCTGTAGTCCTTAGCTAGCTTCATAATTAAAAATGTGCATTTTAAAATCCGCAATCCGTTTAACTTATCCATTTTTGTCCCTCAGAGAGACTCGTCCAGAGAGACTCGCCCATGGATGCGACAATGCTGGTTCTGGTACTGATCCATAATGAGTAAGTGCTGGGGTTATTTTGGGCTCTCTTGCACCAGACTCATGTTGTAGCCGTCGATGATAGCAAACCCATTGTACTGGTGTGGGGCAGAGGCTGTATGCTAAAATGTTTTCATATTAAGACTTCCCCTTAATGCTTTGTTCGGGGTTGCCTTGAGGATGAATCTATCCCGAACCTGATTTCATGTGAATGAAATTCTATCGGATCTGACTTCTGAAACGCAACCTTTGGTTCTTAGCATATCTCAACATGCTTTACAAGTCTAGTTTAAGTCTGTAGTCCTGTGCTAACTTTATAGCTAACATTATCCATGTTTTAAATCTGCAAGAGTTTAATTTAAATATTTTTTTCCTCTCAGGAAGAAACGTCCAGAGGGACTCGCCCATGGACGTGACGATGCTGGTTCTGGTACTGATCCATAATGAGTAAGTCCTGGGGTTGTGTTGGGCTCTCTTGCACCAGACTCATGTTGTAGCCATCGATGAAGGAACCCCCCTTGTATTGGTGTGGGGGAGAGGCTGGTTTTGCAAAAGGGTTTTCAAAATAAGACTAAATGCTTTGTTTGGAGATGCCTTGAGGATGAATCTATCCCGAACCTGATTTCATGTGAATGAAATTCTATCGGATCTGACTTCTGAAACGCAACCTATGGTTCTTAGCATATCTCAGTTTTAGTCTGTAGTCCTTTGCTAACTTCATTATTAACAATGTACATTTAAAATCCACACTATTTTAACTTATCCATTTTTTGTCCATCAGAGAGACTCGTCCATGGATGCGACAATGCCGGTTCTGGTACTGATCCATAATGAGTAAGTCCTGGGGTTGTTTTAGGCTCTCTTGCACCAGGTTCATGTTGTAGCTGTCAATGATGGAAAACTCCTTGTATTGGTGTGGGGGTGAGGCTGGTTTTGCAAAAGGGTTTTCAAAATAAGACTAAATGCTTTGTTTGGAGATGCCTTGAGGATGAATCTATCCCGAAACTGATTTCATGTGAATGAAACTCTATCGGATCTGACTTCTGAAATGCAACCTATGGTTCTTAGCATATCTCAACATGCTTTACAAGTCTAGTTTTAGTCTGTAGTCCTTAGCTATCTTCATAATTAAAGATGTGCATTTTAAAATCCGCAATAGTTTAACTTATCCATTTTTGTCCCTCAGAGAGACTCGTCCAGAGAGACTTGTCCATGGATGCGACAATGCCGGTTCTGGTACTGATCCATAATGAGTAAGTCCTGGGGTTGTTTTAGGCTCTCTTGCACCAGGTTCATGTTGTAGCTGTCAATGATAGCAAACCCATTGTACTGGTGTGGGGCAGAGGCTGTATGCTAAAATGTTTTCATATTAAGACTTCCCCTTAATGCTTTGTTTGGGGTTGCCTTGAGGATGAATCTATCCCGAACCTGATTTCATGTGAATGAAACTCTATCGGATCTGACTTCTGAAATGCAACCTATGGTTCTTAGCATATCTCAACATGCTTTACAATTCTAGTTTTAGTCTGTAGTCCTTAGCTATCTTCATAATTAAACATGTGCATTTTAAAATCCGCAATAGTTTAACTTATCCATTTTTGTCCCTTAGAGAGACTCGTCCAGAGAGACTCGCCCATGGACGTGACGATGCTGGTTCTGGTACTGATCCATAATGAGTAAGTGCTGGGGTTGTTTTGGGCTCTCTTGCACCAGACTCATGTTGTAGCCGTCGATGATAGCAAGCCCATTGTACTGGTGTGGGGCAGAGGCTGTATGCTAAAATGTTTTCATATTAAGACTTCCCCTTAATGCTTTGTTTGGGGTTGCCTTGAGGATGAATCTATCCCGAACCTGATTTCATGTGAATGAAATTCTATCGGATCTGACTTCTGAAACGCAACCTATGGTTCTTAGCATATGTCGGTATGCTTTACAAGTCTAGTTTAAGTCTATAGTCCTGTGCTAACTTCATAGCAAACATTATCCATTTTTAAATTCTGCAAGAGTTTAACTTATTCATTTTCCCCCTCAGGAAGAAACGTCCAGAGAGACTCGTCCATGGACGTGACGATGCTGGTTCTGGTACTGATCCAAAATGAGTAAGTGCTGGGGTTGTTTTGGGCTCTCTTGCACCAGACTCATGTTGTAGCCATTGATGATGGAAAAACCCACTGTATTGGTGTGGGGGAGAGGCTGGTGTTGCTAAAGGGTTTTAATATTAAGACTTAGTTCTTGGTTTGTGGTTGCCTTGAGGATGAATCTATCCCGAACCTGATTTCATGTGAATGAAATTCTATCGGATCTGACTTCTGAAACTCAACCTATGGTTCTTAGCAAAGTTGCTTTACAAGTTGAGTTTTAGTCTGTAGTCCTGTGCTAACTTTATAACTAGTTTTATCCAATATAAAAATCCATGGACGCGACATTACTGTTTGGTACGGAGCCGTAATGAGTAAGTGCTTGGCTTCTTGTTGCGCTTGATGTTTAGGGCACTACAGTACCAGGATATCCTGGCCCTGATTTTCATTAAAATGAGATCCCCTCCACAGATGCACCTTCTGAAATAAAATCTAGGTTTTGTATGTTAGGAGAGACTATGAGATTCTCGCATAGATGCAACTTCTGAAATACAACTGCGTTCATTAATATATATACATAGGTCCATATTGATTCCTATACAGACAGGAAGACTAGTACAATGACTGTTCAATTTGTTCAATTGCAGGTTAAGCCGGCATTCTGAGGTGCAAACTAAAGTCTGGTCCCACAGTGGTGGAAGGAACTGCAAAGGAGCTGTGGCACGGTGGCTCAGGTGCTTGCACTGCCGCCTCACAGCAAGAAGGTCATGGGGCGCTGTTGGCTCTGGGGGGCAGGTCCTCCCCTGACATTCAGTGCTCAGGCTGGCTGTCTCTCGGGCCGTTCTGTGTGGAGTTTACATGTTCTCCTCATGTTCACAAGGGGTTTCCTCCACTTAGAACCCCAACAGAAAAAACATGCAACAGAACACTCCGTCAGTCCCTGACCAAGACAGACCTTCACCTCACCTGGTCCCTGGGCGCCTAAAGACTGCTCCCGGAGGAAGGACAGTAAGTGATGGGATAAATGCACAAGATAAATTCACAAACGACCTCACGTGTGTCCTGTGTCGCCTCCATGTATTCACATGTGCAATGTGTCGCTTGTGCGACCAAAGTCTGACAATTACAATGACATTAAAGCCCCACACTTTCGGTTTTATTAATATCTCCAAACGTTTCAGTTCTGATGTACTAGGTTTAAATGAATTATTTTTTTTTTTTTCCTGAAACTGTGCTATTCCGAACACTAAGTGTTTTGGGCGTAGTCTATGTAATTCAAATTGTTTGTTCAATTAAATAAACGTTTGAAATGTACTGGTATTTTTTTACTTCAATTATATCAGAGTTGTAGTTTGGTCAATGATATTTATGGTTTAGAATATATAAAATATTATAAAACAATTGGGTTCTAGAGCGTAATTTAGCTTTTTCTGATTGGACGAGAGACGTTCCATGCGATAGGTTATTTGTCAACATACCTACAGTTACGGGACATTTCACAGCTAAAAATAAATCACTCCGCGATGAAACATTCTCATTGATGATAACCGTTAATTCAAAGTTTTTAAAATTCCAAACCAAGACGTTGACAATGGAACTATTTTTTTTGTTGCGGAGAAACAATGGCGAAATAAACCATTTTTAATCAATAACTTCGTGTTGAAATGTTAATTTGTTGACCGTAGAATTGTTTTATAAAAGCAATATAGCACTCGTGGGAGTGGGGTAGGTAAGGGATAATCCCACGGGTGTTGTTGCCTACGCCACTTGGCCTTCGGCCTCGATGGCTACAGCCGAACACCACCCGTGGGATTATCCCTTACCTACCCCACTCCCACTCGTGCTATATTGCTTAAATAGTTCTATAAACATTTATTCTGAGGTACTTTCAATCAGGGGATTGTGATGTCATTAGAAAGGCTCTAGCTAATAAAGGAATGTTCTAGATTTCTTCAATGGAATGGTTGAATGCTAATGAAGTATTTGGGCTGCACAAGCAATAATCCAAGTACTTTGTCATGTAAATCTGATGGAATTGATTCATCAGTAATTGAAACCCTTGCAGTGTTGTCCCAAAATGGATACCTCAAAACGTCTAAAGGTAATGGAAGAAAACCTGAACAAACACATTACCATTTCAAAGCCAGCTTTATTATAATTAGTCCATAACTGATCTTTTATACACCTGAAGCCATCTGCAGAATCTTCTAGAGCGACAACATCTGAGGAATGTAAAATGGATGCCAGACTGTTTGACAACCTGAGGGGGACTCCAAATTTTGCCAGCAAACCTAAGCAGAGTATTTGGGATAGGAAGGAGGTTCCTCGAAAGGTTATTCTCTCTGAAATGCTTTTAGATTCAAGTACAAGGGTGTTGCCCAATTTGCTGATGAGCTAGTATAGTAGACTTAAATCCTAAAGAGCCTGTTGAAGTACTGTAACAAGAACTAAGGAAATGATGTATAAATGCTACTGACATTTTACAACACCCAATGTTTTTTTGTGGAACTTTGTTTCAACATAATGCAGTCGTATACACCTAGACTTTATCAGTAGAAACCATATGAAGGGGGTTCATGAAATAACAATGCTATGCTCAATTATGAAATTAGATGCATGGACTTGGGGTGAATGCATGAATGCCACCCCACCCCCAGTGCTGTTACCAGGTGAGCAACGTTGTCTTATTTGTGCCTAAAACCTTATGTATGCACACAGGTTGCAATTGTTCGTCCCAGATGTAAATCAGAGAGAGATGTAAATCCACCAGTCAGACAAACAGACCAGCAGGCACTCGATGATCAAGTCCGGGTAAATGTTGCCTATACCGAACACATACATAAGGCACATGTCCACATTGGAGAGGCAGATACACAACAAGCAAAGTAACCTGATTTATGGTTCCTTATATCACAGACCTATCCAATTTTCTCAGAGCTTCATATCCAGCATATTGTAGTTCGTCATGAACAGTGAAAAACCATGGTGGGGATATATCTGATGTTTCTGGTTTCCCTTTATATGTGCAGGCAAGAACCATCCGGCTTGAAGAAGGTTCCACAGTTAGGAATGTCTTTGAGTCCAATCCTTCTGATAGACAGAATCTGAGGTTGACCATCATGCCACAGCAACCAAGCATCCCAAGGGAAGGCTCCATTTCTGAGGCGAGGGCCCCATCTGATTCAGTCACTTTGAGTGACTCTGATTCTGATACTGAATTAGACCTATTGTGGGAGATATTTGAGTTTGTTGCAGAAAGATATCTCGAAAGCGACTCAGAGTTAGACTCTGACTTGGAAACAGACTCCACATCTAGTTCCTCTAGTTCCAGCTCTAGTTCTAGTTCCAGTTCTAGTTCCAGTTCCAGTTCTAGTTCCAGTTCCAGTTCTAGTTCCAGCTCTACCTCTAACTCAATTTTTAGTCTAACTTCTAGTTCATCTAGCTCCAGTTCCTCCAGCTCAGACTCCTAGAATGAATCCAAGTTGTAATTCTAAATCACTTTCCTCAAATCATAAATTAGATCAGCCTACTTTTAAGCTGTTAAATTACACACAAAGTACACCTTTTCTCTGAATAAACTATTTTACCAAATGTTGTTCACTGTTTAACAATGTACTTATTTGTTTTTATAGTCCCTCCCTCAGCTTTTAGTTAAACTGATGAACTTTTTGGTAGCTAATGTCTTTAGTACCAAAATGCTTGTCTGCATTTTACTTTAGTGGCAATACAAACTTTGGTGAGTTGTTAACAAGTTTTAGTGTTTTTCACATTGTATGGATATATACATTGAAATATCATACTTTTACATTATTTCCTGAAACATTCAAAGTTCTAAGTGAATATGTCAGAAATAAACCATTATTTCAATTATGTCTGTGACAGGAATGAAAAGTCATCTTGTTAGTGATATAAGTGTATGCCTTATTTCCACATTTAAATTGCGCTGGTCTCTTCATTGGCACTGCTAGATTTTCTCCACCTAACCGAACACTATTGTACCAAGTTGAATGCCATTCATGTTTCTGAGTGGTTGTAGAAAAGCACCTGCAAGAGGGGACATAAAAAAAACAGCCTTTTTGCATGCCAAAACATTCCCTTCAAGCTTCAGAAAAACACCCTGGTTGTAATGCAGTGGTGTAAACATGGAGCAGTTTTGCAAAAACAAGTGAAGTGTACAGTCAAGCAGAGAGGCCTGTTCTAAAATCATGACAGTGCAGTTTCTACATGTGCAGGCTTTCAGGGTTTCTACATCAGGGATGCAGATTAGTCAAGTAGGCTACAGGCAAAATTTCCCAAAACAGTCAAAACCAGAGTTTTGACATCTATTTAGGCAGTCATGGCCAGATTATATTCGGATTGGCTCAACTTTGAACTTTGATACGTTTTTAGTTTTCGATTGGAAAATCATAGTGACCGAAAATGTAATATAAAAAGTAAGAGGACTGATTTTTGACAGAGATGCTCCATGGACCACCGCTCAAATTGGATTGAAGTCTGCCAGATTGAATAAACCATTTCATCGCATTAGATCGTCTGCCTCTCATTGTAATAGTAACTTTAAAATGTGTCAATTCGCTACGACACTTCTTTAGTTAATCCAGCAATGCCATCCAATTATTTGACTGATGATCCTAGACTTCACCTTCATGCAAAATATATATATATTTTGGGGAGGAAATATGACCATCTCAAAGATCTGCTCCAGGGTACGAGCAATACCAATGATAGCCTACATTGCAGGGTGAAACTGACATGACAATACTAGTTCTCCAATATTCCAGACACAATCTCACACTGAACTGGAATGTATAATGAATTACTGACAGTGGTGGAAAGGCTCTTAACTACCTTGATTATTTGCAGCATTTTAAGGTGTGAATGGAAACGTTTCGTCTACGATGTAAACAAATTCTACTGCTGTTCTTCGCCCTACATTTGGACTGTCCGGTTCGGTTGAAGGTTCCAGTGAATGGACGACAGACAACTGTGAGCCCGTGTACGATTGTCTCAGAAACCCCATAGATGCGTGAGAAATCCTGGCGTGAACGTATCCGCCATTTTACATCACCCGAAGTGAAAGAACCCAACCGGACTTACGGCGGGGAGTCGTAGATCTGTTTCTTTTCATAAAACACCCCCAAAATTGAGCTGATCCTTACCGTGCACCTTATTGAGCCATCTTAAGGTAATTATATATTGACCTGACAATTGCTCACCCAATAAATTGCTATCTATTTTCCATGGCTGTAGTGTTTCTAAACAATGTGAGAAGTGGTTTGTCTTGTGTGTAGTACTTACCCACCCGGCTTTTTGAAAATGGACTCCAGTTATGTGGTGGCACGTTGGTCATTTGGGTTGATTGCAAGGTTCTCTCGTGCTCTGTGAACTTCAAAATCACTCTTTGTAAGGGCTATAACAACTGACATCTTTGTGTTGTATGACGATTGCATTGCAATAACTGACATGAAAGCGAGCGTACCACTCACTTGTTAATTGGCGAAGTCCTGTAATGATGATAGCTAGATAACCTAGCTAGCCGGCTAGTAATATAATTCTGATTTCAGCTGGATCAATGAAGAGCCAACGTTGCGTTATATCTTCAGTAACGTTACTCTCTACTGTTACATTAAGAGAGCAGTAAAATTATTCACGAAACTGGTTGTTGATGCAGGTAGCTAGCTAGCTTCGTTCGTCTCCAGTGGTTGACGTTAGTTGACAGGGTATGGTGAGCTAACTAGGTTGTCTCGGACCTGCATGGATTGAGATTTTTTTTGTCAGATGTGTTAGCTTCTGAGCTAGCTCGTTACGGTGTCATTCCAAGTCATCCGTGTTGTCTAATGTCTATTTATTTACCTGGGGGAAGTGAGCTTGACAGGACAGCCTGGCCAACTGATCATTGCATTTGCTAAGCTCAGTGGCATGGTTGATGCCTCCTAACGTTAGCCTATAACGTTAACTTGTATACAACAGTCATGTAATTAAAGATGGCTTGCTAACGTTAGCTAGCTAGCTGAGGAACTTATAAGCAATGGTCGATGTAGACATGCTTTAGTTAACAATTGAATTTCGGGGTTCTGTCTGTGTTTACAGTTATGAGTATGATGTGTGTGCTGAATGTATTTACGTACAATGTTTTAAGTACAACAGTTAGCTGTGATGTGGGTTGATATGCTTACAGGCTTACATCTGTACAGCTAGTTTGCATTCATATTAAGCTAGCTTTGTCCGTGGCTGCAATTGTTGAAATTAAATTGATGTGAGTAACATGTAAGTAGTTATTTATGCTGTTACTAACACAAACTTGGGAATTCTGTACATGCTTACGAATGTTACATGGCCAACGTTAGCCATCTGATGTGGCCGAAATGCTTGCTGCTAACGTACTGTTTTGGCCAATTGGCTTGCCAACTTTGTATCTGTGTGTCTGTGTAACGCTAGGTATTTGATGTGATTTTAAATCGTATGAAGGTACAATTGGCAACATTGTTTGTATTCATTCTGCAATTAACGTCAGTTAGTAAGCAGGTTGTTGACGAAGCTTGAAGATAGGACATGATAAAGTGCCCAGCTGGTTAGATGGACCTTTTCCTACAGCAAAACTGGTCGGATGCTTAAGAGTAACCTCAATGTTTGGGTATTCTGAATAACATGGCTTTCTTGTTAGGTTCTGGTATCTGATATTCAATTTATACAAATTAACTCACATGATATTATGATAACCCTGATTGATATAAAGTCTTTGATCCTCCCAACCTCAATTAATTTGGCCCATTGCATTTGAACAGATTGCTGGAGACATGGCAACAGAACATGTTAATGGAAATGGTACAGAAGAACCAATGGACACGACTGCTGCAGTTACCCATTCTGACCATTTCCAAACTTTGTTAGAAGCTGGTTTACCACAGAAAGTTGCTGAAAAACTAGATGAAATTTACGTAGCAGGTAAGCCCATGCTAAGTAACCAAAACCCATTCTCTCTTCACTCCCAGATTTTACCTGATGTGCATGTATTTTGTAGGCTACAATAACTATTTGCTCTGCGGAGTGGGAATCAGGAAATCTATAGTAGCCTAGCAACTTTGTGTGGTTGCCTAACAAAATGGGTACTGCAGTTGCAATTGACAAAATTCTCTCAACGCCTTCGGTATAGACAGAATAAACTCTGAGTGCATTGTGTATCGAAGAAAGCCCACAGAGAGGATTAGTACACTGTTGGTGGGGGTGGGGGTTCTTTTAGAGGTACATCTTGGTATGGTCCCATGGGAGGGAAGGCCAGCTGGACTCAGGAACAATAGTAGCAGCTGTCTGATGCGGGGACAGGTGATGTGTTCCTCAAAAGCCCACTACGAACAGGCACGTTAATGAGCAAAAGAGGGGGGTGTGTGTGTGCATGTGTTAGCGGGGAAGGGGTTGGGGTACACAGAGGTAGGCCCTGCCCTGCAACAGCTTTTCAACTTGCTCTCTCTCTCTCTACAGTATTGAGAAACGATAAATATTTTTCCTACCTGGATTAAGGATTTATTTTTTCTTTGAATGTAAAATCTTTTATATATTCCACTGGTCTACATTTGTAATGGGAATAATTCATGAGTACCCAAATAAACAAGCACAATGTTGAATTAATTCATATTCCTCTGACAGTCACTTTGCTGATGTAATGTCCCTGTGACGCAATTGATCTTCTTTCGGGGAGTAATTTATGGTTGGCTTTGATGGTTCTGGCCAAGATCTCACTGGACATAAAAAAGTGATTCTTGGATTTGTTGCTCTTGCTGAACAAAATGTCCCTTCTACCCTAGGCCTTGTAGCACACAGCGACTTAGATGAAAGGGCAATAGAGGCCTTGAAAGAATTCAATGAAGAAGCTGCACTACAAGTTCTCGTTCAGTTTAAAGAAAGCGATCTTTCACATGTGCAAGTAAGTTTGTGCTCATGTTTCTATAAGTAAAGTAATATTGGTGTTATGAGAAATGAGGAGATAAAACGGCAAACCATCCTCTCCACAGAACAAAAGTGCCTATTTGTGTGGAGTCATGAAGACATACAGACAGCGGGAGAAGCAGGGGACCAAAGTTTCAGATTCTAGTAAAGGACCGGATGAAACAAAAATAAAAGTAGGCTTTTTTCTTCTGTGTGGTAATTAAAGTCAGCCTATACAACATCTGTAGACACAGCATTTATTTGCATTTAGTAACTGTAATCATAGTGTATTTTGGTTTGTTTGTTTGTTTGTTTAGCTTCTGATAGTTTAAAGTTGTTATTTTGCTCAGTTGTTTGAACGAGCACTTCAGAGTAGCGCTCAGCTTTCTTATGGCAGTCTTATCACTTTGGCAGGCACTGCTTGAGAAAACCAACTACACGCTCGACGTAACAACAGGCCAACGAAAGTATGGCGGACCCCCGCCAGAGTCGGTGTACTCAGGGCTTCAGCCCCATGTGGGCACTGAGGTGAGAACACTGACAGCACAGCTCTACACCCTCCTGCCCTGTGGTACCGCTAAGCCCATAAGACTGTCAACTATGGGCCAGCCATACCATAGCAAAGAAACACGCCATACCATAGCAAAGAAACACGCCATACCATAGCAAAGAAACACAACAAAAATGATTTAGGTTGTCTTCATTTGACTACATGTTCCATACACAGGGGAACGTAACAGCATTGATCAAATTTGCTTCTAGCTGAAATATCCACTTTCAGTGCTTAACATCTTTACCATGGAGCAATAACAATGTCTGTATGATGAATTATGTACTCTGGAGTAACCTTGGTTACGATGACAGTTTACCGCTAAGATCTGATGCCGCGTCAAATTTCTGTTTTCTTGTCAACCCTGTGGTTTTTGTGACCTTAACTTTTTCTGGCTGTAATCTGTATGCCCCTTTTCCTTCAGATTTTTGTTGGGAAGATTCCAAGGGATTTGTTTGAAGATGAACTGGTGCCTCTGTTTGAGAAGGCCGGCATGATATGGGACCTACGGCTCATGATGGACCCTCTCACCGGCCTGAACAGGGGCTACGCCTTCATCACTTTCTGCACTAAGGACGCTGCACAGGAGGCAGTTAAGCTGGTGAGTGGGTCACATGGATGCTATCTTCTCTTCTGCTGAAATCAGTGTTCAGATGCGCTTCCAGTGGTTAGGTGTGTACACACGTTGCACATCCGATATTAAGTTTCCAGGTTGACCTTGTTAAAGCTGTAGAAGCTGTGAAAAGTTTTTATGTGAGCAGTTTGACTTACAGTTTGTTGAGCAAAGAGTACAACTGCTGGGTGACGTTAGTTTTTAGTGACATTGTAGGATACATCTTCGGAACCTTTCAATTTCCACCTTGAGTTTTGCCAAGTTTTGGTGTGCGTTCATTTAGACAATTTTGAAAGCAGACTTAAAGTTACGTGTAAATAATGCAGAATGTGTGAATAATACTTGCTGTGAACTCTACCATATGAAATAAACATGTTTCTGTTTCTCATCTTGTTTTCCACAGTTTAACAATCATGAAATTCGCCCGGGCAAACACATTGGAGTGTGTATATCGGTTGCGAATAATAGGCTGTTCGTTGGGTCAATCCCCAAAAGTAAAACGAAAGAACAGATAGTGGAGGAGTTTTCTAAAGTCACAGGTGAGACATGGTCATTTGTGTGAAAGCCTTATGTATATTTTAAGTGAAGTGAATAATTGATGCTGCGACCGATTGATCCATTGCGGGTCATCAGTCATCCTCTCTGTAACACTCAGAGAGTGTGAGGCACGGCTATACGGTGCTGTCCCAACCAAGATATGAACAGAAAGACCTCGTAAATGATAAATTGGAGGACTGCTGCCAAATTGATAAAGATTGACATGGTAATTTCCTTTATTTAGTAACGCATTATAAACTCCCACGTGACCCTTTCTTCTCTCCTCTTTTGCTCCCACAACAGAGGGTCTTAATGACATCATCCTGTACCACCAGCCTGATGACAAGAAGAAGAATCGAGGGTTCTGCTTCCTAGAATATGAGGACCACAAGGCAGCCGCCCAGGCCCGACGACGCCTCATGAGTGGCAAGGTCAAGGTGTGGGGCAACGTGGTCACAGTGGAGTGGGCCGACCCCATCGAGGACCCAGACCCTGATGTCATGGCCAAGGTAACGCAGACACTTTTATTTCTTTGGCTTCAGTCTTGCAGGAGGAGAATTTGTCAGTAGCTGCTTAATTAATTAATTAAACCTTAATTGTCAAGCAAGGAAATGCAGAAAATGATTTAAATCAGTTGGTATAGTGAATGGTTCTTAACTAGCACTTACAGTAGTTGCATTCCTGCACTTTTTTATTTCTTATGTAAAATCGTATTTATTGTTACACAAGGTCTCTATTGCTCGTAGTTGTTCTCAGCTTTGTTCGTCGCTTTGGATAAAAGCGTCTGCTAAATGACGAAATGTAAATTTGTAACAGAATTGTGGCAGGTTATTTTCCTATCTGAGAGTACTGCAGGTGTTATTATAGGTGATATTGTTTGGCCAAAAGGAGCTTTGGTGTTGGGTCTGGAAGAGGTGGTATTGTTTATAGAGGATACGAAAGCCCCCACTCTTAGCTGGATACGAAGCTGCGACTGTTACTGGAATGTGAAGATTGGTTCAGAAGCTGAGACTGTGTTTGTGTGCGTGCTGAGGATGGCTTTTTGTGGGTGCTTATAGAATGTTTATTGAATCATGCATAATTGTCTTTTGCTCCTAGGTGAAAGTTCTGTTTGTACGAAACCTTGCAAATAGCGTAACAGAAGAAATACTTGAAAAAGCCTTCGGTCAGTTTGGTAAGCTGGAACGTGTAAAGAAACTGAAAGATTATGCCTTCATTCACTTTGAGGAGCGGGACGGAGCCGTCAAGGTAAGAGACCCGAGCTCGCACGACCGCTCTCCTAATGTTCAGGAAGGACTATGGCGTTCCTCTCGTTTTTTCTAAAAGTAGTTTTGTGCTGGGAATCTGTGCAGGCTCTGGCTGAAATGAATGGGAAACCACTGGAGGGTGAACCGATTGACATAGTTTTTGCGAAGCCCCCCGACCAGAAGAGAAAAGAGCGCAAGGCCCAGCGGCAGGCAGCTAAAACAACAATGTAAGGCACCAGAGTACCTAACGAACATCCGTACGAAATAATTCTCCTTAACTTAAAAGTACTTCTAACACTTTGAATAGTTATCGCTAATTGTCTCTACTGTTAATTGTTCTCACCAAGGCCACAGAAAGTCCTTGCTTTTTCCAAAACTTGTTTCCCTCTACCTCCGTTCCCCAGGTATGATGATTATTATTACTACGGCCCCCCTCATATGCCCCCTCCCACTAGAGGTCGGGGGAGAGGTGGTGGTCGGGGGGGTTATTCCTACCCCTCCGACTACTATGGCTACGAGGACTACTATGACTACTACGGCTATGACTACCACAACTACCGTGGTGGCTATGACGATCCTTACTACGGTTATGACGACTATCAGGGCCCACCAGCCAGGGGCAGAAGCATCCGAGGAGGGGCACGAGGTGGCGCGCCCCCAGCCAGAGGGAGAGGAGGGACGGGGACGCCAAGGGGCCGAGGAGGGTCCGGCAGTTACTCCCAGCGAGGCGGCGGGGGTCCTGGAGCGAGCCGAGGGTCACGGGGGTCCAGAGGAGGTGCGCAACAAAGAGGCCGCGGGGTACGTGGTGCGAGGGGTGGCCGCGGTGGAAGTGTAGGAGGAAAGCGCAAAGCTGATGGGTACAGCCAGCCAGATTCCAAGCGCCGCCAAACCAATAATCAGAACTGGGGCTCTCAACCCATTGCTCAGCAACCACTACAAGGTGGTGATCATTCTGGTAACTATGGTTACAAATCTGACAACCGGGAGTTTTATCAGGATTCTTTTGGGCAACAGTGGAACTAGAACTGTAGGGCTGATTTTAAATTTTAAATTTTTTTATTTATTTATTTTTTATTTTTTTTTTATCTTATTTTTTTCCGACAAATCCTCTCCTTTTTATCACAAGAAAGAAACCGAAAAAGACTCAATCTGACAATTGTTTGGTCAATCCATATGGTGGCCTAGCGTTTACAAATTGGTGATATCTGGCACGGTCTTTTATGTATATATTTTTAATAACCCGCTTGGACTTGAAAAGTAGTCACTCTATGCTTCTGGCAAACTGGTTTTATTGTCTTGAAATTTTTTGTTTAATAAGTCAACTATAGTCTTGGATTTGAAAAAAAAAAAAAAAAAAATCAATTTCACTTATGTGCTCAACCTGTCTATTTGGCTTTATAGCATCATGTTTGTTCATAGCAGTTTTGGTCTTCGTGTCTTAAGTAGGTAACGGTTACAAAGCATATATCTCCATGTTGTATTTACCATAAAATAAATGACCATAAAGATCATTTGTATGTTACAAAAGATGATGCTAGTACAATAGCATGTCTTGTTTTGGGGGGGGGGAAAAGACTTTTTTGGCATTACATTTTGGCTTGTACTTTGCTGTTTTGTCTGCTTTAATAAACATTACACGCATCAGTGTACAAAAAAAACAAACTCAAATTGTGTTTCAAATTCATGTTTCGGCAAATTTTCTCCTTAAATTGCCTTCAAATTTAAAGCTCCTTGTGGAAGAGAAGGACACAAAGGTTTGCTTATGTTAGCCACATGCTGCAACCTCACTTTTGCATGCCATCAAATTTGTAATCACCAAGTCGGCATCCTCTTTCCACCAACTTTTTCTATGTATGTGTAGTGACATACTTCACCATTTCAGTAACTGTAATCTCAACAGCATATGTTGATCAAAATATAAGTTCTTCCATTGGGGAATAAATACTTTGAGGGATTTTGTTAAAAGAATCCCATCAAAAGAAAGTTGTTTCTAGATGTTCGGGATAAACTTGTGATGCTGAATCCATCATTTTAGGAATCGCAGATCACAGGAAGCACAATTTTTGATTCTTTTTCGAACAAGAATTTAGCCAAATCTCTTGACGGAACACCTGTCTATAAAAGCTATTAACACTGATCTGGCACTGCATGTCTTTTTGCATCTTTTTTTCTTTCCAAGACTAAAAATCACCAGGAAATAATTGGCATGCTTGTACTCACCTGCCTCTATAATAAGACTTCATTTAAAATACCCGGCCACCCCTTTTCCCCCCACTTTAACTACTACTGTTGTCACCAGTGAGACATCAATGCTTGTTTTGCTTAAGCCATATTCTTGTGCATGTGAAATGGAACGATGTGGGTAGTAGTGATAGTGTCTGCCTTCGGACATTTTTTCCTCTTTTTTTTACCCCCTTTGTTTAGTTATGTCGTCCCAAGATCATCAGTGATGTTCTCAATCTAATTACGTCTGTCACGCACTTATCTGTAGTTTTGTTTTTTGTCTGTTTATGTCTTGTTTGATGCTCAGATGATATGAATTATCTTCTAACTGTTTCCTTTTGTTACCCGACTAGCAGGGAAAAGGGGTCGAGGATGGTGCTGACCAGTCACTATGAAGACTAACCTTGGAATATGGGGTTGCACCAGAAGCTTCCAGTGGATTTGATGGTAAGGTCAATTCAGCGGTCCAGTGAAACCCCAGCCTTACTGAAGCATATCTCCCAGACTGCCAAAATAGGAGCAAACTCACCATGTTTTTGGACTATTTGCAGTTTTTATATATCAACTCAACGCAATCTGTACCCACACCCCAGCACCCCATCTATCCCCAAAGAGTTTGCCATTTGTAGTTGAACATAATTTGTTTGAGTTTTCCAGAAGAATTCTCAAGAATTTTTTTTTTTTTAAATTGTAATTGAGATCTTATTTTGCACTTTGTCAGACCAGAGTTCAAACAGAGGATTGACATAAATGTCAAAAGCCTGTCCTAGCTAACTACAAATGCACTTAAGAAATCAGAGACTTCTGCGAGGTCTTACCACTTACCTGTATATTAGGATTCATAGCTTTTCTTTAGTTTTATTTTATTTTGAGTTAGCTGGGACTGGTAACTTCTGTACAGAGATAATCCTCTGTTAGAATTCTGGAGTCAAGTTTGATGTGGCTCTGAGGAGCATGATGCTATGTATATTTTTGTGCTAATTTTAGCTTTATCATGGAATATGTCTCCTTTTTTATTATTGGTCGAATGGATGATGTTTGCCATTTTTTAAGGTGTAACCACCTGGCATGAACAGTCAGGCATTCCAGGCATGTGGTTCTTTTCAGAACTAGTCTATTTTTGTTTTATTTCTTTTTTCTCTTTTTATAAAGGGTTGGTTAACTACCTCAATATGGAGGATTTAAACTGCCCTATCTTTACTGTACATAGGGAACCTTATGCTGAAAGCAGGGCTTGACCCCTCTACCCCAAATAAGGCACAAGGGCAACATCAGAACTCTTCATGTAAAGTTAGTATGTTTTTTGTGTAATTTTTTTTTTTGCTATTTGCCGGAAATTTCAAATGGTGTAACTGGGCAAGTCCAAACTCACATGAGTCTGAACAAGCCTTGCCTTCATTATCTTTCAACAGGATAGTTACTGGTTGTATCATAGTTTTAGGAAAACTGTTACCTTTTTTTTTTTTTTTTTTTAAAGAAAAAGCTTGAACATTAAAACAAGAACAGCGCCAACTACTTTTTAAAGAGGTTCTGCAGTATCCCTTTTCCCTTCAGTGGAATAACAGGTCCTAACCTTTTTTATACAACAGCATCCTTTTTTGAGGGTGTGCTTCTACACAATGATGTCCGAAAGCCATCATCCATACTATTCACGTAGACACAACTGACCCCTAAACATATGAGGAGCTGCCTTTGGTCACAATTGAAAATGTGAAGTGTTACCATTCTAGATTACACCTAGTACGTGAAAGAACAGCAATAGCTGTTGTAGAGACTTTCCCAGTTCTAAAGGGATACTGCAGCTTTGAGCTTCTTTTTCTTTACTTCATGGATTGTCATATGCAGGGTTTTTCTAAACACTAGACTTTCCCCAGGGAGTCTGCAACATCTTCAACCCTTAGCCAGGTTTATGAACCAGTTTGTTGGTGGCTAAGAAGTGTTTTTTTGCATTCCTGCAAATAAATTGTTTTATATTGTAAATTAAGTGGTGTAACTTATTTTTAATAAAGTTAATGATTTTCTTTAAGTATTAACAGTGTATTGATTTTCTGTAACAAATGATTAAGTCCCCAACTCTTTCTGTAGCTAAATCAATTAAATAAGAGCATACTTGCATCTGACTGCAATATTCTATTAATGACCAAGCTAGGTTATTTGGTGGTGGTTCAGGTAACATATCAAATCTGTAAGTTACAGAATTAGGATGTGATTTTCTTACATTTTCAAGAAAGCACTATCCAAACCAAGGGATTGGGGGAGAAGACTAGGTACCACTAAACATCAGCATCTTTCAATCAGAAGCCATGACACATTAAACCTCCACACGAGAAAATATAAAACAGAAACATTTATTTTCCAGACTTAACACTCATTAGCTGAATGTCCAATACATGTTATGTTCTGCATTGAGGAAAAAAACCTAAAACTTCAGTGAATGACTAACAGAACAGGGTGCGTGTCCTTACACAAAACCTTCTATATACACACAGACCTTAATGGCACTACACTACACCGATGTAGACCGAGCATGTTACCTTAAGACCATACCCAAATAAACAGGGGCTGCATTTGTAAGACCTATGCTAAACCACTTTTACTCTTGACTGGATATTGAGCACCATAGTAATACAAGCTTTTAAGGCCACTAATTGGTCCAACTCAAGCGGATGACAGCCTTTCAAATCCAAACCAGAACCTGGCCGTGAACAGGCCTGAATACCCCTTCCACAAAGGGTAACCCATCATAAAGAGCAGGTAAAACCTGTCACAGGATTCCTTGCTTTTCTGAGAGCCACACAAGTGAGTTTCACCAATACCAAACACTCATTTGTTCAGTAACTTATCTAGAACAGAAAGTAGCCGGTCTTCTCTTTCTCTACATACCTTCTCCATCCTCTCTTGTCTCTCTCTAAATTCACATTCCCTCCTCTCCTCTCTGTCTCTGAACTCTTGTTCTCTTTTGTCCTCCCTCTCCCTGGCTTCCTTGTCTCTCCGAGCTTCTCTTTCAATTGCCTCCCTCTCTCTCCGAGCCTCTCGCTCTATGGCCTCCCGCTCACGTCTAGCCTCTCTGGCTATGGCCTCTCTTTCCCTCCGCTCCTCTCTCTCCACAGCTTCGCTCTCCCGCTGTTCCTCCCTCTCCAGAGCTTCCCTCTCCCTCAGTTCCTCTCTCTGCATCCACTCAATGTCCCGCTGCTGGTCCCGCTCCTCTTGCTTTGTCAGGAACTCCAGCATGACATCAGTTGCTTCAGTCCTCTGCCTCTTGACCGGAGGGGGACGAGGCAATGGAGGAGGGGACTGTGGCTCTACTGTCAGTTCCAGGGAGTGGACCATCTCATCCTGGTTGGTTGAGATAAAAACTGCAGGCCTTTTCATATTACAGGACTGCTTAATGTCTGGGATCCTGCCCCCAAGAGCTTCCTCCATCTTGACCCGAGGGGGAGGAGGGAATGGAGGAGGGGACTGTGGCTCTACTGTCACTTCCAGGGAGTGGACCATCTCATCCTGGTTGGTTGAGATAAAAACTGCAGGCATTTTCATATTACAGGACGGCTTAATGTCTGGGATCCTGCCCCCAAGAGCTTCATCCATCTGGCTGAACCACCTCCAATTCTCAGCTGCTCCGCTTAAGCAATTTTCCAGTGAGTCTCTTTTCAGGGTCTACAAAATGATACAATATTAGAGCATGCCAACGACAAGGTTGTTACAAATAACAATTATTTCAGCCTCTCAAGAACGACCTACACACATATGAGGCTTACCACATATTTCTGTTTAAGATTTTCCCATTTCTTCTTGACAAATCCTGGTGACACCACACCTTCTAACCCGATCTCATTGACAAACAACCTGTCAGGAAGGATGGGGGATGTTTAAGTTTTAAAATAACACTATCAACAGAAAGATACATATTCCAACTCTGATAGTGCTCATGGAGAAAAACAATTACAGGGCAAGTTAATAACTTACTCATAACCTTTGATGGCACTTAATCTCCTGCCTGAGAAGATTCCCGCATTGCGTGTACGCCAGTATATCAATCTGGTAGTATCATCGTGTGTCCCTGCAATAAACAACAAACATCCCTTGTCTAAAAACTACAAGAATGTTGCTTTCATTAGAATAACGGAGTCAATGGACACCATGACTTGGGGCTAACTGATGGCAATCAACATTAGTCTACGGTGGGTAGTGGAAATAATTAGATCTCTTGGCTGCAACTCTCGACAGTTAAACAGCTCAGGGGCGCAGATAGCACTGGGGACGGGGGGGACATGTCCACCCCAGATTCATAGTGACCCAGATCCGTCCACACCATTCTCCCTACGTATGGCGACTAGCATCAGTTAATAACTCTGCACAGCTGATTAGGCAATGTTAGCGTACCCCCCAGTTTAAAAATCCCATCTGCACCACTGAAACAGCTCGCTTTACAACTGATGTGGGTGCTCACTTCGGCAGTATATCACAGGAAAGCAACCGAAGTCAAGTGGTTACAATGCAAGGTTAGCAGGTTAGCGCATCGCTCATCCGACAAGACTAGCCAACGTTACCAACAAGAATAGTACTAAAATATGGGTATGCACTTGTAAACGTGAAGAAACCGAGAATCCAAATACGCAGCGTAGTCATTATATGCAGAGAAAGACAATGTATATGGTGTATCTGACGAGCATACTCACACTTATAAACGGTGGACGCCATGTTTTTCAAAACAGTGCTTTAAACCCACCCCTAACATTTTTTTTGATGACTTGTGTTTTTACTGCCATCAACCGGTTTGGAGGTTACAACTTATTTTGTTAGCCTCATATGTTGTTTTTTTATCTGTGCATGTTAACATGTACACATTTGCGTGTAGCTGCTATGGGCACACTACGGCGTGTTGGGCTTTTTAGAATGGGCTCCTCGAATATTGGTCCAAATTATAGTATACCTTATTCATTTAACCTTTCCCCTGCAATACCCGGCGTTTCAGTAGATGGCGCACTCCAGACAAAATTCACCTGGCTGGAGTCTGGTCTATTCTCTCTCTACTTTTGCCACTGCATTGAGCCCTGCTGTAAAAATGAGCGGACCAAAGAAAAGAAAAGTCGACAGTGAACGCCGAGTGTTTAAAAAGCAGTGGACAGATAAATATTTTTTTGCCGAAGTCCGATCAAAGGCTGTATGTCTTATTTGCCAAGAAACCGTTGCGGTTTTCAAAGAATACAATATCAGCCGCCACTTTTCCACCAAGCATGCTAACTATGCTACCAAACAGTCAACGCAGGAACGGACGGCTACTGCTCAGAGGTTGGCAGCCAATTTAAAGACTGAGCCAACTACTATTCAAGACCCAAGCGCTAAGTTATCACTCAAGGCAAGTTATTTGCTAGCATTCAAATTAGCAAAGGCCAGCAAGCCTTTCTCCGAAGGGGAGTTTTTGAAAGAATGCATGGTAGAGACAGCTGGACTCTTGTGTCCAGAGCGCCAAAACAAATTTGAAAACATGAGTGTATCACGCAGGACAGTGACTCGTCGTGTAGAACTAATTGACGAAGACTTAGCCAGCGAGTTATACAGTAAAGCTGAGTCTTTTAAGTTATATTCGTTAGCGCTGGACGAAAGTAACGGCGTCAAAGACACTGCTCAGCTCTTAATTTGTATCAGAGGAATTAATGACAATTTTGAGATAACGGAGGAATTTTTGACCATGGAATCTCTAGAGGGGACCACAGGAGGAGAGGACTTGTATGAAATGCTGTCTGGTGTCATCGAGAGGCTGAAGCTACCTTGGTGTAAACTTGCCAATGTCACCACAGATGGATCGCCAAACTTAACAGGAGAAAATGTCGGGCTGCTGAAAAGAATCCAGGATAAGGTGCAAGAGGAAAACTCTGAGCTGGATGTAATTTTCCTTCACTCCATAATCCATCAGGAAGCCCTGTGTAAATCTGTATTGCAGCTTGATCATGTAGTTAAACCAGTCGTGAATCTCGTTAAATTTATATCACTACGAGCTAGGGGGCTTCATCAATTTATTAAGTTACTTGAGGAAACTGATGCTGATCACCAGGACTTGCTTGATCATGTCCGCTGGTTACATTTAGGGAAAGTATGTCGACGGGTGTGGGAGCTCATAGGGGAGATTGGCTCATTTTTGGAGTTAAACAGGAAAGCTGACGATTTTCCCGAGCTGAGCGACGCAGATTGGCTTTGTGATTTTGCTTTTGCTGTGGATGTATTGACACACATGGATGAGCTGAACATGAAGCTACAAGGAAAAGATCAATTTGTGCACCAAATGTACACAAACGTGAGAGCCTTCAAAGCCAAGTTGGCTTTATTTTCGATACAAATTTCAAACAAATCATTCGCCCATTTCCCCACACTAGCGACACTGAAAGAGGCTCCTCGACATGTGGAGAAATACAGCAAATCGCTTGACAACCTGCACGTAGAATTCTGCCTTCGGTTCGCTGATTTAGAAAAAATTGACTCGTCACTTCAGCTGGTGTCATGTCCCCTGTCGCAAGACTATGAAACAGCGCCACAGGAGTTACAATTGGAACTGATTGATCTTCAATGTGACTCTTCCTCAAAGGTGAAGTTCAACTCCCTTACACTGGATGAGTTTTATGCTTCACTAAGTGAAGCCAATTTTCCAAACATGAGGAAGATGGCACAGAGGATGCTGGTGTTGTTTGGCTCTACCTACGTGTGTGAGCAGGCGTTCACCGTGATGCACATCAACCAATCATGCCACAGATCACAGTTAACTGATGAACACCTCAGATCTGTCCTAAGAATTGCCACAACCAATCTGACACCAAACTTTGATGCACTGGCAGAAAAGGGTGACTGTGAAAGGGTGAAGTCCCTCCCCACTGTGGTCCACGAAAGGAGAAGGGCTGGACTCCGGGATCCCACGCAACGGTGGATGGGTCCAATTGGGACTGATTGGGCCAAATAAGACCCATTGACAACCTTGTTAAAATGTGCACCTCATTGTTGAGGGATGAACCGACTGGAAGAAAGCTGGGGCAGGTACATAACAAAGCCTGTTGTGAGTACCAAGGTGTACCTTGCCTGTTTGCGAACTTTGATCAGTGTGTGTTTTAGGGTTGTGATTACCCTGGGTTTGTTTTATGTTTTGGGGGTTCCAGTCCCTGTTTTTGTAAATAAACATAGCTGTTATTATAAAACACCTCCTGCGCTGTGTGTGCTCCTGCCTACCTGCAACCAGATTCCAGCAGCCTACATCCCACACCGTGAACAACAACACTGTTCCCTCTGAAATTAAATATCAGTCTTTACATGTAATTAGTTCCCACAAGCACAACCAAGAGGGTTCTATCCCTATTACTTCTTGAAATTGGAGGAGACTTCATCAGGTGGGAAAGGCCATCAGGAATTACTTTAATCACAAAATAAAATTCTTTGCTTGTTACAGGAAAGGACTTCCCTCATTTGATGTCTCATTTGATTGGTTTGCTTAATTGACTGAATAAGCGCCCAAATGTAATTCACAGAATCTGTTACCTACTTCACTTCACCAGTGCAGCTGGGGGTTCACTTACTTTTGCAAATACCATAATTCAATGTTTCATGTCGTTTTTTCACTCTAAACAATTACATGCAATTGATAAACATAAACCTGCCATTTAATTTATGAAAAATTGAAAAATCATGGTAAAACAACAGAAAACTTTGAACTGCTCAAGGGGTTCACATACTTTAAAGCGGCACTGTAGATCGCCTTCAAAAGGTCATCTCACCCAAAACAGTTAACTCAAGCTTCAAAACCAAATAATTTTCTCATATAAATAGTGCCCCCAAAATGAAAAGTCCCTTTAGCGTTGTGTTAACACTGCAGGTCAAAATGTTTAGATGTTTTGTCAGTATGGCAGTGGACCATAGAAATATCCCTCAGGTGCACATTTCAGTCTTGGCTGGATTGGTTCATGTAGTAAATGCTTCCAGAATACTATGTGTATCAAACAGAAAAAAGATTAATTCAAAAGTAGCCTATAAGGTTTCACACACTCATACTGCCATGGAAATTGTTACAGTAATTGCCATACATCGTGGTTACAGTAACAGAAAATGTGTACAGCACAATATATACTGTCAAACAATAAGCACATCAAAACTAAAATGATGTATAGCCTATACACTTACAACACATACAGTAAGGAAGTAAAGCATAGCTGGAGTTTCAATAGTTGTCGTCCTCACTCTCCTGCTCATCCTTGGGCTCCTGTCTGTCTGGCCACAGATCTTCATCGACATCACATCTGATGGTCTCCCTTGCTATGCAATGGGGGAAGAATTGTTGTGTATGCCGCAACCATCCCCTTCACTGATCTGCTGTGACATCATCACAAACAGCATCCATTGCAGGAGCAGGGACCTCTGGTTTTGAGCCCGATGCTCATAGACCCTCCACCTCCATGCAGAAAAAAACTCCTCGATAGGATTGATGAATGGGGAGTAAGGTGATAAAAGCACCATCAGCATTCTTGGATGGGCAGTGAATCACGCCCTGATGAGCGGGCCACGGTGGAAGCTTACGGTGTCCCTCACAATGACAAATGTAGGCAAGTGAGGCCCTACCAAACCCCTCTCATGTAGAGGGGTAAGATCGGAAACCATGTGAGGCCATGGTTGACCACATGGTCCACAAGTGTAGCTTAAATTACATCTGGCACAGCTTGTTGTCTTCGTCCTCCTCGGCCTCTTCCCACTACTCCACCACCACGCACCCTCGGTTCCTCTTCTTCTTCCTCGAGTATGCAGTTACCCTTGGTTGTTTCCCTGGCCAGATGCTTCCATGTTCATTAATTGTACTGAACTTGGTCAAGCTCTAGATATTTGATGGAAGCATTTATACTCCTGGATAGCACCTGGCAGCTAACTAAACTTACTGTGTGAATGGTGATTGGATGTGTGAAACTCCCCCTTGATTAGTTAAGTTCTATTGCACCTGAAAATTAAGCAGATGATCCAAGAGATTCATATTACAGTATATACCATGATGATTTTTATACTATTATGTGCCTGAAAGATTTTGACAGTGGAGTGAACTATTGTGCAGGTGATGGATGTACACAAGGAAACTATGCCAACATGTCTTGCAGAGAACAACCACTTGACTAAAAAGCAACACTCAGTTTAGAGCTATAGACCAACATATATTCAATTGGTAATTGGGCTTACTGAAGGCAATTGTACATAACCATTTGCAAAGATGTGCTAAATAATTTGAAATGTGTGCAAACTGTAGGCAATTGTACTTGTCATTTGCAATACAATTGCAATTTGATTAAAGGAATGATAAATTCCAATCTGTTGTGAACAAGTGCCCAGTGGTTTGGCGGTTTGCACGAGTTGTTTTGACAATGTCATTTCTGTTTCGTGAAATGAGCCAAAGCAATGGAGACAAACTGTAACAGGAAATCTTTTAGAGGGATTGGGATAGATTATTACATTCCAATTGATATCCTTGTATAACATTTTAACTACTGAAATAAAAGATTTCCCCAGAAACCAAATAAATCCAAAGCTTTATATATAAATGTTCGACTGTATAGCAAACTCTTTATAAAAGGTGAGAAATACAATGATTGCCTTGGACTCCACATACTTTGAATAATCTACTAGATCTAAAACCAATCTTATTTTGTTGCTAATATGGCGATACGCCATGAAGCCAGTTTTTTTTCATTTATTATTTCTATCAGATTTCTGTTAAAATTTCTGTTTCAGAGTTCTAGCAAAAAAAAAGTGCTAATTTTTTATAATCTACATTTAGAAGGGCAGTCGGTCTTCAGTTTTCTATATAATAAAGGATCTTTGTTTGGTTCAAGTTAATTATTGCTTCATTGTTGTTAATATTTTCTCCTTCTGTATACAGTTCGATAAGTGGGATAATACTCAAGTAAAATAAAGTAGTCAAACTGTAAATCAGGAGGCTTTCCAGTTTTCATTTGTTTCAAGGGCTGCAATTTCTCAATTTAATATAGGTTCAAAGATGGATATGTATAATTCTTTGTTTTAAAAGACCCAATATGTTCTGCTATATCTTGGGGATTAGTGTTTACATACTGTATTGTTAATTTTCAGTGTGGAAATATTGTTTCTTTTACTATTTCGTTTTCCAATGAAACATTTTTTGGGGTGTTTTTTGTCTGACCCTGGTAGTATAAATGCTCCTTTATGCTCCTTTAGCAGCATCTGTATATAGTTTGTCTATTTTTTTATTAAATAAAACATTAATTGTTTTCCATTATTTCTTTAAAAACTGTGATAATCCCAACCTCCCAACCTTTCACGTACACCTAAACTGTCCAATGACTGCTTCGGAATCGCCCACAAAGATCCGCACTAAACTCGGATTGGCCTGTTTAGTTAGTGTGACGTTTCATTGGCCGCACCGGGATATTTGAAATCCGGGTGTAGACGTCAGTTGTGGTGCGAAAATCAATAACGTAGCACGTTTCAGTGCAGCGGTAGTATTATAAGTCAAATCAACAATATTTTAAATAAAAATCGTATCCTAAATGGGAGTCTATTAAAGAACGCAACAAT
This sequence comes from Sprattus sprattus, assembly GCF_963457725.1. Taxonomy (NCBI): domain Eukaryota; kingdom Metazoa; phylum Chordata; class Actinopteri; order Clupeiformes; family Clupeidae; genus Sprattus; species Sprattus sprattus. The sequence goes on along the minus strand of NC_137921.1, from coordinate 63,410,413 downwards.
GGACGTCGGTTCATATTTACAGTAAGTTTAAGAGTCAAGTTTCAAAATGTTCCATCGTCTGAGCTATAGCTAGCTAGTTATCTTAGGATAGCAGAATTACAACAAACACCGATTATTTTTCTGATACTCTCCACATAATAGTTTCGGTAATAATTTTGCACTGGAACTAACATTACTCCTCTAAGTCTGGTATCTAGTGTCAGTGGGATGGACTTTTGACTTACCGAACATCATCATGTTGTTAGCGCATATGTAGGAACCAGATGGCTAGTATCAAGCGGAGCGAGCTAGCTACTGTTATTTGTCGTGTGACAGTTTCATTATAATATGTAAGAACATCATCTTTTGCAGAGCGTTTGAAGGGAACTTGAACACATACTCCGGAGACGATCCGCTTGATCCATGGGATAGGTAACGTATAGCTAGCTGGCTATTGCAAGTGTCATTATGGATGTTTGTTTGACAACAGTCTCAGTTTATTAGCTAGCTACAGTTAGGTGCGAAATTATTTGGACAGTGACATAATTTTGACCCTGAAATCTACCACAATTGATTTGAAATGGAAGTATCGAGATTCAATTGAAATGCAGACCTTCAGCTTTAATTTGAGGGTATTTATATCAAAATTGGAGGAAGGGTTTAGGATTTGAAACAGTTTTCATATATAGTCCCTTCATTCCAGGGGACCAAATATTTCCGGAACTTACTGTATGTGTTGACGTTACTCGTCTACAAAACTTTCGATATGTGATGGCAAAGTTAATATTAACATATATATTTTGACTGTGTATACATAGATTTGTGCATTTTCTAGAGGGGAAGCTCCCTCTCGAAGAAAGGAAAGGCATGTCTGTTGTACTAGATCGTCTTGTTGAAAGGTTTCTGAAAGATGAACGCTACCATAACGACCCCCGCTACGTCGATCATTGCATCAAATGTGTAAGTTGTCACCACAGCCAGTCGAGTTTTCATTTCAAGAGTATTAGGCTATTGTGGATACAAATTTGACTATTTCTGGTCTCATACTTAGTTATCAAACTGCAGATTGGTGTCAATTCTATTTAAACATAGCACAAGAAGTAAGGACATTTCTGTTTGGTAGATTATTTATTTGTCGTAACAATGCTTCTCGGCAATACATCTTATACCGTTGGAATGCCTGTTTGGTTCCCTTTAAAATGGTGCCACATTTGTAAGGAACATGCATTTGTGGGATGAGCAGCAGAGCTGAGTATGTGGGTTGTGCCCATGAAAAATGTGCCAACATTCTCCTAGTCTCCTGTTGGTATTCACTCTTGCTTTGAGTTGTTTGTTGGATTGGATGATTGAACTCTCGAGTCCAGACCTCAACCCAATTGAACACTTTTGGTATCAGCTTGGGTACGTGTTAGTGACCAACACAATCACAATGGCTGATCTACAACAACTCTTGGTTGAGGAATGGAATGCCATCCCACAGCAATGTATGACCAGGTTTGTGACCAGCATCATGAGGAGGTGGTGCCAGGTTGTTGTGGCTGCGTATGGATCTTCCTTGAGGGTGTATTAAATTCATAAACTGTAAAATTGCCAATATGTCTTGTTTGTTCCTTGTTACTGATTCACCAAACAACTCAAAACAAGAGTGAATACCAACATAAATTATAATAATATAATAAAATGTTAAGCATTTAGCAATTTTGGCAAATTTTTCATGAGCGCGCAACCCACATACTCAGCTCTGCTGCTTATCCCCCAAATGCATGTTGCTTACCAAAGTGGCACCATTTAAAAGGGAAATAAATAGGCTTTTCAACGGTATATAATATTCTTTTTCTCATTATTATTTACTACAAGTACTTGCATTCCTGTTCTAAGTTTTGTCCTATTTCAGGCCAGCTTTTATGATGATCCCATCAAAGTGTACAGTTATGTGCACGGCCAGGGCATTGGAACCAGGGTGGCGACTTTGTACATTGCTTGGGCTCAGCAATTTGAGAAAATTGGTCAGTTGTCGCAAGCTGAAGCAGTCTATCAGAGAGCTGTGGAGAACCAGGCCAAACCTGTGGACACAGTGCTTCAGCACTACCGGTAATATTTATTTAAAAAATGAAATAAATTAATTTATGACTTTCTAAAAGCCATCTACTTGATTAAAACTGAAATTGCTCCTTTACAGGAAGTTCCAGAGCGAGGTGTTAAGGCCTCAGGCGAGCTCAACTGGTATGAATGCTGTTTACCTTACTTCATCATTGTGCTTTATTGGTGGTAATAGTATCATCATGTTCATGTTTGTCGCGTTCCTGTCGTTAACATAGATGTGCCTCGGAATCCTCTACAAAATTCACAATTAGCCAATCAACAATCTCGTCCAAGAGAAAATGTTCAGCCGCAGTGCAAGGTTGGTTTAAAAACAATTTTGTACTTATTTCTGCTGAGCCTTATTTTGGTCTACAGTGCTGTGATCAAGTTAATGTGTGAAAGCAAATTAAAATGCTCTTTGTGTCAAGGACCCGGATCCACCCCAGTTCCCAGATGACAGAACAGTTCGTATGTAAGTGCAATTATATTTCTTTGGGACTTGGCATTTTCAGTTGTGTTGCCCTCTGTAGACACGTTGCATTTTGTCCTCTGCAGAATCTCCAAGTCTGAAAACAACCCATCCAACCAACCCAAGGCCCAGAGCGGATCTGTGCAGCAGATATCCATGTACTGTGTGAGTGAGTTAGTCTGCGAGGACTCGGAGTACAGCTTTGAAGAACTGAGAGCTCTTCGCTACTGGGGAAAGTGTAAGCAGCAAGCCAAGTTGCGAGAACTAGGTAAATATTAACCTTGACAACCTTTACTGATTTCATCAATAAAAGAAAAGTGGCATAACACAGTTCCTAGATTCAGATACTTCTTTTGATAATATAATATAATTTGATGATGACATTTTTAGTCATTATGATCAGGTATATGAGTCTGCTAATTAGCCCAGTTCTCAAACCAGTGGTTAAAGCAGTGGATTTAAGTGAGCACATCCAGTGTAGTATTATAGATAAAAGCATGTTACACTTGGTAACATTCTCGCTCTCACTCCGGCTGTATGATCTTCATATCACATTCTGTACCTGTGTCTAAGCTGAGTGTGTTAATGAGAGCAGGAAAGGATGGGATCTTTTTTTTCTGATGGCAATCTCCTGTTTGCAGAGGAATGCCAGAGGAAGGATCGAGAGTGTGAGGAGGAGGTGAGACGAATGCAAGAACTCCTGAACCAACTGGAGAGCAAATCCCCTATTCAACCAGCAGAGTCCCAGGCACCCAACAGGCCTCATGGCATGCAGCAGGTAACAACACACTGCTCTTGTCAAAGGGGCATAATTCACGAATGATATACAGAGGAATGGCTTTCATTTGCTGCTGAAGTCTGTTAAACCAGATGGAAAGTACTGCAAAGCTTTTGATAACTGATGGGACCGTAACCATTGACAGTGCATCCTTTTCAAAAACAACATTATTTTTCTGTTCATAATGTTAATAATCAGTGTGATGAAGTTTTGTGGGCTCATATTTTCATGTAGCTTGGAAAGAGTAATAAGCCCTGGTCATTTGCAATGAGAGATTCAGGACAGTGTCATGGCTCCAAGCAGTCTGTCGGTGGTGGTGGTCCTCGCACCTCCACTGAATGCATCCAATAGATGTGGACTAAAATGTTGACCATTACTTAACATGCCATTTACGTTGTAGGATGATCGGGCTCTGGCATCAGCAGCATTGCGGCCAGAGCAAACGCCACTGATGGCCAGGCCTGCAGCAGCATTGCGGCCAGAGCAAACGCCACTGATGGCCAGACCTGCAGCAGCACTGCGGCCAGAGCAAACGCCACTGATGGCCAGACCTGCAGCAGCACTTGGCAGTCGGCCAGAGCAAACGCCACTGATGGCCAGACCTGCAGCAGCACTTGGCAGTCGGCTTTCTCTTAGCCACAGACCAGCTCCAACCTTCAGGCCCAGTTTGGCCCTGCAGCCCCGTCTGGACCTGGGTGCTCGTCGAAAGTCCGAGCCGCCCACCTCTGCCTTGGGGGGCTCGGCCAGTTCAGTCCGGTCCCTCCCACCAACTGGTCGCCTGTGTCCCCTGGAGGAAGCCGAGGCGTCGCGCTGTGAGGTCGACTCCCTCCATCAGATTTCAGCGTCGGCACCTCGCTCGGCCCAGCCAGAGGGCCCATCCTCCTCACTATCGCCAGCTGTAGCTCCGGTCACCTCCACGTCCTGCCTTCAGCCCTGGCAGACTTCCCTTCAACAGCACCAGACGAGTAATAGACAAGAGAGCACAGGTACTCTCCCCATCCAACGCCAGTCAAGCTCAGCTGAGGTCCCCTGCGGAGCCTTAGGTCAGAGCAGCCACCCTGTGCTGAGCAGTGCTGAGCCCCTCCACATCTACAGCAGCAGTTTCCAGCAGCCCCTTGAGGAAGAAGATCAGTAAGTGTGCTATAGTCCAGGGCACTCACCTAGTCAAACAAACCCGAAAAACTCCCTTGTGGTAAACCTTGCTGATTCAATGTCTTCTAACTTCTCAGATTGTAGGTTTGGACCTGAATTTGTGTTTCATTTGCCTTTTGTCTTCTGTTTTGGGCCCTCTACAATAATCGATTATAACCGCTAGCTAATTTACAAAGATCAAGTTTGCTTTCAGTCCGTTTAGTTTGTCAAGTGCTGTTGTCACTCACATAGGATGCTTGAAAACCAGCTGCCATTTATCTTAAGTTGGGCTTTCTTTTTTGAGTAATTGAAAAAAAAAAAAAAAAAAAAGTCTGATGCTGTAGCTGTGTTTGCGGTTGCTGGGACATGAGGATAAGTTGTGGTTAGTTGTGTTAAGATAAGTGTTTTTCACACGTCATTTGTTTTTTTTTCCTCCAGTGATGTCTCAAAACATGTGGAGGACGAGGAGAGTTGCAGAGAAGGCGCTAACAACGGTTGGTACCTCATGTAAATCTTGTGTCAACAAAGCATGTCCTGGAATAGTTTGGTTTAATGTATGTACTTTACAGTTTTTATGAATTATTTTGATAAGCAAAATATAATTTTTTTTCAAATTTGTTAAATAAATGTCAGCTGTTTCATTTATGTACCTTTGAAATATATTAGTATTAGAGGACAATAAAGCTACATTTTGAATTGAAATAAATGTGAAGTTGATTATGAAGCTGGAATAGAGTATCATGGTGCCAGAGGGGTCTACTGTCTCTGGCACTTCCACTTGCCTACTGACACACTGCTGTTTGTCATCCTGTCAGTGTCACTGGTGGGGCAGGGGAACCACTCCCACGTCACTCCTAACAACTCCTTGGGATACGTCCAGGCGACTCCATCTCGAGTTCTCCCCTCCCCCACGGTCCACACGCGGGAGGCACTCGGTGAGCATCGGGCATCTGAGTTTGTGCTGTCAGATCTGTGTTCTGCTTGACTAGCTTTTGGGTTCAACAACTGAGAGGAGCTCGAAGCAGATAGATTCCTCATCGCAAATATGTTTCTGATAAATTTCTTTCAGTTGAACACAGTACCAAAAAGCTGTGAGGAAACCTAAAACCCTTTCGCTGACTTTATCTAATGATGTTTGAGCGAATCGCTACATTAACCACATCTTGAGTGGCCAGTCTTTGATTCTCACAGAACTTCACAGACGTATCCCCAATCTTAGACATTACTCCACTAGGGGGCATCATAGCTAAAATAATTAACTCAACTGTTTGTTGAAAAAAATGGTTGAAATAGTAATTCACCTGATGTATTTTTTTTCTCCCTTACCAAGATCTGATCATGGACATGTTCCAAGCCCCAACCTTTGCGCCAGATGGCCTTTCTCTGATTGCTGAGGAGGGGGTCAACTTAGGCCATTCAAGAACCGGTAAGTCATGAAGGTTTCTGGCACCCATTGTATGTGTTGAGGTCAGAATGACGTTTTCTCTGTGTTGCGTGAATGTGGGTGTGTATGCTAATTGGGGCGCACAGGTGTTGGTGATGGTGAGAATTGTGCCGTGGTGTGTGTGCACCTATGCGGGTGCCTACGGTAATCGGGTCACCTGGTGTGTGGGTAGCGCCAGAGCGCGTTATATCAATTGCTCATTCAGTGTTGTAGTAATGAACGGAAAGAGGGTGATGGGGGAAGCCCTACTTTTGCTGACCGCACTCAAACTGCTGCTTGAACAATAGAAAGTTAATGGATATATGGACTTATGAATGTTCTGACTCTGACGAATTACCAAAAGAACAATAAAAGGGATTTACAATAAAAGGGATTTACACACTGGGTTTCCGGACTAATGAGTCACTGGAGTTATTCACATGCCTAAACAGCAAGCGCGTCTGGCAGGTTAAAGCATTCCCCAATACAGCCTCTCGACGACAATCAAAAGAACGTCTACAGAAGTAGTCGTCTACAGTATGCATCGTCTGAATGAGTTAGGAAGGTCTACCCCACAACATTGTCTAGTGACACAGGTGAATGATGCGTTAGTGTATTCCACCCTGGTCCTTTTTCTTTCCTTCAGATAAACCAGCCATGCCGCTGCCTAGCGCTGCTGCTGCTTTTTTCACCATCTTCCAGGATGAAGATGACAAGGAGAACGGAGGGTAAACTATTTCACTTGCAGTATCCTCCTCAAAATAGCCTGAGCATCGTTGCTTTACCATTTGTGGGTGCTAATTTCTTTCTGTTTTGAATTTTCCCATTCATTTACAGACTCGTTATGGGAGACAAACCAAAACAATTGCAGACCAGGGCAGAAATCCCAGTACCTGAACGATCACAACAGAACGTATGTTTGACTGTCAATTGGTTGATTATCATCAGATTTCCGAACGAATTGTCTGTTTTGCCTTGTCATCACAGTGCTGTTGATATGCTCTCTGGTAGTGGCTTCTTCAAGGGTGTGTAGCTGTATATGAATAGGCACAGCCCCCCCCTGTATTCTGTCTAAATGTTTCAATTGGCTATCACATCAGGAACCTCCTGTTGTCGTGGACTTTATGACTGACGAGACGATGTGGGGATCGCGGCACCACTCTCTGGCCGCCTGTCCTAACAGCACCCGAGACTTCGCCCTGTCGGCCCACCTGGTATCCACTCCATTCCACCTCAGCGGCCCGCACCCCTTGGAGCTAGAGTCCGATCAAGGTGCCAGGGTCTCTCAATGCCAAACACAGTGATCAGTCATCTTAAGAGAACAGATGTGAACAGCTGTGGGTAGAAGCTTTGCGTAGATGTCTCAGACTTAACTGACCTGACAAAGATGGCTGAACATTGCTACTTGTTCGATATCTATTTATTGTCTACAAGCTTAAAACATATGTGTTTTCCCTATCAAGTGTAGGCCCTGATGTGAAGACAAATAAGTGTTGTCAGATTGTCATTTAGGCTGTAATGCGTTTTTCAAATACAAGTGTCACAAAGGTGGATGTTATTTTCTACGATGTTGAGCGGTTCTTTTACTGTTGTTTTGTTCTATTGTAGAAAATGATGCAGCTACGGTCTTTGGATCTGATGAAAACCACCCCTTCACACGCCAGCTCAACAAACTCAGGTAGTCGACTCTTCACGTAGGTGGGAAAGTTGAGAACTATACAAGTGGATTAAGTGCACTACATAAAATTGTTAACACTCAAAGGCTTTTACGGCCCAATGTTTTAACACATTCACCATAATGAGTCATCATTAGTGTCTCTCCCCTGTGAGAGATGGACCCAGTGCCAACTGCCTAAAGCCTTGTCTGTCCTGATCTTTTGTTTCATCTCAGCCCCATCATAGAGCAGAGCCCAGTCGATGACAAGCTGACTTCAGCGCAGTGCACAGCTGCAGCCCAGGGTACCATCGTGGGTGAGGCGTTGGCACCCGCCGAGCAGCAGCTCCATCAGAGTCAGAGCCAGACCACCTACACCAGCTCCCTCAGCGCCCACCCCCTGGCCGCCCTCTCGTTCCCAGACCACACAATTGCACCCACCGAAGACGAAAGAGCTTCTAAGATGGCTTCCACAACCCCTAAATCTAGCTGGACCATCTACCAAAGCCCAGAGAAGCCACTCCAGGACCCCTCAAAGGGCCAGTCCATTCTCCAAGAAATGGAAGCGGATGTGCCCATGGCCCAAGAGCAAGTCCCAGCCGCCTACTCGTTTCTCTCCAGGACCTCTTTTCACGCTCCGCAGATGGAGAACCTCTTTGCTGAAAGCCAGGAATTATTCCACAGGTCACACCAGGATGTTCCAATGAGCCCCGAGCCGGCCCCACGGCCAGCTCTAGATGTTTCCATGAGTCCAGCGCCCGCTTACAAACCGATCCAGGATATCCCCATGAGTCCTGCTCCAGCAGCAACGTTTGACTGGTTCAAACTCGGCAGCCCTGTGGCTGACCCTGAGCCATATATGGATCACGTATTCATGAAGAGTTCTCCCAGAGCGCATCCAAGTCTCTCTGCCAGTTTGGCTGGCTCTCGGCAGGAGGTGCCCATGCCACTGAGTCCAGCCAAGAGGCCTGAGATGTGCCTGGATGTACCCATGAGTCCTGAGCAAACACCTGCTCCTCACGCCCTCCCTGCAGGTACACCTGCTCTGCCCCTGGGCCAATGTGGGCTGTAAAGCACGGCCTAGAGTGTCTTTAAAAGCCTGAGTGGCTTAATGCCAGAGCCTCAGTAGACATGTGCTTTACCAAACATTGAAACATACTATACATCTAATAAATTGAAGTTCTTGGTTCACCAGAAGGTTTTTAAAGGTTTTTAGAAAATAACAACCCAGCTGTCTTTCTTTGTTTCTTCCTATCCAGCCCCTATCCATCTGGTCTCAGACCCTTGGGATGACGAGCTCATCAACTCCCTCCTCTCCAGACTTGCCACACCCCTCACCTCGTACCCAAATGTCACCACATGGCAATGCAACCTCCCCACGGTCTCCCCAAAGATGACCACCACCATGGGTGAGCATTAGGTTTTCACTGTGCCTTCAGGTGTGGTTCAACTTGTTATTGTGTACGTGTACATTAAGGCTGGATATTTAAACAGTGTGCAACAATGTGCCACTTTTTGAAGTTTGCTTTTATAGGCAACTATTCATTTTCATGGAATATGGTCATGTGAAGGATAGATAAACACCTCTCATTTCAGCCAGCTGCCAAGACTTTGTACTATGCAGTTCTGTGGTCCGAGGAAGACCACTTCGTGAAAAATGCATATTAAATTGGCAAAACATATGTGTCCGCACATAAGCAAGGCTTTTATCAGTGCCAGCTGTACTTTGGTTGGTGTCTTTGCATGCCTTTTCAGTAGTTGGATTGCTAGATTTCGACCACAACCCCTAATTGCTGGTTTGTTTGTTTGTTTGGGCAGCCAAAGAGCAGAAATGTTCTTGACTGCTGGTGTCAGGCAGACCCAGCTGAAAACCCAAATGAAGCACTCAAAAGAACCATTTTCCATGCGCTGCCATTCATTATTTGCTTTGGCCGAAGAGCATCACTGCGTGTTCCCATTATGGCATCTCACTCGTATCATTTTATTCATTCGAATGTTCCTTCCCCCAGCTGGCCAATCATTCCGAGTGGACTGTGTCCTTGGCCAGGGTGCTTTTGCAACCGTCTATCAGGCCACAAACCTCACCACATCAGAGAAGCTTTTCTTGAAGGTGAGAAACACTCCACTCACCCCGTTACAAAATTTGCGTGCGGTCTGTTGCGAATGGTCTGAAAATGGGCTTCCCTGTCGCTCCACCCCTGTAGGTGCAGAAACCAGCCAACCCGTGGGAGTACTACATCAACGTGCAGCTGAACCTGCGGCTCAAGCCCAGCGTGCGGCACCTCTTCAACAACATCCACTCGGCACACCTCTTCAAGAACGGCAGCATTTTAATCGGGGACCTCCACAACTGTGGCACCCTTCTGGTAGGACGCACTATGATGTCCTTTTTTTTTTATTTTTTATTGCAAGACATCAATAACCTCAAGTAGTTAGGGCCATTCACAGGTGCCCATGTTGGCCCAAAGTGAGAGCCCTTGTTGCAAACTGGCACTGACTGACTGTGAATAGAGGTTCATTCAAAAGCAGAATCCACAATCCTCTTCCTGTCTTCACATGTTTTATTGTTAGACACCACTTATTGATCATTTTCAAACGTAGGAATGAATTACACATTGTCCAACACAATCATACAAATGGCCGCCTCTTTAGTCACTGTGGACACTGTGTGTGTGTGTGTGTGTGTGTGTGTGTGTGTGTATGTGTGTGTGTGTGTGTGTGTGTGTCTACAGAATGCCGTAAACCTGTACAAGAGCCGCAGTGAGAAGGTGATGCCCCAGGCGCTCGTGCTGTACTTCACTTCCTGCATCCTGCACATGGTGGACCAGCTGCACAGCGCACGCATCGTCCACGCCGACATCAAGCCTGACAACTTCCTGCTCGGGGAGATGTAAGCAGCCGTCACGCTCTGAATCTCATAGAGACTGTAGTATAGAGCTCTTTAATCTGTTCTTCGGGTTATCGGGGATACATCTTGAGTGGGTGAGAAAAGGAATTAAAGATGTAAAAGGTTTAGAAGCTCCCATCAGTTAAGTATCAAGAGGATTCTAATGATGAACTGGCATTACGGGTCCGTGTATAGATTAGTGGGATTGATTTTTTTTTGTCTAGCTAAATGTCAGTCAGAAATTAGCTCTCTGCTGAATAATTAGTGCTATGTTTACTGCACATATTGAATTTGCATAAGTCATCCAGCCTTGAAATTGATTCCAATTTAATTGAATTGCGCTCTCTCAGGTTTCTGGAGAACGAGTGCTTCGATCCGGAGAACGTTGAGCACGGCCTGGCCCTGATTGACCTGGGCCAGAGCATCGACATGAGCCTCTTCCCAGAGGGCACTGCCTTCACGGCCAAGTGCAACACCTCAGCCTTCCAGTGCACCGAGATGCTGAGTGGCAGGCCCTGGAACTACCAGGTACCCAGTGCCGGGCTTTTGTGGCAAATGAGACACACCCGGGGTTAGGTTTCAGCACAGAGGGTTAATTTCCACTGCATCGCTGAAAGGTTATGGCTCTGGAAAGCAACCGCTCAAGTGCTGTTTCCCTGTCAGGAGAGTTTCCTCCATGTCCTGATTTAGCATTATAACACATTCAGAGGAAGGAAAATAATAGAAATGAATGCTCTGCACTGATACAGGAAGGCACAATGTAGCCATGGTAACCGTTCAGCCCTGTACTGTCTTCCTGAATTAGTGTAACAGAAGGAACACAACAATCTATTTATTTACTGTGCCTTAGCTAAGTATAGATATGTAATCCTCGTATGGATTCTCTCTTGTTTAAATGTATATAGGGCAATATGTGGATCCATACATTGTATTTTATATATATATATATATATATATATATATATATATATATATAAAATACAATGTATATATATATACAGCCGCGGAAAAAATTAAGAGACCACTTCAAAATTATCAGTTTCTCTGGTTTTACTATTTGTTGGTATGTGTTAAAGTAAAATGTACATTTTAGTTTTATTTTATAACCTACTGGCAACATTCCTACCAAATTTCAAATAAAAATATTGTCATTTAGATCATTTATTTGCAGAAAAATGACAATTGGTCAAAATAGCAAAAAAGATGCAGTGTCTTCAGATCTCGAATAATGCAAAGAAAACAAGCTCATATTCATTTTTAAACTACACAATACTAATGCTTTAACTTAGGAAGAGTTCAGAAATCAATATTTGGTGGAATAACCTTGATTTAAAATCACAACTTTCATGTGTCTTGGCATGCTCTCCACCAGTCTTTCACATTGCCGTTGGGTGACTTTATGCTACTCCTGGCGCAATAATTCAAGCAGCTCGGCTTCTTTTCATGGCTTGTGACCATCCATCTTCCTCTTGATCACATTTCAGAGTTTTTTTTATGGGATTCAGGTCTCGAAATTGGGCTGGCCATGACAGGGTCCTGATCTGGTGATACTCCATCCACACCTTTACTGGCCTGGCTGTGTGGCATGGAGCATTGCCCTGCTGGAAAAAACACTTCTCAGAGTTGGGGAACATTGTCAGAGCAAAAGGAAGCAAGTTTTTCTTCCGGGACAACGTTGTACTTTGCCTGGCTGAGGTTTGTAAAAGACCATAAGGATTGAACCAAAGCGGACTGGAGGGTCTCCTAGTTCGTCTTCTCTGATGAGTCCAATTTTCAGCTTTGCCCAACACATGGTCGTCTGATGGTTAGACGGAGACCTGGAGAGGCCTACAAGCCACAGAGTCTTGCACCTACTGTGAAATTGGACTCATGAAGACACTGCATCTTTTTTGCTATTTTGATCAATTGTCATTTTTCTGCAAATAAATGATCTAAATGACAATATTTTTATTTGAAATTTGGTAGGAATGTTGCCAGTAGGTTATAGAATAAAACAAAAATGTACATTTTACTTTAACACATACCAATAAATAGTAAAACCAGAGAAACTGATAATTTTGAAGTGGTCTCTTAATTTTTTCCGCGGCTGTATATATATATATATATATATATTAGTTTTTAATGAAGTGTGTATCTATGATGTCTGAAATGTTGTGTTTTATTATACTGATACCCTTTGTCGTTTTGTCCTCAGACAGACTACTTCGGCATTGCAGGCACTGTGTACTGCATGATCTTCGGCTCATACATGCAAGTGAAAAACGAGAATGGTGAATGGAAGCACAATGGCACATTCAAGCGGTGAGCTTCACTTCTCATTCACTACTCACACCTTCGAAGGTCCCCCCGCATCCTGCATCTACACTCCTACCTCTCTAGCTGCGAATGAAAAATCTAAAATGATGTTTGTGCCTTTTTTGGGGATTTTGCAGGAACCCACACAGTGAGTTGTGGCAGGAGTTCTTCCACACGCTCCTGAACGTGCCCGACTGCAGCTCCCTGCTGTGTCTGCGGCGTCTGCACAGCCGCGTGCACACAGAGCTGCAGGAGCACTACGGGACCAAACTCCGGGGCTTGAAGAACAGACTGGTGGTGCAGCTGCTGGAGGCCCGGTCCTCGCGCAGATAACACCAGCCATGCTGTTTACACACACACACACATACACACACACACACATACAACAACCGCAGACACACAGCTGACCATGGAATATCTTCAGACACACATGTGCACACACACACACACACACATACAACAACCGCAGACACACAGCTGACCATGGAATATCTTCAGACACACATGTGCACACACACACACACACAGACTTCAGGGATGTACTGAGACTTGCTGTAGCAGCACTCCTTGTTTTTGTTGTTTCGGCTGATTTTATTTTGTGTCTTTTTAATTTTTTAAGTCATTTTTTATTTATGTGTTCGAGTTGACATACTGGCATAAGCCAAACCTGAAAAGGCTCTCGTAATATGCGTTCCTAGATGTTTTGAAATGCTCATTAAAAAAAAAAAAAAAAAAGAGAGAACTGTTTTGGAAAAAAAAGCAAAAACTATGAACATTAGAAGATGTCAAATTGCAAACAGAAATGTGTAAATGTGCTTTAACTATGTCCTCAGTATTTGTCCAAAATCCATTTATTTGCCCCAAAGTGAGAATGATCCATTGCTCTCATTTTAGTCCTTTTTTTACACCGATTTATTTTTCTTTTAAGAAACAAATAAATCGCTCAGAAGTCATTATTTTTTGTCCTTAGCACAAAGATGAGTATGCACTTGAAGTGTGTGTGCTTCCTGAGAGGGGCACTGTTCGCCATGAATTTAATTAATACCTATTTAAAGCTCAGACTACCATATACAGTCAAATCTTGGGCTTAGATTAGCTCCTATCTGATGGGTAGTCATGTCCTTCCTCACGAAAGCTATGACATTGCTAAATATGTAGTTGAGTTACTTATGAAGCCTGGGAATCCACTGACCATCACAGGTGATTGCGCAGGGACCTGGTGGTTGGTTATATTGTATCTTATGTCAGCAGTTGAAAATAGTTAGTCTATTTTTAATTGACCTTGGGAATGAATACTTGAAGACTTGTGTTTGTGTGTGATTAGGTGAAGGAACTATGTTATTATGGTGGACAGAACTGTGATCCGGTGTGTTAGGCACATATCCATCTGCTTGCTGCCTCTCCCAAGCTAAGCTGCCACGTTTTATAGTCGGTAGCGTGGCTTTAGGAGGAGGGCATCCGAAGCTCCCTAACACCTGCATCGTGATTTTCCCCATCACCTTGTTTGTTCTCAGGTTCACTCACTTATAGGGATCGTTTCTCTGTGTGCAGAGTTCATCTCCCCATGGAGTGTAAGTGAGTAGCATTCAGAGAGCAACACTGTTGTGTCTCATCCAATCTACTCTGACGGCTTCACTCATTCCTGTAAGCAGTTTGTAAAGAGGAGTGGAGGGGGGTGGGGAGTGACTCAGGTACACAGTGACCTTTGAGTGCACCTAGGTGTTGTAACAACTCTGTTGTTCAAGCACTCTCACGCCAGTCAGTCAGTGTGCTTTTGTTATTTTCTTTTTTGGCAGACTGCCCTAAAACCTTGTTTGGTTGTCCCAGGTGTTCCTACTGAGCAATGAGCATACCAACATTTCAGTGTTGCTGCAGCAGTTCACATAAATGATTAAGTACAAATAACTTACTAAAACACACAGCAAGGTAGATAAAAAGACACTACACAGAAAAACTAATGCACACACAAATTTACTGAAAATGTTTAACTCTCCCTCACCTCAAAAGACGTTATAGTGGTGTGAATCAAGGTTAAAAATGTGACAAAGACTCATAAGATTTTTAATCAGATATAAATCGGGGACTGAGCAGGCCACTCCAGAACATTCCAGGATTCATTTCTCAACCAAGCTGTAGTTGACTAGGTGGTGTGCTTGGGATCATTGTCTTGTTGCAGAGTCCAATGATCAATTGATCAATGACACAAGGTTCAATTTCCCAACAGAAGGCAAGGCAAGGCAAGGCAAATTTATTTATAGAGCACATTTCGTACATTATGCAATTCAATGTGCTTTACATAAACAAACAGTAATAACATTTAAATTGAAACACAGTAAAAGAAACTTAAATAAAAATAAAATAAAAATAATTATGAAAATAAATAAATAAAACATTAAAATCAATAAATTGCAGGTAAGAGACATTATGATTAGCAGCACTAAGAAGCAGCATACCGTAATAAATAGAGAATTTCACATATAGGCTAAAGAGAATAGGTTTGTTTTTAGTCTTGTCTTGAAACTGTCTATGGTGGGGGCAGTTTTGATGTGGTCTGGTAGTAGATTCCAAAGTTTTACTGCATAATAACTGAAGGCTGCTTGACCTTGTTTAGTTTTAACAGTAGGGGCCACCAACAAGATTCTATCCTGGGATCGGAGGGGTCTGGGAGGTACATACGGCTGGAGCATGTCCTTAAAATATAAAGGTCCAAACCCATGCATGGACTTAAAAACAAGTAGCATCACTTTAAAATCAATTCTGTGGCTAACTGGAAGCCAGTGAAGAGATTTCAGTATTGGAGTTATATGTTCTGTTCTCCTGGTTTTGGTAAGAACTCTAGCAGCCGCATTTTGTATTAGCTGGAGCTTTTTAATCATCATCAAACAGAAGGCATCACGTTCCTCTTTAAAATGTCCTGGTATTTCTGAGAATCCATGATGCCAGGTAGGGATGGTATTCTTCTGGTCATAAGCCTGGCCTTTCTCACGCCAGACCTACCGCTGGTCCATGTGTCCAAACAGTTCCAGTTTAGTTTCATCAGTCCATAGAACTATCTCCCAAAACTCTGCCGTCCTGACCAAATTCCTCCTGGCATATTCCAGTCGCCCTTTGATGTTCCTCGTGGGTTAAGAGTGGAGTGTGTCTTGGTGTCCGGCCATAGAGTCCTTGTTTATTCAGTGCTCGTCTTATAATTGCCACTGAAGCACTTGTCCAGGCCTTCATCAGTTCCTCCATCCCGTTTTGCTGTAGCTTGGGGGGTTTCCTAAGTTGTCCTGATTAAGTTGCTAAGGATTCTTGATGAAATGTTGGGATTTTTCCCACGGCAAGGCAGGTTTTCAGCTGTGCCATACGTTTTAAACTTATAATGCTCCCAATGGTGTCTTTTGGAATATTAAACCTTTGGGAAATCTTCTTATACTCAATTCCCTTCAGGTGCAATGAAATAATTTCCTCTCTCAGCTTTTGTGGAAGCTCCTTAGTCTTACCCATGATTGCAACTCACCTTGAACACCTTCCCTGAAGTAATGGGAAAGGTTACTCAAAGCTGCTCTCCATAAATTATAATAACAGCTTCTTAACGAGAATAGATATTGCATACCACAATCAGGGAATATTTCATAGTACTATGCCCTACCTGTGTTTTACAGGCCTATCTATCTTCTGGCAGTGTCATGGTGACAGTCTTTTGCAATTGGCTTTTCCCTGACGATGTCTAAGGACCTTACCGGGGTGTGAACCTGAAGACTGGGACCTGCATTGTGACCTTTCCTGGAAACTAGTGTTGGAATGGAGCCAGCAATTTGCAATAAGTTGTGATGAAATTTCTTAATTAAACCCTAATACATATTCTCACAGAAGTGACGCTAATTTTGGCTTAATAGCGTGTATCATCCGTGGAAGCCTTAATCCCCCTGCTGGGAATTAGCCTACCACCAGGGAAGTTTGTGGAATCAGGGCATGCTCATGCTGCGGCTGTCAATGCCCCTGAAGGCCTGGCCATGCATCAAACATTCCTCCAGGCTTGATGATTAGATCACAGCTAGAGCACACCCCCCATCTTCCAGCACACTCTCATCACCCTCTCCAACCAAAAAGCACTTCTATTAATGAACCGTGGCCTTGCAGGGTAAGAGCCCACAGAGAGGTCTCGTGATGGTGTCCATCTGTCTGTCTGCAGATCGCTTCAGTGTGCCGCAGATCATTAAGAGTTGAAAACATCTTAATTGTTGGCATTTGTTTGAATAAATGATGGTCAATGACAGGGACAGTTGAATTTATTTTGTGCGAGAGGAGCAGACACCAGGTACTGGCAAATGGGGGAAAGTGTGAGATTGGAGATTGCTGGCTGATGCCGGGAGGCAACTTCAAGTTCCCCAGTGTATTATTAGTGTGCTTGCCCGAAGGGAAGCACAGAATTGTTCTTCATGAGTTTTCTTTATTTATTTATTCTCCCCGTTTTTCTTGCATTGAATCAGGCCTCACCCGTTCGAGGTACAGACGCCGTTCAAACACCGAAACGTCCGGGCCGATCCGGTGCAACCTTCTATATCTTTTCGTGGCGGTACTCCTTGCCACTCCTTTTTTATTCCTCTTTTTCATCACCTTTTTTCCCCATAGACTTGCATTGCAGAACTCTGTGGATTATGACATCAAAATGGGGTCATTAAAACTAGCTTGCACCTGTGCTTCACTGACACCTGTGCCAAGGTTCCAAGGCTCCTCTTGTCTCTGCCCCTCTCCATTCAACTGTATAACTAGGAATATTAAGGGCTCTACAGTGGGCTCTACAGTGCAAGTATTTCACTCGCATATGCGCCTAAAAATAGGTACGTGCAAACTTGAAAAATAATTAATGAGCACAGTGTGCGAGTGACAGACAGTTGTCAATACAGCGCCAAAAAGTGAAGCATTCCATTGATTTCACATGGAAACAAGTGACAGGGTCGCGACTGATGTGAACATATCATGATGACGCGCTGAACTTCCTGCAAATGAGAGCGACGATTCGCAAACAATGGGCCAGAGCCATGTAAAAAGACAGTTACTACACTCTATGATCTCGCCAACATGCGATCTCTTGGTATAAGTAGCTCTCAAAAACCCCACTGCTCGTAACCTGTTTGAATGGTTTTCGACGGGACCAACAGCAGCATCATCTCGATTTACCGACATTTTCGGTATATAAACACATAATATCAATTGGTAACTGGTGTGTTGTATCCTGTTTATGTCTGATACTTTATAAACATTTATGTTTTACGTTAACTTATTACACTAGGCAGCAATATTGTGAAGTAGAGCTAGAAATGGCTTTGCTAGCTCCCATACTGTAGCTCACACCAGCAACTGCTCAATTTAAGACAAGAAAGGAGTTTGGTAAATTAGCTAGTAACTAACTAACTGCTTGATGGCCGCAACAGAGCAAGCACACTCTCGCAGTTCGTTCACGAAACGCATTCTAGTTGTCACTGCTGGTCACACCATGGTGTTGAATTCTGAGTGCACTTTATTGAGTTAACAATTATTTTTGAAGAGGCAATTGAGAAAGCTTTTAAAAGGAGGTAGCTAAAGTATGCAGAACTGTTTGCGGAAGCAATGGAACGAGTGGACTAGTGGAGATTGGTGCGAGAGTCAAAATGACTACTCCATAATGATAAGCCTTTAGCCAAAATGACCAATCAAATCAAACTTTATTTTACAACCCATTTCATAACAAGAGATAACTTGTATTTGCCACAGAATTTTTTCAGAGGGATGAAATATTAATATACAGAGATTGATAGGCGAGATTAAAGAGGTATGTCTTAAGTTCACGTTTAAAGGTTTCCACTGTTTCCTAAGGCTGGGAGCATAGAAACTAAAAGCTGCCTCTCCATGTACTGGCCTTTTGACCTGTTCAGTGCCAGAAGAGCTCAGGGCCAGAATGTTTGGCCTTGTGTTGAACTCTATGTTTTTTCCATCAGATACTTTTATTATTGGTTCTATTGTGGTTCTACAGGCTAGCTCTATCCTGTGCTCCTCAGACTCACAGACATACTGTAGGGTTTGGGTGTCAAGGTCACCCCAAAAACAGGAGTGTAGTCTGGATCCCCGGCATCCTCAGGCCAGCCAAACTTGAAGTGCCGCAACAGGGTGACCATGACCAAAAAGAGCTCCATACGGGCCAAGCCTTCACCAAGACACACACGGGACCCTGCCAAATGTCAGAATACATACACGTGGTGAAATATCTCATATAGACAAAACACATGTTCTGGGGTTAAGAGAATACATTGTCAAACCGCTACAAATGATTTAAAAAAAAAAAACTTGTTTGGAGATGTTTGTCAACACACTGTCTCTTAGTCTTCTCCTTTCACATTCCAACAACTCTTACTGTAGTATATTATCAGCACAAGCTCTTAGGAAGCAAATTGCAAATGTGACAGCCCTAGGCTTTTTAAATAGTCATAAAACTAATGTTTTGGATTACTGGCATCCACTCAATCAGGGCAAGTGTCCCCAGATGCCTATTAATCATATTCCCTGATCTAGTCAACGGCTTGCGGATTTATCAGATGCCTGAAAGTCACATACCAGAAGTGACGTAGTGTTTCTAAGGGGCCCTTTACATGAAGCCTATAGCTTCACTGAATCTGGTTCATTTTTCACACCTATCGAATCTTTTAATTGTTTAAGTGTCAGAATCAACTTTTTCTTAAGATTTTTAAGGGTTAGGGTTAGAGTATAAGGCTAAAAACTAGGTCTCGGTACCCCTACCAATGCCTGAAAGTACGTTACACTTCCTGAACCCCCTGTGTATGACGTCATATGACGCCGATATGTGACTTTCAGGCATCTGATAAATCCGCAACCCTAGTCAGCACACATGCATGTGTTAAGGGGAGGGGCTCTACAGAGAAAACGGAACCGAGAGGGCGTATTTCATTGGCTGATCAAATTCAAAACAGCATTTGGTGGCCTATACAGCTGATTATCATGAGAAGAAGGGCATTAAATAATATATATATTATATGGTACACTAAACTGAAAACACCTCTGCCATCTGCCCACAATTTTTTCTCAAATGTATTTCTGGAGTCAGTTGTTATTTAATTCAATGTAGCAGTAATGATCCTTGTAGTAGAAGTAGAAGAGGAAGCAGCGTGACAAATCGAAGTAGTAGTTTAGTAGCAGTAGTGGTGGGCAAAACCCATGTTGACATTTGGGGGCATGTTGATAGAAAACCACAAGAGGCCTTATGTGTACAGCATACATTAATATAGTGTCAGTCTTACCAACAGAGAAGGGCATAAAGGCCTCAGGCTTCTCAAACTCTCCCTGCTCATTTAGGAAGTTGGAAGGGTTGAACTCATGAGGATACTTCCACTGGCCTTCCTCAGACAGCACCGAGGTCAGATTTGGAATGATCATAGTGCCCTGTGAGAGAGAAAATGTTATGCCCTTTAATCATTTATCATTACGTTGTATATTGGGGTTCAAGTGTAAGGAAATGTTTCAGCCAATCTAACATGTGTGTGTAGTTGTGTGTGTAGTTGATTCTCTTGCCTTTGGGATGTGATAACCCTGCAGCTCTGTATCTTTAGTGGTGCTGTGGAACACACTGAGGGGGACGGTGTTGGCGACACGCTGAGATTCGTGGATAACAGCTTGAGTGTAGGGCATTCGGTGTCTGTCTTCAAAGCAAGCCTCGTCTTTCCCCTCGAGGACCTCGACAATCTCTTGATAAAACCTCTCTAAAAGTATCACAGAGACAAATCCCAGAGTGTGGTTATCAAACACAATAATTCCTTTGTCTCATCTACAGCGGCTGTGATGTAGTGGAATACGTTTAAAGCACAAACCCTGAATATCTGGATTAGTAGAGAGATGAAGGAAAGCGGTGAGAAGAGTGTTGGATGTGGTGTCTGTCCCAGCAAAGTGAAGATCCAGAGCATACATCACTAGTCTTGACTCATCAAACGAGGACCCGTCGCCACCTCTCTAGACAGGCGATCAAACAGACCAGAAAGGTATGATGAGAACCATGTTGACACGACAAAGCTGGATATATTACTGTTCCTGTGAGGGACCCTGTGGTGCCACAGACCTTGTCCAGTTCATCCAGGTAGCAGTCAATAAAATCATTCGGCTGCCCTGGGACCCGGGTCTTCTTGTGCTCATTGACCAAATTTGCACCCATTTTCATCGCTGTGTCAGTGTTCTCAAAAGCCCTTTGAAAAGGCAGGGGCAAGCTTCTTATCAGAGGAAAAGTGTCATATATCTGCAGGAGACAAGAATCTTAAAGCTAGAGTCAATCCTAACACCTAAAGTCATATTACCTCTCACAATTAATAGCCTACTGTTTAGCCATAAACTTTACATTAATAACAGACAGCATACAAATAATACTGTCATCTTACCATGGACCAAGGCCCGTTTGCAATCTTTGCATTCTCAGTGTAGAGCTTGACAAAAAGCTTTAGGACCTCATCATCGTACTCATAGCGTGCTCCAAAGAGAACAGCGAAAATAATGTTTGATGCAGCATTGTGGAACAAAGTCTGAGGACTCATGGATTTTCCTGTAGAAACATTTGAGCTGTATCACTTATCTGATTTAGCTAATTGTCTTAATGATTGTGTGATGATGTTTCCAAGATGAACATAGTGAAATATACTGAATATACCTACAAAAATATTATTTTAATTTCATTTTAATTTTAAGTATAAATTTCAGCACAATTCTGAAACCAAATATATTTCACACCGACAAAGGGCTCCAGGACTGCTATAATGTAAGAAATCTCTCTCAGGATTTTTTTTTCCATGGATTGCTTCCCCAAACCAAAGTTCTTTAGGGTCATCAGTGCAAAGCGCCTGTGTTCTTTCCAGCCAGGACCATAGTCAGCCAGAATGATACCTGAAGAGCATAGATTTACAACAGATTCATTAGCAATATTGATATTATATAACGATAATGATATACACTTATACCACTTATACACTCTCCAGGTCATACCCTCCCAATGGCATCAAATACACGCACACACTTAATTTAGCAGACACTTTTAGCCAAAGTTTGTCTTCCATCAGCATGTTCTTGGGTATTGAACTGATGGCTTTTGTGTAGCTTGCCCCAGCTACAGGGATATTAAAGACATCATGAACCATGTTCTGACATTCTGTAAGAGGTGTGATAGATAGTGAACAAATCATTCCTACACTCCTTGTTTTAAGAAAACTGGAAAATGAATGGAAAATAGCTCCTGCCAACTAACAGGCTGCTTTACCAGTCACAGACCTATTTGAGATTGACTGATTTGTAACATTAATTCCTTATAGGAGTAACACAGATCCTGTTTGAAAGCTAATTATAATACTATATAATATACTGACAAAATGGTGTCACGAAAACAACCTGACCCTGAATGTCAGAAAGACAAAAGAAATCATAGTCGACTTCAGACGGCAAAAGGCGAACCCTCAACCCCTCACCATCAATGGTGAGGAAGTAGAGAGGACCTCCTGCTTTAAGTTCCTGGGGGTTATGCTCTCAGAGGACCTGAAATGGGTGATGCACACAACTGCCACAGTTAAGAAAGCACAACAGCGGCTCTACTTCTTGTGGATATTGAAGAAAAACAACCTGTCTCCCGAGCTGCTTAAGTCTTTTTTACCACTGTTGCATTGAAAGTGTGATCACATACTGTATCAGTGCATGGTATGTCAACTGCACAGACAAGGACAGGAAATCCCTCAGTCGGGTCATAAGATCTGCTGAGAGAGTAGTTGGACTTCCACTGCCTCCCCTGGACGACATCTTTAGGACACGCTGCCTCCGCAGAGCATGTGGAATTTTGAAGGATGAGACTCACCCCGCAAACCATCTCTTCACCCTGCTACCCTCTGGCAGGCGCTACCGGGCCACTACAGCCCGCACTTCCAGACTGCAGAACAGTTTCATCCCCAGGGCCATCACAGAACTTAATAATCACACTACCCTCCTACCCTCCATCCAGCACAACTGCACTTTTTAGTGGTTGCACAAACTAATTTCGTTGTGTATCTAATGCACAATGACAAATAAAGTCTATTCTATAAAGTTACTGTGGATAAACAATGCATATACACAGCAACATCACAGTTGTTTCCCTCACTCAGATCTGAGGAGAGGATCTGTTTCAGTGAGTGGAAAACATGCAGCACAAACATAGTAATGAATGTTAAAGGGCAGAGTTATCTTACATAATTGGACAGCTATGTGCTTAACATGATTTATGAAGTTTACCTTTGTTTTCTGTAGCATGGTTGACCATAAGGTCCTGCGGTCGGCCAGCAAAATCTACAGCTTTATTAATTAGAGCCTCCTTAATCGCCTCCATTCCAGTCAGGACAACTGCTGGCCGTGACCCAATGTACACACTGAAAACTTTGCCATACTGGTCGGACAGCTACTGGCACAAAAACACAATACAATGTCAGGTCTCATAAAGCTGGTTCATTTTATTTGTATACTTATATTAGCAAAATGTTTGAATATACCGCACACAGACAGTTATGTTTATATTCTATGTTTTCTTGTTTAAATAATAGAAACATATTATCTTATATATACCCATATGCATACTTATGATAATCATGTTTCAGATTCATGAAAATCACATTTCACTAATATCAAACTGTAATTTAAGGAAAAAGACAAAATACTATATGCATCCACCTTTACATCTATCATATTAGGATCAAACTCCCCTCAAGTAGACCTATTGTCCACATTCTTTTCCCCCATTGAAAGAACGACATATTGATGAACAGTGCCCTCCACAATTTTTGGCACCCTTAGTGAATGTGACCAAAACAGGCTATGAAAAAATATGTCTTAGCAGTTAATCCTCTTGGTCTTTCAAAGTAAAATTATTGAAAGAAAAAAAAATGTTGACATTAAATAAATATTATTTTCCAAAACAGGTGTGCCACAATTAATGGCACCCCTTAATTTAATGTTTTGAGCAGCCTCCCTTTGCCAAGATAACAGCTCTGAGTCTTCTCCTATAATGCGTGATGAGGATGGTAAACAAATGGCACGGGATCCGAGACCATTCCTACATACAGTAGCTCTCCAAATTTTGAGATCAACGTTTGAAGACTCGGCTTCAGCTCCTCCCACATATTTTCTATAGCAGGGGTACTCAAGTAGAAATGATGAGGGGCCACAAAAAAAAAATTCAGTGACTCAAGGGGCCATTTATTGGGACCGTGTACGTCCGATAACGTATCATAACATAACGTATGTATAACATTTACAACATTTTATAACATAACATTTCCTTTTTATTAAAAACAAAAATATTTCCTAAAATAAAAATATAATTTTAATTTGGGCATATATTAAAATAAATAACTAAATAAAACCAAACATAACCCTGTTATTAACCATGTTATTAAACAAATAGCCTTCAGACAGCTAATTTTTGTGCTTTGTTTACCAAACTATTTCACATTTCTCACACGTCACCTTTAATGGGAGAATTGGCCTCTGCTTTCTTTGGCCAATGCTTCAAACCTGGGCTGATATGGTGTGATTGCTATCTGTTTAATTGCAACCCCCAGCCTCGTATTGAGATCGCGGCGCGCGGTTTCAAAATAAGAGCGCCCAACGCGATTTTTTTTTTTTTTTTTTTTTTTTTTTAATAATTAAAAAAACTTTTCAAAACAGCTCGAGGGCCATTAATAGACACCCCGCGGGCCGCTACTTGAGTATGACTGTTCTATAGGGTTTAGGTCTGGGGACTGTGATGTCCATGGCAAAACCTTTGCTGCTGTTGGTGAACCATTTTTGTGTTGATTTTGAGGTATGTTTCGGATCATTGTCCTGCTGGAAGGTCCAACCACGGTCCATTTTAAGCTTACTGGAGGGGGCTGTTAGGTTTTCATTTAATATCTGCTGGTCTTAATTTAATGTTAAAAAAAGAAATTCTTTCAATAATTTTACTTCAATGAAAAGGTAAGAATTTTGTGAGTATTTAGAGTGAAAGACCAAGAGGATGAACAGCAACGACGCATTTTTTTCATAGCCTGTTTTGCCCGTAGGGTGTCAATAATTGTGGAGGGCACTGTACATCAAGTACAAACAAACATCAGAGACCTACACACATTTAATTTAACCACTACAAAGTCACCCCCTCACCTAAATGATTCCTTCCTGCCAAAAGGTCAAGAGCAAGCCACACCATATTGTATTGTATTTATGGTTGAAGATTTGGGGAGAACGGTTGATTTTCAGTTGCAAGAAAACGAGGGTACGGGGTGGCTGTGGCCGACAACAGCGATAACTACATTGTAAGTTCCGTGGTAACAGTTGTGCATCATTCCATAAGTGGAGAACGCTACAGTATGTTACTATTCGAAGACGTCGGTGAAAGATGGTGGAAGACAAGTATGAACAGTAGGCTATTCTCAGTAACCTGTAACTGTATGATAAGATTACTGCACTGTGCGTTAGAAATTCCGAGGCTATACTTTGTCAGTTGGAATAAACGGATTTTTCTTTACTCCGTCCATCTACGATCAGCTTCGCCAGAGATTCGCCAGAAACAACAGACTCTTTCACAAGTTTCACTATTATCTGTAGAGGTTTGAAAATGTGTTTTCTACTAAATCTGAAATGTCAAATATAAATGTAAGTTGATGCAACTGTTTTCCTGTTTCAATACTATGTTCCAAATCTACAGTAGTGATGTGTCGTTCGTGAACGATTCGTTCATTTTGAACGAATCCTTACAACGTCTCGAGAGTAACGAGTCCTCTCAAAAAAAGATTTGTTCTTTTTCTCGTTCATGACCGCGCATCGGGACAACTGGGACTGTTGCATTGGCTAAGCCAAGGAAACAGAAATGATTTGTTGAATGCAGGTCACGTAAAAATGATCCAAAGACCCGTATCCGAGAGACCCAGTCGGAAAAAGAACGAATCATTTCTGTTTCCTCTAGCCGACTGTACTGAGCCTATGCAGGTCACGTGGAAAAGGATCCAACGACCCATATCCGGCATATGAACGAATCATAGATCCAAAGACACGGTTGTCAAAAGAACGAATCATTGAACAAAAGACACGTTTGGCAAAAGAACGAAACATTGAACGAAAGACCGATATCCGGCAAAAGAACGAATCATTGAACGAAATACCCATATCCGGCAGATGAACGAATCATAGATCCAAAGACACGTTTGGTGAAAGAACGAATCATTGACCCAAAGACACGTTTGGCAAAAAAACGAAACATTGAACGAAAGACTGATATCCGGCAAAAGAACGAATCATTGAACGAAAGGCCGATATCCGGCAGATGAACGAAACGTTGATCCAAAGCCGGTCGGGAGGTGAACGATTAGGTCATCTGCCGGATACAAGTATTTGGATCATTTTTCACGTGATCTGCATAGGCTCAGCATGGGAAGCTAGAGAAAACCGAAATGTTTCGTTCATTTTGACTGGGCTCTGGATATTTTTTTCACGTAACCTGCATAGGCTCAGAAGAGGAAACAGAAAGGACTTATTAACCTCATTCACTTTCGAGTGTCTATGTTTAGTAAGACGTGAATGATATTCGTTCACAAGAAATAATTACAGGTTAAGTTATTTTAAAACTTTACTTACAGTTCAGTGCAGCGTAATTGTTTGCCGTGATCATTAAATGCTTATGTGATAATAAATGACCATTTCATCCAAACTTTCATAATATATTATTTGAATGCAGGAATTAGTATCTGCTGGTTTACATGTAGTAACCCCCATGAAAAATGATACGTGTTTGTAGTGGACGTATTTACGCCAGTGAATTGGCTATAAAATAAAAAAATGTTGAGTAGCACCCCCCCCCCCCCCCCCGTTGACTCCCACGAATGACTCGAAAAAAGATTCGTTCATTTTAGTGAACAAGATTCAAAGATTAGAGTCGGTAAAATTATCCGAACTTCCCATCACTAATCGACAGCGCTACGGAGATGCATAGTATTTTACCCGCTTTATATCATTAGAGTGTTGAGGAGTTTGTGCTGCAGCAGATTCCCAAAGATGTGATTCCATTGGCTGGCGCGCATGTTGCCACTCAAAAAGTTCAACTTTCCTCCACATTCACCTCAGTCGACCCCAGAATAGCGATGTTTCAAATTCATGACGATGAAGTTTTACTAATACAAAACTGCGATTTAACTCATCTTTGTTAGAAAAGAGACAAATAACTATTATCTGTCTGTAGATATTTAAAAATCTCTATGTTTTCTACTAAATCTGGTACTAAATCTAAAGCGCCCAATACTGACCAACCTCTCTAAATACATTGAGCAAAGTTCATGGCAAGAGACTGAAGATGAATAACATTTTACCCGCTGTAGATCATTTAGAGGGTTGTTGAGGTTGAGCTCCAGCAGATTCCCAAAGAGTGGTATTGGCCGGGGTCCAGGTGGAAACTTGTTTGGCCTTTGAATCTTGAGCAGGAGGAAGAAAAGCCAGCTGATGATCCCCACCAGAATGACAGCACCCCACATGATGACTACTGCTCCTTAGCTTTTACTGCGGCTCATTTATCTTGTTTTTAAGTCAGAGACAAACAGAAGCCCGCCCACTTTCTTTTCTTTGTGTGTTTATTTGTGTACGAGCCAAACTCGAGTTTCATGATCCAGGAAGCGAGTGCCTTGCTCCTTTGTTGATATTTCCCGAATGTCAGGTGAAAACTTCTGAGTGAAACTGTACACAACAGAAAAGACATAGAAGGTCTCTTAACTGACACAGCAAAGTTATTACAGCACAGCGGTAGAATGACTGTTGAACACCGCTGATAAGCTCCAAGCAACGTTTATCAACCTTTGCTGACCTAAACAAATCAGAGGGCAGAACAGTGTGTGTGTGGGAGAGAGAGTTTATCTGTGTGTGTGTGTGTGTGTGTGTGTGTGTGTGTGTGTGTGTGTGTGTGTGTGTGTGTGTGTGTGTGTGTGTGTGTGTGTGTGTGTGTGTGTGTGTGTGTGTGTGTGTGCGCAGTGGTGTAGTGGTCCTTGGAGAAGTGGGTATACTCACTTAGCCCATACTGCATAGGATAAACGCCCTGTTTTGAGAAGTGGGTATACTCAATGCTGACTGAAAAATAAGTGGGTATACTCCGTATACCTGCGTATACCCTGGACTACACCACTGTGTGTGTGTGTGTGTGTGTGTGTGTGTGTGTGAGAGGGTGTGTGCTTTATTTGATTAGTCACCCTTGTACAAAAAACACATGTGAACCCAGTATAATACATTGTCACTCTGTAATGCATCACATTTTGTTTAGATCTTTATTAGATTGTTATAAAGCCTTATGGGTCCAAATATCAGATATTGCAACAAACTTGTGTTTTGTTGTTTGTAAGCCATCAAAAAATACATTATACTTCATTACTAAAACGTACTTAATACAAATTGTCTAAATTCTGAGCATTTATTAGCACAACTGTCCTAATACAAATTAAGATTGAAATACATTTTGGTTGATTTTATGGCTGTAAAGTCAACTGAGGTAAAGTAGAAAAAGGTTTCAGCACTGCTCTAGATCAACAGTATTCTGTGTGGGTGGGAGCCATGACCCAGAGGGGGAGTAAGTCTTCCCAGAGCACACAGTGGTCCTCAATAACAGTGAATACACAGTCATATTTATTTAGTTTGAGTGGAGGTGGCAGAATAGCTGAAGGTGGCACAATAGTGCTGGAAAATGAACTGAACCGCCTGCCACTTGGGTTTGTATCACGGCAGCTTCCTGACAGGAGTGGAGGAGAGACAGCTTGGAGGGCTCTTAGCCCACTGAAGAGAGCGCCTCGTGCCAGGTCTGAGAGAAGACACTCCACTCTGCTATGCTCCTCTCTCCTCTCCTCTCCTCTCCTCTCCTCTCCGCTTGGAGGGCTCTTAGCCCACTGCAGAGAGCGCCTCGTGCCAGGCCTGAGAGGAGACGCTTGCAGAGGTGTCACAGAACCACTGGTGTTGTCCATGTCATCCTTAAAGCCAATGGCCTGTCAGGAGCTGGAGGGCTGGAACAGGAGCAGTCTGGCTCCAGGGCAATGACCCGAGGCAGTGCAACCAAAACACTGCAGGCACGCTGTGTGTGATGGTAGTCCAAACACATGAGAGGGTTCAAAGGCATTCACTTCATGGGGGAGATTGGGAGGCAGACTGCTGTAAGGCGGGTAGAAAAATGAATGAAAGTTATTTATTCTGTGGTCAGGCGTTCCCTTATGGTAGAGGCCTGCACTCCCACGGGTGCGCGCACACACACACACACACACACACACACACACACACACACACAGATAAACTCTCTCTCCCACACACACACGGGTCCCAGTGCAACAGAGTGAAGAGAATATTTTGACTGGGGGTGCAGGTGGGAGGAAACTGATAAAACTGGAGAAAGACATTACTCGTGGGACTCCAGCAAAATATGAATATATGTATTAAATGAAATAAAAGAAGCTTTTTTTGTCTTAAACCACTTATTCATCTTTTGCACGAGAGCAGCATAAACAAAAGCAAGATGTCGTTTTTTGCACAGGACACATTTCGTGTCCACCTGCAGGATTTTTGGCTGGTAGGGGTAGGACAAAACGTGGAAGATGCGGGAGGGACCAGACAAAATATGCAGGAGCGGGACAATGGGCCTCATTTATAAAACGTACTTATGCACAGAACTGATCTTAGACTGTGCGTGCGATCAAATCCACGTCTTAAGTACAGATTTATAAAAACCGTCTTAGACGTAGAAAATGACGTATCTCTTCGTCTGGTTTCAGTTCGTGTAAGTACATTTTCTTGCGGCAATACTGGAGTACTGCAGGAATTCAGGACTCTCCGAGCGCCGACAGCCGACACGCAGTTTCATCTTCATCATCCTCAGCACCACCGTCACCATTTGGGCTAATGGTGAAAGGCCAAATTAATGTTTCGCTCAATTATTAGAATAATTTACACATGAATGAGATTCACATCTTATATGTATTCCGTTTTAATTTCACAAGTGTAAAACATTTCGCTCAGACTTATAGCCTATAAAAAGACTAATAGTGGCTTAGTTTTCAGTAGGAGATATGGCTGCATTGGCGATGTTAGAGGATATTGCCAACTGCGCAATAAGGAGAGAGAGGTTTTTTTTTGTGATCGCGCAGACTTTTTGACACAGAATGATGTATGTCTGATAAGCAGGTACCACTTGCCGAGAGCGTTGTGCCCAAATGGCCTCTCGTCTAGAGAGGCGCACCAGAGGCAACCAGGCCATACACGTTCAGGTATTGTCCGTTCTTGGATTCCTGGGAACGTTCCGATGAGAAATTGGAGACCAGTCGAGCAATCCCCGTCATCATTAAGCAGAATTTTTCCCGATGTTC
Organism: Sprattus sprattus; assembly: GCF_963457725.1. Taxonomy (NCBI): domain Eukaryota; kingdom Metazoa; phylum Chordata; class Actinopteri; order Clupeiformes; family Clupeidae; genus Sprattus; species Sprattus sprattus. The sequence goes on along the minus strand of NC_137921.1, from coordinate 63,380,331 downwards.
TCCGCAGTACTATCCCATATGCCCGCAATTTATTAGATTTCCATACAGTGCCCAGCAAAATGTGAAAGAGGATTTCCTGCGTAAAACAGGGTTCCCAATGTATTCTCATCCAGATTTCGCACACTCAGAAAGCCTAGGAAGCCCACTTCAATACAGCACAGGTTGGTAGTGGAGCGCACCAAAGCCTTGGTGCTGCTGCCGCAGATGCGGCTTCTGGGGCTACTCGTGCCGCAGGTGCTGGTGCTTCGGAGACGTGTCTACTACATGTCAAATACTTTTCTTTTGCCATTACGCCACCAGACAGGCTTTCTAACGATGTTTTGGCCCGCATCTGCTGTTCCATGAGCAGAACGTCGATGTCAGCCTCACTTTAATTCTTCTGTTTACATGTTTCTTTTTTGCGTGCCACTGTCACAGAGCGTTTGTGCATTGAGGATGCGCTCCGTTTGTGCATTGATAATATGCTGATTAGATTAAATAGGGGCGTTTTGAGGGCGGAGATTCGGTTGCGCACAATTTCACGACCATTTGTGATTTATAACCGAAGTCTTGGCGTACACGTGTTTTTTTTGTGTGTACGTCTGTTTTCTGTGGATCTGACTTACGCTCATTTCAGGAAATGTCTTAGACAAAATGTAGGATGGTTTCTACGCAACGTTTTATAAATGAGGCCCAATAACTTGCAGGAAAAATCCATCCCATGTAGACCTCCACCTCTTGGCTTCTCTGTTCCTTGAGAGGAAGGAGGCCTCACTATAAGATATTCTATGTGTGAAAAGATGATATTCCACAAAAAAATAATCTTTTCAATTGGTTTTGTCTTCTGAAGTGTAAAGTCAAAGTATAAGGGATCAGAAAGATGTGTTGGTGTTTATAGCTGTGATGTCACTGATGTCTTATTATTTATTTATTTGTATGTTTGGTTATAAATGAGCTAAAACATGGAACAATTTGACAAATGACCTCTAGCATGAGAGGCAAATGTAAACGTTTGAAATCTTCCTTGGTGAGTTTTTTATTTTATCATGTATGCATAGTGATTTCCATAGGTCAGGTCACCGCCTATGTTTCCACCAAAGCATTCATTATTTATACACATGTTCTGTCTTCCTCTGTAAGACGCTTTAATCTATTGAGGTCACTGAGCTAGCTCTGTGCTGCTGGAGTATAGCGTTTCCTTACTTTAGGGACCGAATGGGCTATTAGCATTCATTCAGTGTGCTTCTCTCCTCACAACGCACACAGGTTTATTTATTTATTTAGTTATGTATTTATTTGGGATCTGCAGGGACAGAGATGAAGTGCAAATGGATTCATTTTGGGGCGATTTCGGCTGATTTCCATTGACTCCTCCCTGCAAAATAAATAAATAAATATGTACACAAAGAAATAAAAAAAACGTTAACCCACGCATCTATTCTCTGTCTTTCTTGCTTGCTTTCAAACTCACAGCCCACCCTCACACACATTAACTCAACAGCTATTCTCTACAGTATAAATGCATGGCTAAGACTGTGTTGCCCCCTATTTATAATACATTGTGTTCACACTCCTGCTGAAATGCAGAAGAGGCAAAACTGATCCTTGCAGTTCCCATAAAACCCTTGGTAAGTTTGGAAAGAAGTCATTCCATAATTGAGAGTAGATTTATGAGACCCTTTGAGGTTCATGATTCAGTGCTGAGATGCCAATAAAGAGCGACCAAGCGCTGCCCATCCTTATTGAAACGGCTGCTAGTGTACACCAGGGTATGCCATGTCTTAAGAATAGATTTTTGTCTGTTGAAATTAGGCACTGTGTCACTGAAATGTCATTCTTGATAGGATTTCTTGCAGTTGTTTGGTTCCACTGATATTAAATGACAAACAAGAGTTGTCGTTAACAGGCAGCCTTTACTAATTCTGCATTAGTCTAGCTAATGGAGGTGTAGCAGGAGCAGTGACTTAAGCTGTACTTGTTTTGAGGTAACTGGATGCATTGAGTGATTCAATCCACCTGTACATTACAGATTTTCTTGACATCATGTGACATTTGAAAACATTCAAACAGTCATTCTTTCCCAAAACTCTAAACACAAATGCATAACTGCACACCTATCTACACAAAACTTGAAACTTCCACAAACTCTTCACTCAAAACCATGCAATCTCACATCTTAACCAAAATATGCCTTCAGACATCGAACAAAAGCCATCAAATACACATACACAACAAAATAGCCATTCCACAACGGTGAGATCAAGTCCAAACTTGTAAAACTGTAAAAACCTCTAACTGAGTAAAGGTGCTCAGCCCCCCTCTCACACACACATAGAATATCTTTACCTAATGAACACAATATAAAGACTACACATCTATACATTTCAAAAAAATGTATTCCTCAATGTATTGAGGTAAAACAAGCTGGAATTCAGTGGAAAAAGTAAATGTACTTTAAATATATGCAACTGTTACATAGATAATGTGGAATACAGTAAAACATTCCATGCATTGAGGGGGGAAAAGCAGTTGTACACAAAGAAAAGTCTTTGTGGATCCATAGTTCCAAAACTGACCCATTGACCTTTTACCTATCTATCCTGAGCTTCTGATTGGTGTGTGACCAAGGGCCAGTGCTTAGTAAATGACCACGTGGTACAGCCAGTGATATATGAAGGGACTTATGTGCATAGTTTAGCGCAAAGGTTCACCCAATTGGAATCATGCGAAAACAGGGGGATAGTGTTTAAAGTTTTGGGAAATGGGTCTGTCTTTTGGTAGATGGTGTAATGGTTTGGGATGTTTAGTTAATAGGCCTGATTATAGTATGTAAGTGCACTACATGCTACTTCTATCACTTTGGACTTTGGACATTCGTTCCTAACTCTGGTTACCTAATACAGTTTTTGTTCAACTGCTTACACACGTTTTCTGAAATAGATCTACTTTTTCCAAAACTCTACACACAATTCATAAAACTGCACTCACTGCAAAACACCACAGATCTCTTGCAAAATGAAACACTGCAGTTGAAAAACTACACACTAGTGTGATTAACCTAAAACACTGCAGTATTTGTTTGTTTGTTTAAAGCCTTTTGCAGTTACAGAGCACTTCATGAAACACTTTATCTATCAAAACCAGTTACAAAAGACCACATATAAAACCCACACAAATGGAGCAATTTCACAATTTAGTCAGTTTTCCACAACCCTGTATACCAAAGAGTAGCACTCATACAGAGCACTTTAACATCTTTTAGTTTCTAGAAAGTACTGTTCTTTAAAAAAAAAAAAAAAATACAGTATATATATAAATATAAAGCATTGGTCCTCCCAGCAAGTGGGTAGTTGGAGAGAGCTCTTGGTTTACAGTCAGCTAGCTGTAGCCAACTCTTGTAGCCTTGGCTTTTCTAGCCTGCTAGTGTGAACCCAACAGTGTCAAGACTACTTGAGTCTGAAGCACTTGAAGAAGGTGCTAGTGATTCCTGCCTGACCTGTGAATGAATGCTAAAGTAATTCTTACAGATTCCTCTCAAGGTTCAGCATCTTGAAACTAAGAAGCGCGGGACATATGTGCACATGTTCATAATTTGTTCTTAAAAATGAGAGAAAAGCATTGATCATTCTGTCTTTCAATTCTTTCAAGTATGTCTGGTGTTCATGAGATGAATGACATTTCGATTTTTCATGTGGAAACATAGAAGCTCTATAAAAAAAAAAACTACCAGCCATTTTTCTTCTTCCTCTGACTAGAACACAAGGCAGCACACCCTCAGCATTTTAGTTTGGTTTGACTTATGGCTTTGGAAGGCCTGCTGCTTTGTAAGGTGTCCATCACATGCCTCCTTTCATAGACTGTAGCCGCCGGTCACCTCAGGCAAAATCATTTTTTTTTTACTAAGCTGACATAAACAGTTCTATTTTGTGTCACCACATCATACAGTGATGTACGAGACAAATGTGAGATCAAAGGCATCACCCCTGACAAAATATATAAATAAACTAGAATGCGTTTCGTGAACGAACTGCGAGAGTGTGCTTGCTCTGTTTTTCTCTCATGTTTGCTTGTTTATTGTGAAAGGGTTTAGTGTGTTCGTTGGCATAAAAAGTTAGTCTTCTCTTATAAGCCTAGTTAGTACATCTGATTAGAGCAACCATGAGTTGCAGATTAAGGGGTCCCCTATCAGTGTTCATTTTGGCAGCTATTTTAGATTCAGTCTTAAGACAAAAATGCATATTAGTTTTAGTCACATTTAGTCATAGTTATCCTTCTTAGTTTCAGTCTAGTTTTCGAAAACTGAGCACACTACAATAGCTACGCTGTGTCCAGGTACATCCTCAAACGTTTTTCAGGTAACCTTATGGTTCAAGGTCTCTCATGAATCATTACTCCCAGGACACGGGTTAATGTTAACTCACGCTATCGGCCACAACAAGTTAACCATTCTTTCAGTATAAGCAACTTTTGCATAGCCCCGCACAGCTAGGATAGCTCACGTTACCGTAGTAGGAATACAAGCCTTAGCTCACTATATCCACACAACTAAATTCATGAATTACTTCACAGGTTTACTTAACAACTTGAATTAAGGAAAATGATCCCCCGTTACGGCTAGCTGAAACTGCCAGTGGATACTCCCGTTACGTAGTGTTAGTTAGCCTTTAGCCCCGTACTCAGATGTTACAGCTGCTTAACACAGCTAGGATAGCTCTGCTTAACACAGCTAGGATAGCTAACGTTACCGTAGTGGGAATACAAGCCTTAGCTCACTATATCCACACAACTAAATTCATGAATTACTTCAAAGGTTTACTTCACAACTTGAATTAAGGAAAATGGCGTCTCCAACGTTAACGTAACGTTAATTTATATGTTAGCTGCTACGGCTAACCCTATCAGTTTCCATTACAATTTCAGTCAGTACACTGAAAATGCTGCCATTCAACTCACCTTAACGAAGTGGAAATACGGTAGCTAGGTTAGAAACTGTAGTTACTCTTATTCTTTCTCAAAGTTGAATTGAGAGGGACAGAGAAATACGGTTCCTCTTATTCTTTTTCAAAGTTGAATTGAGAGGGACAGAGAAAATGCGGTTCCTTGGATTTGGCGGAGGTGTCAGTGAGAAGCACAGGTGCAAGCCAGTTTAATGAGCCTATTATGATGTCATAATGCACAGAGTTCTGCCATGCAAGTCTATGGAGAAAAAAGGGGATGAAAAAGAGGAATAAAAAAGGAGTGGCAAGGAGTACCGCCACGAAAAGTCATAGCGGCTTGCACCGGATCGAGCCGGACATTCTGGTGTTTGAATGGCGTCTCTATCTCAAACGGGCGAGGAGTAGTTAGCTGCAAGAAAAACGGGGAGAATAAATAAATAAACTAGAATGCGTTTCGTGAACGAACTGCGAGAGTGTGCTTGCTCTGTTGCGGCCATGACCGAGAGAACAAGTGCCTTGGAATTGGGGCAGGTGTCAGCTCTCCAGCTCTCCCTGCTGGATGAGCATGCACAAATGAGTATGCACAAATGAGTATGCATGAGTGAGTATGCATGAGTGAGTATGCACGAGTGAGTATGCATGAGTGAGTATGCATGAGTGAGTATGCACGAGTGAGTATGCATGAGTTAGTATGCATGAGTGAGTATGCATGAGTGAGTATGCATGAGTGAGTAAACATGAGTGAGTATGCACGAGTGAGTAAACATGAGTGAGTATGCATGAGTGAGTATGCATGAGTGAGTACGCATGAGTGAGTACGCATGAGTGAGTACGCATGAGTGAGTAAACATGAGTGAGTATGCATGAGTAAGTATGCATGAGTGAGTATGCACGAGTGAGTATGCATGAGTGAGTATGCACGAGTGAGTAAACATGAGTGAGTATGCATGAGTGAGTAGAGCCCTGGTATGGAAGGTGTCTCTTAATATTCCTAGTTATACAGTTGAATGGAGAGGGACAGAGAGAGAAGAGGAACCGTGCGCAGGTGTCAGTGAGAGTTGTCAGTGAATCACAGGTGCAAGCCAGTTTAATGAGCCTATTATGATGTCATAATGCCTCAAAGTTCTGCCATGCAAGTCTATGGAGAAAAAAGGTGATGGAAAAAGAGGAATAAAAAAGGAGTGGCAAGGAGTACCGCCACGAAAAGTCATAGCAGCTTGCACCGGATCGGGCCGGACGTTTTGGTGTTTGAACGGCGTCTCTATCTCAATCGGGCGAGGAGTAGTTAGCTGCAAGAAAAACTAGAATGCGTTTCGTGAACGAACTGCGAGAGTGTGCTTGCTCTGTTGCGGCCATGACCGAGAGAACAAGTGCCTTGGAATTGGGGCAGGTGTCAGCTCTCCAGCTCTCCCTGCTGGATGAGCATGCACAAATGAGTATGCACAAATGAGTATGCATGAGTGAGTATGCATGAGTGAGTATGCATGAGTGAGTAAATATGAGTGAGTATGCACGAGTGAGTATGCATGAGTGAGTATGCATGAGTGAGTATGCATGAGTGCGTAAACATGAGTGAGTATGCACGAGTGAGTAAACATGAGTGAGTATGCATGAGTGAGTATGCATGAGTGAGTAAACATGAGTGAGTACGCATGAGTGAGTACGCATGAGTGAGTAAACATGAGTGAGTAAACATGAGTGAGTATGCATGAGTAAGTATGCATGAGTGAGTATGCACGAGTGAGTATGCATGAGTGAGTATGCGCGAGTGAGTAAACATGAGTGAGTATGCATGAGTGAGTAGAGCCCTGGTATGGAAGGTGTCTCTTAATATTCCTAGTTATACAGTTGAATGGAGAGGGACAGAGAGAGAAGAGGAACCGTGCGCAGGTGTCAGTGAGAGTTGTCAGTGAATCACAGGTGCAAGCCAGTTTAATGAGCCTATTATGATGTCATAATGCCTCAAAGTTCTGCCATGCAAGTCTATGGAGAAAAAAGGTGATGGAAAAAGAGGAATAAAAAAGGAGTGGCAAGGAGTACCGCCACGAAAAGTCATAGCAGCTTGCACCGGATCGGGCCGGACGTTTTGGTGTTTGAACGGCGTCTCTATCTCAATCGGGCGAGGAGTAGTTAGCTGCAAGAAAAACTAGAATGCGTTTCGTGAACGAACTGCGAGAGTGTGCTTGCTCTGTTGCGGCCATGACCGAGAGAACAAGTGCCTTGGAATTGGGGCAGGTGTCAGCTCTCCAGCTCTCCCTGCTGGATGAGTATGCACAAATGAGTATGCATGAGTGAGTATGCATGAGTGAGTATGCATGAGTGAGTAAATATGAGTGAGTATGCACGAGTGAGTATGCATGAGTGAGTATGCATGAGTGAGTATGCATGAGTGAGTATGCATGAGTGAGTAAACATGAGTGAGTATGCACGAGTGAGTAAACATGAGTGAGTATGCATGAGTGAGTATGCATGAGTGAGTAAACATGAGTGAGTACGCATGAGTGAGTACGCATGAGTGAGTAAACATGAGTGAGTAAACATGAGTGAGTATGCATGAGTAAGTATGCATGAGTGAGTATGCACGAGTGAGTATGCATGAGTGAGTATGCGCGAGTGAGTAAACATGAGTGAGTATGCATGAGTGAGTAGAGCCCTGGTATGGAAGGTGTCTCTTAATATTCCTAGTTATACAGTTGAATGGAGAGGGACAGAGAGAGAAGAGGAACCGTGCGCAGGTGTCAGTGAGAGTTGTCAGTGAATCACAGGTGCAAGCCAGTTTAATGAGCCTATTATGATGTCATAATGCCTCAAAGTTCTGCCATGCAAGTCTATGGAGAAAAAAGGTGATGGAAAAAGAGGAATAAAAAAGGAGTGGCAAGGAGTACCGCCACGAAAAGTCATAGCAGCTTGCACCGGATCGGGCCGGACGTTTTGGTGTTTGAACGGCGTCTCTATCTCAATCGGGCGAGGAGTAGTTAGCTGCAAGAAAAACTACTAGAATAAAAAAATAGTAAAAAACGAAGAACAATAGTGTGCTTCCCTTCGGGCAAGCACACTAATAAATAACACACTGAAGAGTCCAGACTCAAGCATAGCCCCGAGGCAACAGACAGGGTCTTTCTACAGCCACATTTTATTAGCCAAGGGGGACACTTAGCATCTCAGAAAGAACACAACACTATGCGTGGTGGATCACAGGCTGCTTTGATGAGCACAAGATCTGGACTTGTGATTGGTGGGGTGGTGTGGTCCAGATGACTGTTGTGTGTAGTTAAGGGAGTGTTTATATACACGTGCGCACACGCACACGCACACGCACACACACACACACCCTCTCTCTCTCTCTCTCTCTCTCTCTCTCTGTATTCCGTTTTCCTGGCATTTGCATTCAGTCCTAGTAGCCCAGGTTATAAATATGTTTATGCTAATTGGGAGTGCAAAGCCCAGCTGTCTGTTTCAAGTCGGAAAAGGGGTCACAGTAAACAGCCGTGGCGACACCAATCTATTTTGAGTGGCAGCTCACCACGGCAACCCACATGTCAGAGGCTGCATGGATGCTATCCCTCATTAATGTATACAAACATCCATCCACACTAAACAGTAATAAAGAACAAAAAAAAGGATTAAACAAAAGAAAAATATGCTCAGTACAAACCCAGTGGCTCTCAGTATCACAAATATTATATTGAGGCACACTTCAGTGTCATGCGCCTCACGATGTCAAGGCATACTTATGGTAATCCTGGAGTAATTGTGGCCACTTATTTTTCATGATAGTTAATGACACAATTGCTCATTCTCTGCTGCTCGTCCCAGCAGGCTTGTTCTTGTCAGGAAATAATAAGCTGATTATGCAATTGTCTCAGAAAAACAACATCGTGATCACATAAGCATCTTACTGTGCCTTACTGTGTCTGAAGATGGGAAAATTAGCGTTTCAGTGAGCTGACACATCTCATTGCTGCTTTTTGCTTGTCCTGAAAGAATAGATACCCGAGAACATTGAATGATGCCTCCCTGTTCATGTGGCATGTTAGTTTTGTACAAAATACAATTAAATAAGGGCCCCACTCTCAGCAGTGGCAAAGAAAAGAGCCAATATACTGTACATCATAAAAGTCCCACAGCACATTGAGTGTGAAGTCAAGTTAATCATGAGTCAGCCCAGATTCATTTTTTCAAAACTCTAACCATAAACACAAATAAATGCAAAATTGAAGGAAATTCAACCACATCCTGCTTCCTTTTCTGGCCTGGCCACGGCATCTCATCTACATCACAAGTGATGTTCTCCCTGGCTAAACAGCAGGGAGAGAATCTTCTGGAAGAAGAATCTCCAGATGACAGCATAGCCTGGGCCGTCTGGCCCACCCTCTGCTCAGCTGGAAAGAGGATGCCATGTTATGTCCAGGGATGGGATGAAAGGGGCGTAGGGACCTAGTTTGGCATGGCGAAGGAGGACGTGGTGCTGGGTAATGGCTGGGCACTTGGTGATGTTCCCTCCATGCCGTCCAGGGATGTGTTCCATGGCGCAATGGTCCGTCCCCTTCTTTCGGCTAGGTTAAAGCCTGCCTGACCAATAAAACATAGAAACGCAGCAGCATCCATCTCAAAGACTCTCTGAAACAGACCCTCTCTCTCTCTTTTGACCCTGTCAAAATGCTGAAGCATTATTTACTGGATTTCAGTTCTGTAGTGTGTCTACAGTGCTGATATGATGGTACATTATCAACACTTTTGAGTCGCTCTAATGACATTCTGTACACCCATTTCTTCCTGATTCGGTTGCACTGTAATACGTGGGCAAATGTAGAAAAGCCCACCCGTGAATATTATTGGACAATATGTTGTCTGCAATTATGTTGCTCTGGATTTCTAGTGGTCTAATGGCATTGTTCGCCACCATGTTCGCACTGTAGTCTCCTGTTCCGGTGTGAACAGCTGGCATATTCCACCATGGCCTATAGTTGTCTCAGTTCCTGAGAAAGAAATAAAATATGATTGGTTAGTGTAAGTGAAGATACTTTATTCAATATGAAATGACAGTAATAGAGGCCCAGTGATGGGTGAGACTGCAGTATACCTTCCCAAAGAGCAGTAGCATGGTGGAGTAGGCAGTGTGTTTTAGATTTCGAAATATGTACAGTGTCAGACAGGGATTCAAGTTCATACATAGTATACAGTGGATCTTTTAATGTTTGTTGACGTCCTAGTTGGAAATAAATATTTAAAATCATCTCCGTTTGAAGACACATCTTTTCTTGGACCACAGAACACGCGTCAACCATAGGCTCCATAAGGAAATTTAGAACAGTTTTGTAGGAAAACCCTACATTCACATTTGTCATTTCTGAATGTACAGATGATAGATGCAATCTTGTAGTGGCTCATGTTGGGCTGCACTCTGCCCAGCTTCCTCATGGCCAACATAGACGGCCCTGATCTCATCTGAGCCACCTGTCTGTCCACTTCTTCATCTTACACTCACTCCTTGACCGCTAGCTCTTGCTTCACCATTGACCTCCAAAACTTGAGCGCTCATCTGTGGCCTTTTTATAGTGTGAAAGTGAAAGCTGAAGCCGAAACAATTCAGCTGCCAGTATTTGCACCTGTGATGAGTTGGTGTTGCCAATTGGTATTTAACACTTGACATTGTGATTGGCAAAATAACACAAGAGATTATAATTTGGAATGTTTTATAATTTGCAATGTAGAGAACTGTGTGTTGTGTTTTGCAAAAAGTGTAAAGTAGAAATTGTGCTTTTTGGTTCAAGACTTGGTTTAGGGATGGGCTATCAGTATGAGGTTCAGTGACTGAGTTCCAGTTCTAATTTTAGTTTGTAATCTTTCTGAAAAACTGAGCATTTGGCTGCATGCGGGTATGTGTGCATGTGATCAGAAGCAGAAATGTGTCATAATGACCAAGGGTAGACTGAAGAGGATAGTTTAACAAACAATATAGGGACATTCTATATCCATATGCGTTTATGTTAAACAAATCAAATATTTTGACTGACAAACCTCTCTGATATTACTGCCCTGCAGTAATGTCACAATAGCAGCCAGAAATTAATTTAAATTTGTGAATTCCAGGTGCGATTGGGGAAGTAAAGAAAGAATTACACAACTGCTGTGTGAATAGTAATGCAAGAGCTTTGAACTACATAAGAGCGTAAAACGTCCCTGATGGCTTGAGCCAGCCAACATAAAATAAATACCCTTTAAAGATTCAGATCAAACTGCAAGGTGTTTCTAGGCAACCATGTCCAGGTGATTAGATTTCATCGAGGTGAAGACCTGATTTGTCATCATTACAGATGTGTCACAAACATAATCCACATCAAAATCTCCACCAAATCTCCCCGCCATGGACTCAAGTGACCTGTCTCTTTTCCCCGACAGCATTAATCACTTTGTAACAAAGAGGCTGATTAACAACCAGTAGACTGTAATAGCAGCTCAGTGTCCTTACAGGAGAGAGAGAGAGCCATTCAACCACACCAAGCCCCCCTGCTAAAAATGGCCCATTTTCTTTTCTACTTAGCCATTGCACAATGCCAGCTTTGAGAGGACAAGTACAGTGAGAAGGCAAGTGCACTTTACAATTGGAAACTGGTCAGAGATGGTCAATGGTCATTTGGCAAAGCCTTATCCGTCAAACAACCCTGCCGACGCATTCGAGGCTTCTACAGAGACTATGAATGGGTTACATCATATGTTGCTGTAGCCTACTGAATTGTGGTTCTGTTGCGTCGCTTTTGTTGCTCGCGTTGAAAGTGGAAGAAAGTTCAACTTTACCAGCGGTAGTACATGCGCCAGCTTGTCCAATCTTTGGGATTCTGCTGCAACTGAACCTCCTTAACGGTATGAATGATGTACAGCGGTGGAAATATCTCTGTAGCGCTGTAGATTTAGAAGATAGTATTGAAACAGAAAAACAATTACAACAACTTAAATTTATATTTGACATGTCAATACCATTTACTTGAAAACATATTTTCAAACCTTTACAGATAATAGTGAAAGAGTCTGTTGTTTCTGGCGAATCTTTGATCAAACGCCAAAATAGTTTTTTTAGCTGATCGTAGATGGAGTGAGGGGAAGAGAATATGGACAATAGGTCTACTTGAGGGGAGTTTGATCCTAAAGTGATAGGTGTAAAGGTGTATACATGGTGATAGGAAAAACCTTATTTGATCATAAGGAAGGTGATGGGTGTGTCTGGGGGGGTCTAGTTCAAGATGTACGGTGGGGGTCCTGTAAGGAGGTGACAGTGTGGGGTCTACCTAGATATGAAAGGTGTAAGGTGGGGTCGTGTAAGGAGGTGACAGTGTGGGGTCTATCTAGATATGAAAGGTGTACGGAGGTGTACGGTGGGGTCGTGTAAGGAGGTGTCAGTGTGGGGTATACCTAGATATGAAAGGTGTAAGGTGGGGTCGTGTAAGGAGGTGACAGTGTGGGGTCTATCTAGATATGAAAGGTGTACGGAGGTGTACGGTGGGGTCGTGTAAGGAGGTGTCAGTGTGGGGTCTACCTAGATATGAAAGGTGTAAGGTGGGGTCGTGTTAGGAGGTGACAGTGTGGGGTCTATCCAGATATGAAAGGTGTACGGAGGTGTACGGTGGGGTCGTGTAAGGAGGTGTCAGTGTGGGGTCTACCTAGATATGAAAGTTGTAAGGTGGGGTCGTGTTAGGAGGTGACAGTGTGGGGTCTACCTAGATATGAAACGTGTGGGTGCCAGACAGGGATGGTGTGGCTGAGAATAAAGGGTAGAGATCAATTGATACGGCCTAGTATGTGAAACCTACCAATAGCCTTTTGTCTCCTTTGTAACAAGGATGACTAAAATCACAGTTTTGTCTTGAATATGAAACATGATTGTCATTAGTATGCATAAGAGTATATATAAAATGGTATGTTTATATTATTTAAACAAGAAAACATGGAATATAAACATGGGTGTATATGTCTGTGTGCAGTATATTCAAACATTTAGCAAAGTATACAAATCAAATAAACCATCTTCATGAAACCTGAAATTGTATTGTGTGTCTGTGCCAGGAGGTTCTGGTGAATAAAGCTGGAGATTTAACTGAACCTTGTTACACAAAACAAAAGTAAACACCACAAATCATGTTAAGCACATCCAATTATGTAAGATTACTGTCTGTGCCCTTTAACATTCATTACTATGTTTGTCCTGCATGTTTTCCACTCACTGAAACAGCTCCTCTCCTCGGATCATTGAATCTGAGTGAGGGAAACAACTGTGATGGTGCTGTATATATGCATTGTTTATTGCATACCATAACCTATGGAATCCATGGATGCTAACACTAACTTGCATCCATGTTAGCCAAAATGACCAGAATGTTTGGCCTTGTGTTGAACTCTATGTTAATCATGGAAAACTAGTTATTTCATAATTAGCTTTCAAACAGGATCTGTGTCATTCCAGGAATTAATGTAACAGATCAGTCAAGCTCAAATAGGTCTGTTACTTTTGAGAATGTTGAAACGATCTGGGATTTGTCTCTGATACTTTATAGAGGTGTTATCAAGAGATTGATAAAGGTTCTAAAGGGGAAGGACTAGGCTCTTTTTGATCCTGATCACTCTGATGCGCCACTTCAAGTTTGACTGGCCTGAGGATGCCGGGGATCCAGACTACACTCCTGTTTTTGGGGTGACCTTGACACCCAAACCCTACAGTATGTCTGTGAGTCTGAGGAGCACAGGATAGAGCTAGCCTGTAGAACCACAATAGAACCAATAATAAAAGTATCTGATGGAAAATACTAGTTTTCCATGATTAAAATAGAGTTCAACACAAGGCCAAACATTCTGGTAATTTTGGCTATCATGGATGCGAGTTAGTGTTAGCATCCATGGATTCCATAGGTTATGGTATGCAATGTCTAAGTGCTCCATGGATTCCATAGGTTATGGTATGCACCGGCCAACTGCTGCTGTGGTGTATTCACATTTGCATTTTCTTGTGGAAATGCATCTCTAGTTTTACATCCGACTGAGATAGCGAGACAGTGAAATATATATATAACACTGGTCATCTGTTTCCTCACGGTGCTGTCAGCAAGAGACTGATACTGACAAGCAAGACAGGCAACTGACAGACACACTGGGCCTGATCTCAGAACAGACTTGACGTGCCGTACGCCTAGGCTGTCACCCATATCCTTCACAGTACATAGACAAGACACTTTGTTTCAATTTGTGTTTCGCACACATATAGACGTGATGGAAATTTGTATCATTCCATGGACAAGAACCATATCCCGACATTGTACAATAAATGGCGAACAGTAGAAAAGGTCAAATAAAGATCCCAAAAAAAGGTCCAATAAGGTCTGTGATTTTTACTGTTCCCTTTTACTTACCCCAGGGCCTGATCTATGATGTGCAGTTCAAATACAGTGCGGCCCCAAATGTAAATATTGTGCTTTGGTCTGGTGTCTGTGTGTCTGTGTGTGTGTCGGGGATGAGTAGGTTGTTGTCTTTGTCCATGCTGCTTTGAAGCAAGGAGCGTGGGTTTCTAGGTGTTTTGTGTGATAGGAGATTATGCTAAACTGTTCAGCAGGCCTCAAGAATAGAAATATACTATGGTGATAAAATAAAGCGTTTAAGCCGAACTGTCACAATGGTTTCTGAATTCAGGTTCACTGTTCCAAAGAAAGTGATGTATTAGCTATGTAAAGACATCATGTATGTATAATAGTTTTCTTGATAGTCAATTTACCTGAAGAGGTGGTTTATGCTACTTATTTCTAGTGAAAAATGTAATCTATTGTGGCTTTTCACCCTTTAATTCTCCGTGTTACACATAGTTCCTTAGAGCCACACAAAGCATCCTCAAGGGCAGTCGTTAAGAATAGACAAAGAAAATTCATAAAAATGGCACAAATGATCAGTCCTCATTGCTTGAGTCAGAAAGATCATGAATCATGCATTGTTTCCAGCCGACAGACACGGCCGTATGTGCAAGTGCAAGTGCATGTTCACAGCTTAAGTGATAACAGTACTGGTAATGAGGTCCCTTGTGTGAAATGATAAACGTGACCCCCCCCCTCTTCTTTTCCCAGCAGACCACACGCACGACGCTGCAGTGTCAAGCTTTGCCAACCTTCTCATCACACGCCGCCATTTATCTGGCAGCTGCGCTAGTGGACTGCAGTGTCACAGGGACATCCATTGTGCTGGTGCAGTCATTACGTTGACGTGCTCAAGGTGACCCATAGAAGCACAAGATAAATGAGAGGAAATTACATTTACAAAGTCATTATTGCTCTTTTATGGGTCTGGGTTTGTGTAATCCCCGCGGTCAGGAGGTAAAGCTCGGCAAATATGCACACCGTCTCAAAGGTTTTCCCCCATGCCCATGAAAGGCCAGGACCTCATAAAGATAGACAGTTGACTTATTTGTATTGACATTTTTCATTCCCTTCTCAAGCAGCTGTCAGTCTGTGGTTGCATAAGCGATCCATTAGCCTTAATGAGCACGCTCATGAGAATGCATAAA
Source organism: Sprattus sprattus (assembly GCF_963457725.1). Taxonomy (NCBI): domain Eukaryota; kingdom Metazoa; phylum Chordata; class Actinopteri; order Clupeiformes; family Clupeidae; genus Sprattus; species Sprattus sprattus. Next base: position 63,364,878 of record NC_137921.1, on the reverse strand, counting down.
GTGTTTTGTCGTCATTATCATTCCTGTCTAATGAGTGAATAATGGCAGAATAATCGCCTAGCTTTAAAACTCTTTGTCTATGGAGATCACATTTTGTTTAGGAAGAAAACCCACACTTAGGTGGGTAAATAACACTGTGCCAGGAAAGGCTTCCTGATGATATGTAGTCATAATTAAGGCATTTATATGAACACACATCTCAGTATAACATAGGTCAGTGAGATCACAGCTGACAAGCCAAGCTTAAAGCAACAGGTGCTTCAATAACAAGTTCATTCACCAGTATCACCAGGTACAAACCTTATTCTATCTTACTGCAAATATTAAATTGATTCTGTGAATTAAATAACAGAAATATTGTATTTCAGATATTAAATCCCATGATGCTAATTGAAAAAAAAAAAAACATTTTGTGTGGTTTATGACAGCCAAATAATTCACTAAAACAAAACAGAAATTTCAAGCTCTTCTTCAGAAATGTCATCAGACCATCTGCTGAAGATGACTCCGGGGAGTATAGATTTCAGGGGGCCGCCCAGATTAGCTTGGGAGGGTGTGCTTTGAATATGCTGCCTTTGAATGGAAGTCAGGGGAAAAAGGCCAGCATTTTACAGTTCATTCTGTCAGATTGAACGTGTGAGTGAATCACTCTCCTGATTCATGCTACAGTTCATCTTCAGCAAAGGCCAAACTCTTACTGAACTTGTGTGCAGCAAATTAACTTGACCTTTGATGCTGGAGACTGTTTCAATCTGATCTGTCATAACTACAAAGCTGCGTCTCGTGTCTCCTGGCCACATTAGATTTACACTTCACTGCTCCCAATGAGTCATGCAGGTGAGAGGGTTCAGCAGTCGGTCCACAGATGCCCCCGCTTCCACCGCCTTGAACACAAAAATGTAACATGTAACTTGCCTTTGTAGATGATCCTTATGATAAAGGTTCCTCTATAGGCACAAGGTGAAAAACACTTACACAAACTAATGCTTTTCAGCAGAGTGTTCTATTCCTGTCTTCTGATGGGCTGTGCGTTACGTCCTTGCTCTCACCTTCCAACACTTCTGAAACAGTAATTGAGGATCCATATAATAACTGCAGAAATGTGATACACACCATTCATGTCCTCATATTCATCCCTTTGCCAGCAGTAGCAAAGGCATCATTCCTCCCTGTTAAACCAGACAGTATTCTTCTCCCATCTTGTCCCACAGCACCCATACTGTTCGAGGAACTATCTGTCCAGCCATGCTGAGATGATGATGTGTCCTGTCAAGAGGTATAGTAAATTGTCACACCCCAGCTGGTGCTGCAGCGCTGGTTATTTAATATGCTGGACGAACATGAGGCATCGTGAAATTGAGTTACAGGACAAGAAGAGACTGCAGGGACCTACTTTACTTCATGATCAGCGGAGGCCACCTTCACAGTGGGGTGCCCTAGTTCCATTAATCAGCACTGTAGCTAGTACATTTGACCCCTGCAGAAGTGATTAAGGGTCAGATGATTAAAGAGAAGGTATCAAAGATCAAAGATATATGAGCTGATGATGCCATCAGCAATATCAGTGTTTGTTAGATTAATCCATTCATTGCTTCCTTACTCATGAAAACAAAGGTGTGGTGTGTTTTGCCTTTTTCTTCTACTGGCTGTTGTCCATATTCATCCAGATTCCCAATATTGATTTTATGTTGCTCTCCATTACAGAGTAAATTAAATGCATGTATTAAGATCTTACTGTTTTCTGGCATGAACACTAATTGAATTGAGCCATCTGGTCTCAACTGTCCAGAAATTGGAATCAAATACAGAGGTTATCCAGAAAACTGAGTGAAAGCTAAAAACACTTTTTGGTTCAATGCCCAGATTTGAAGGAGTTCTGGATGTTATTCAGCCTAGTTATTGGCTCCTTCTTCTGGGCACTTCTCCCACCGTGCACACCACATCCTCCTCTCTCATCTCCTCCCCTCTGCCCAATAGTACTGGAAGAAGTGAAGACTCTGCACAAAAATCAGGAAGTTGGGGAAGTTTTAGCCCACAACACCAAGGGTCAATGCAACAGATCTTCAGAACAAAGTTAGCAGAAAAAGCATTGCGCATATGAGTACTTGTGTCCACTTTAGCAGTTTGCGAGCATAACAGCAATAATGTATTCTTTAATATTGTTTTTATCCAAAACATTACGTATTGGTTACATATTCAGTTTTATTCTATGCACCACGTTCTATTACAACACAGCCCTCTCTTTTTCATATTCCGTCTAGTGGTGGTGTCTAATTCTACAGTACTCCTAATTTTGAAAAAAAAAAAATGCTCACGTGGTCACAATTTTGGAGAATACCTTGTTGTAGCAGAAGGGCCTCAAATAGTGTGGCCTTATAACTTTTTCACCATTATAACCCCTTAACATTGCAGTACAAAAGATATGGGGCACCAAATGTAATAGACCTTTTTTCCTATTAGACAGAACACATTCAGTACCACGAAATGCACGTATTTATTACAAAGTAATGTAACACCGTAATGCCTGTTGTCCACAAAAACCAAAACACAAACACATTAGCATTAGCATTGTGTCCACAAAAAATTGCCAATTCTTTTGTACTCAAAAAAACAAATGTGTGATACATGGGATTTACTGAATAAACTTGTAAATGTACATTTTCATTTTGTGGACAAAAGGCTGAATGCGCTTCTAACTTTGTTGACAGGATAAACTGATTTCATAGACGAAACATTCTGTCCAAGTAAAAGATATCCTATAGACCAACATTTATACCCATTATATTTATATTTATTGTGGCACGAATTACACAATGTGCTACACTATGATCATTCCCTGCCATTACATGTTCACAGCCCTGCTGTATTACAGATGGTATAAACCATAGTGAGCACCAGCCTCAAAAGCATGTGAGAATGACAGCCCCCTTCTGAAGGCAAACAACATAGCTTTCATCCACACCTTCTTCAGTGCAAAGACTGCTACACTGCCACTGTAAGGCCAGCGGAGGTGTTGAGGGGTGGTTTACCCAATCCAGTCAGATGGGTTACTATTTCATCCAGCAACTTCAACTCATATGCTGCTTCATATTAAAACCTAATACTTCTTCTGCACATACTCAACATTTTTGCCGAGTTGAAAGTTATAATTTATCCTTACAGCTCCTAATGTAGTCTAATATGAATGTTCTAGTTTGATATTAAGATAACAGGTAGCCTACACAGTAAAATAAAACAAGTTAGACAATTCAGACAATTGATTTGTATTTTACAACATACCAGGCCTGTACTTGTAGGTGTAGTAAACATCTATACTGCAGTCCAGCGTCCATGTGACATGACCTTAATACACTTCATAGGCCTTGTACCTAATATACAAAGGTATAATAATAAGATAACCTTATAATACAACTTTTAATAATACAACTTTTAATAATACCTGCTTGGGCAACGGGACCATTGCATCCAGATGAGCTGTGGTCATTGTGAGGAAAGAAGCGTAGCTTACATAGTCTGTATTAAAACATCTGGCTTTTAATCACAGCATATGTAAAACAGCAAGTCTTGAAGTCCTAGACTATCTGGCATTCAACAGAAAAGTATGTAAGCTTTCTGTTTTGATCCTGTTGGATCTCTATGCTGCCTTTGACAACACCAGCAATGAGATTTATTTGATTAGATGCAACACTGGCTTTTCATTCCCAGTTACAATTGTTGAGTTTCCGGTCCAACCTAAATGTTGTAACAATCACGTTGCACCAAGACTTCATGTGTCAAGGCAATGTATCTTATATTGTGGTGTTCCCCATGGTCTAGTTTTAGGTCCACTGGTGTTTACACTTTCTGATACTGCCAGATATTAGAACATCTGCTTTCACAAATGTACAGATGACACGCAGCTCTGCCTACCTGTAAAAAATCCAAATTACCAGCGGCCACAATCCTATAGCACATACCAGAACAAGGGATCACTTCAATCAAAACCCATTGCCCCTGTATCATGTAGAATTGGTTTCATGATTCTCTCCCCTGCTATCCAACAGACGGAAAGAGTTTAGAGTTTCAGTCAGTCAGTCATATTTCACATGTCTTCCTTGCCAAATATTTCTTTATGCAATCATGAAAACATCCGACACTCTAAATTGTAATTTACATATGTACAAAATTGTCATGGTAAAACCTCTTCAGACAACAGTGAATTTGAATATCAAGTGCTCCATCACTCTATCCTGCTCTCTTACTGAGACATGTTTTATAATGTTTTCTCTTGTTGTCCATATGTTGCCTGTTATGTTTTAATGCTCAGGCGTGTCTGAGAGCCTTGGAGGATTGGTTTGTCCTCTTCTCATACATCTTCCATTCCTGCACACTCAAGAGGTTTATGATTCCAGGGAGGAAAATGATCTCATTCCCATGACAAGTGTGTTTCTAGGGTATTTATCACATAACCTTATTTTGATCACAGACATCTAAAGTATTGTAGGAGCAGATACATTCACAAAAAGAGGTACACTACTGTTTCTTTACTTCAGCTTGAGACAGTGAAACATGCATAGAACTTTGGCTGAACCATAAAAAAACCCTGGTTTAGAAATGTTAGTGTAATGACCTGATGATCGTGACGTGACAGTATGACCTGAATGTGTCAGTGCTCAGTGGCTGTCTCCCCCTAGCTGTGCCTTCACCACATCTTCTTCGCAGTCAACTATTGACGCACTCCTCCCTCAGCTCAAAATCTGTTACAAAACTCAGATCTTACCTTTCCTGAATCCCAAGCCACAAGCATTAGGCCAAGCTTGTGATAGCAATTCATATTACCATGCTGAATGTATGCATAAAACGCTTCCACTAATTAACCACATGGTGAGACTTTTCTACAGAATGTGCCCCAACACAAGCTTAAGAAGTAGGGATGAGAACCTTTACGATTTTAACGATTCCGGTTCCTTATCGATTCCTGCTTATCGATTCGATTCCTTATCGATTCTTATTGGGTAAGGGGTGAAAAAAGAGCACAAACGGGTTTTTTACATTAATGTTCTTTTATATACATTTCTAGAATGCTGCACACACCATAAACAGAATGTTTACATAAATAACCAAAAACTTTTATTAAAAAACAGACATTCTTGCCACTAAATATAAAACAACAATATTTAAATGCATATGTGGTGAGAGTGTCAACTCTAAAGCTATACATTGACATTGCAGAGCACTGTTGATTGCTATTTCACTCATCTATACTGTATAGATGAGTGTATGAGTGAAATAGCAAACAACCCCTATACAACCCTTCCTCTGCTACCTACTGATCTTTCTTTTCCAGAGCAGATATACCTCAGGAAATGTCTCATAATTGTTGGAACATTACAATGCATCCAGGTTTAGTTTAAGTTAGTCCAATCTAAACCCCTCCCTCATTGCACTCTTGAGATAAACTATCTGGCATTAAAATGGCACTAACAAAATCGTTGAATTGTCTGATCTGACATGAAGCCCTTGTTATTGAGTAAACTGAAGGACTGTATATTTTCTTGTAGGTTGCTTGGTTGTATGGCTAATTGCGAACTATTATGCTTAACGCTTCTAATAGCAATGTAGAACCCACTACAAACACAATAACGTACTGAAACATACTGACTTGTATCATGCACACAATGCCTCACTATGGCATGCCGTTCAGGAAATTAACATTTGAATATATATATACAAAAGTCTGAATATATATACAAAACTCTGAATATATATACAAAAGTCTGAATATATTTACAAAACTCTGAATATATATACAAAACACTGGATATATATATACAAAAGTCTGAATATATATACAAAACTCTGAATATATATACAAAAGTCTGAATATATATACAAAACTCTGAATATATATACAAAAGACTGGATATATATATACAAAAGTCTGAATATATATACACAAAACTCTGAATATATATACAAAAGTCTGAATATATATACAAAAGTCTGAATATATATACAAAACTCTGAATATATATATACAAAAGTCTGAATGTATATACAAAACGAAGTCTGAATATATATACAAAACGAAGTCTGAATATATATACAAAACTCTGAACTCTGAAGCGCTCAATCGGTCTTTGTCCGCCATATTGGATTGAGCGTTTCCTATTAAATCAATGGTACCAAAATGTTTATAATTACGTATTTTCTGCTTCATGAAATACTGTATTTCTGTTATATTGTTCAATTTTGACATTGATTTCTCACTAGAAATGCAATAATAACACGTTTATTTTACACCGTTTGACTTCACTTCACATTCACTTGACTGGGGTCTTGTCAAAACCTTCGTTCTTCCTTGTTTTATGCTTCATGAAATACTGTTTTTCAGTTATATGGCTAAAATTGATTAAACATTGATTTCTCGCTAAAAATGCAATAATAATAACACGTTCATTTTGCATCGTTTGACTTAACGAAGGACATTTTTACGTTTAAATGGGATAGCCTACATCGTATCCTCTCGTCACATGATCAAATAGGGACTTGACATTGGACAAAAAATGATTACCCAGAAATCCTCATTGCATATACCAATGAAAATAAGACATTATTCATTGAATTGAATATTTTTTTTTTTAATAGTTTCCATAGTTTATGTAGGATAAGCATATAATTGTGTTATAGATTGCTACTGACCATTTCCCTTCTACAAAATAATACTCACCATGACCTAGATAGGTTGGCCATTCCAAGGGTATAAAAAACATAAGGTACTTCTTTATAAAACAGCGAAGTACAATTAACCATTGGTCGCGGTTGTGTTTCTAAATGTGTGTTCTTACATACTCGCAGTTATGACATTTTGTGAAGCACCCGACGAGGCAAAATCCCGGACGATTTGGGAATCCCTGCCGGACGCATTTTTTAGGTCTCAAAAAGAGGGCATGTCCGAAAAAGAGCACGTCTGGTCACCCTACCATATGAACAGAAAAACAGTATTTCATGAAGCAGAAAACAAGGAATTACGAAGGTTTTGACAAGACCCCAGTCAAATCAATGGGGAACCTGCCTCTAAAAATATCCTTCGTGAAGTCAAACGGTGTAAAATAAACGTGTTATTATTGCATTTCTAGTGAGAAATCAATGTCTAAATTGAACAAAATAACAGAAAAACAGAGTTTCATGAAGCAGAAAATACGTAATCACAAACATTTTGGTACCATTGATTTAATAGGAAGCGCTCAATCCAATATGGCGGACAAAGACGGCTTGAGCGCTTCAGAGTTCAGAGTTTTGTATATATATTCAGACTTCGTTTTGTATATATATTCAGACTTTGTTTTGTATATATATATTCAGACTTCGTTTTGTATATATATTCAGACTTTTGTATATATTTTCAGAGTTTTGTATATATATTCAGAGTTTTGTATATATATTCAGAGTTTTGTATATATATTCAGACTTTTGTATATATATTCAGACTTCTGTATATATATTCAGAGTTTCGTATATATATTCAGACTTTTGTATATCCAGACTTTTGTATATATATTCAGACTTTTGTATATATATTCAGACTTTTGTATATATATATTCAAATGTTAATTTCCTGAACGGCATGCCATACCTCACATACGTATTTGAAACTTAACTATTGCTGCCACTGAATTGAAAGAGAAACGTATCCATATCTAGGGAGCTGCACGCGTTGCTAGGCAACGCCATTATTAACGGAGTCTTTTGCGTTTCATCCCTGACTTACCAAGCCAAGGTAAAGCCCTCAAAATGTTTTATCATAACGGTGTTACTCGTGTGTTATCAGCAAACTTTCTAGAACCAACAGAGGGGAGGCAAGCACTGCCTCTGCCTCAAGCCAACGGCTGAAAATAGAAGATTCTACAGCTAAGCTAGCCTACGTTATATGACAATGTCCATCATCGCCCATTCTGTTAAGCAATTAAATGCTAAGTTTAGTTATGGTTAACACGACAACGCAAACGTTTGCTGATAACACACGAGTAACACCGTTATGATAAAACATTTTGAGGAGTTTACCTTGGTAAGTTAGGGATGAAGCGCCGTCGTTAGTTAGTCAAAAACATGACAATCTTGTAATTTAATACCATGTTGTGTGCTCAAGTGCTTATTCATAGTAGATGTACCTCCTCCATTTGACGAAATACATGTTTTACAGACGTTACAAGTGACCATGTTTGCATTTGTTCGAGTGAAATAAAGCCACACTTTAGATCGCTTCTTTCTAGTTGCCATTTCTGCTGCGGTCTGATTTTTTTAAAGGAAGAGTTCGCGCATGCGCAAACGGCACAGAGGTCCGTTTACAGACCCGGTTTTGAATTTGGCTAACGATTCCAAAGATTCGGCTCATTAGGAACCGGTTCTAAACAAGAACCGGGTTTCGGTTCCCATCCCTATTAAGAAGGCAGAAAATTTAATGTGAAACGTCTTGGGTCGGAAAACAATAATCCTCTTTGGGATAACTAATAGAATGCAAGAAAAGAGGGTCATCTAAATACATAGTCAGAGTAATGTGGATTCATACTACCTTTCCAGGTGAGCACAGATTCCATGAATTATGTTATTTGTCAATTGTAATGAAATTGGACTGCACTGCAGTATTACCCACTTGCAATTCTGTGATACATTGCGGTGTTTTTATGAGTCATTTATGTGATGAGAACATTTTACATGGCAAATAGCCATATCTTTATTACATTGTAGTGGCCATTTATTTTATTAGTGTTTTTCACACTAAAATGGACAGAAGTTTCCAGGGCCATGAAAATCTAATGCCCAAGCAACTCATAGCCAAACAAGTACTAGACATTACAAAATATGCTGGAACAAAATATGTTGTACGATGTATTGTCGCCCAGACGTGTGGACACAATTCACACATATGACCAAACAACAACAAACAGGGGAAGATGGGGCAACTGTATAGTAAGTATATTGTGAAACAAATTAGCCTGCTCTGTATAATGTGGAAGACACTCTTACATTAACACACATGACAATCATGTGCTTGTGTGGTAATTTAATGTTAAAAACAGTGCTAACAACTGCTTACTAGGCTGAAGTGGTTTCACAACTGCCACTTAGCGCCTGTATGAGAGTAAGGCAATTAGTCAAGAAGATTGACCCCTTTTTTGTATTATCTGTATTATCGTATCATTATTTTTTTATGTAGTTCAATATCAGGCCTTCAATTACACACCCGCACATAACATGTGAACGTTGCTGTATTAAATGAAGGTACATTCAAAGAACACATTTCCTTGAAAACACATAACTATTCAGAGCACAAGTTTTCCATTTCACTGACTTCTCCCTGAAAGATAAGCACAGACAATGAAAGGAGAAAATGGATGCTTCAAAAATCTATACCTGCTCACTGTGGTGGTTGAGGCCAATGCTTTTGTAAGCTTGGTTCTTTCTTTTACCTAAGAAAAGCCGTCTGCGTCAAAACACAGGACATTGATCTGGGCCTGCCACATAAAAGCTAACAGATTCCACCCGTCACTCAGCATTATGATGCTGTGAAGAGGACAGATGATGGGAAGGTGTTATCTTTTCATACCAAGACCAAATCTGATTCGACACATTTCAACACAGACAGCTTCTTGTGGGTTGACCTGTTTTAAGGCTTGAACCTGGATTTATAATGGCAGCTATTGTCCTCCGAAGCAGAGAGAGATGTGCTGCCTAGAAGTAAACAGAGAATGTCAAGATTCTTGTCAGACACAGCACAATATAAATATGTCTAACGTAATATCCATAAAATAATGTCATACATATATAAATTACAAAACAGTTCAAATGAATCCATATACAGTGCTGCTTGAAAGTATGTGAACCCCTTGAACAGTTAAGAGTTTTCTGTTGTTTCACCATGATTTTCCTATTTAATCATCACCAGTTTTTCATACATGAAATGTCAGGTTTATGTTTATGAATTGCATGTACTTGTTAAGAGGTAATTGAGTAGCCAAAAAACTACATGAAACCTGGTATTAGTGTTTGTGCGAAAGTAAGTGAACCCCCAGCTGCATTGGTATGGTGAAGTAGGTAACAGATTCGGTGAAACACATTTGAGTGCTTAATTAGTCAATTAAGCAAACCAATCAAATCAGACATCCTTAGGAAAAGGGTTGGGCAACATGGATTAAAAGAGAGAGGAAACCAACCAAACTACTGTAGTGCCAAGGTGTACCCACACAGATCAACAATGCAGAGAGGAAAGGAGATATCCGAGGACACCAGGAAGAAGGTACTGACAGCCCATCAGTCTTGGGACAGCTATAAGACCATCTCCAAAAGATTCCAGCTCCATCCATCCACTGCAAGACAAATACAATTTACAAATGGAGGGCATTCAACATGACCGCAACTCTGCCTAGAAGTGGACGCCCATCAAGACCATCACCAAGAAGCACCAGAAGAATAATAAATCAGGTAAAAGACAACCCACACATCACCTCTAAAGAGTTGCGGACCTCTCTGGCAGCAACTGGGGTAAATGTACATGTGTCTACAATTAGACGATGCCTTTGACTTTGAACTGTGTTTAACTGTTTGTTACATTTCTGGTAACATCTCATTTTGAAAACACCTAATTGTCTTGATCGAATAATGTTTTGTCCTTTATCAAAATGGATATGACTCCTCCACGGTCAATACAGATGCTTCAAGGAACAATATTGCAATATTCCTCAGAACAAGAAATCAAGTTCACTGCCACAGCTTCTTATATCTAAGGATATTTCCCTGGAAATGAAGTGAAATGGGAACGAGACTCCTTTGAGGAGAATTCTGCCAGAAAATATGTAGTTCATGAAAAATCAAAACACACCATCAGGCCAGTGACACACTGTCAAAATGTTTTGTTGCCATGTCTACATAAATGTTCCGAAGGCATCGGGGGAACATTTTTAAGTCAACAGATGACATTTCTCTCTTCCCTCTCTGTTGTCTTTCTCTGTTTGACTTGAGTTTTAGCCTGCATGTAGAGTGCGTGGCAGAGTTCTTTATATTTAGCATGCTGTCACCTCCTCTCACTGTGTCCTGCGCCGGGAAGAAGCCGGTAATCAATCGCATCGTGTCCTCTGCCATGCACTGTCACTCCCGGCAGGCCTCGGCCGCGTCGGAATGACGGATTATGTCTGTAATTGCCATTTTGTGCCTGCCAGGCCAGTAAGAGAGGCGGTAATCCCCATCGGCAAGCTGTGTGAGAACCGTGGATGCCCTCACCACATCTGCTTTTTAACACGGCGGAGTGCGACTCTCCGTGTACCACTGTCTGCTTTACTTAGCTTTAACACTTGTGCACCCTTGTGAGGTTATGTGAATCCAATTAAAATGGGCAAGCGCCCTGATTTTTTTTTTTCCTCCAGAAGATCTGCTGAAGATTCTGCTTTGAAAGTCATGGTAACGAGGTGATCACTCTGCAGGGGTGCCATAACGACACATGATTTCCTCAAGTGGGTGTGTGCTTCCGAACGAGAGCGCTTTTCGGAGTGGTGTAGATTGCCTCATAAGCCACCACCCTATGCTCCGCGCAGCTGGACTAGAAAACAACGTCTGTTAGACTTCATCCTTGTTTCTCTGATATTTCTAAAGATTTCATCACTATCGTCATCATGATCTCCATCATCATCATCATCATCATTCTAATCTGTAGAATGGCACTGTTTTGATGACTGGGACAGATAATCCAAAGCTTTGCATTAGTGACTTTTCATGTAAAGAGTTGTCTTGTGTGCTTTTTATCAAATAGAAAAATACAATTTTTTTCATTTTTCCACAGTCGGCCTGGGTGCTCAGATATCCTCCAGAGCAAAAGGAAAAAAGCACACAAACATATAAATATATAAATTCGCTTTGATATTTCAACATATTTCCAGATAACACTGACAAGTGCTACAGGCGGAATATCTGTGCAGGGGGAGGGGGTATGGCAGTGGCTAGCAATGTACCCTGACAATTTCACATATTTCAGTGTTATAGGCAGAATATCTATGTAGGGGGAGGGGGCGTGGCGGTGGCGGTTACAAACACGGACGCGCGTCCAGGCAACCTAGTGGGCCGCGAATTACTTTTTCGTCAGAATGGTGGTCCCTGGGACAAAACCAATTGAAAACCCCTCCTCCAGATCAAAAGGAAAAAAGCACACAAAAAGCTCCTACTGCAGTGAGAATGTGTGCCAGTTTGTTGGCCGAGTTCCCTTGGATGGAGTAGACAGTGCAAAGCAGCACGAGATGCCTGCGGTCCCTCGGCCTGGCGTCGCTCAGCAGCTCAGGGGGGGTCGTGGCACCACTGGGATCCCTGCAGCGAAGCATGTGCAGTAACTCTGGCCAGAGGGGGAAATGTGTCACAAGCCATTTGTCCAAAATGGGCAAACAAGGACAAACAAGTCAAAGAAGCCACGCTGCCATCGTTCACACACTGCCAACACATATAGCATTGTCGAGGCCCACGCTGGCAACACGCCTGGGTCTTTAGTTTCATGCCAATCAGCATAGGTCCCCTTGATTCATTTTTTCTCCCAAGAATTGGAACAGCTACAAGTTGCCCTTTTGAACATTTCAATCAACATGCAAATTAAATGTGTGCATGTGGGAAATCACTGAGCAATTAACCAAACCATTTTAAATTCGACAGATTTGTGTGGGTTATTTTTTCTGAAAGCCAAAAGGTCTTCTGAGAGGCCAAAAATGAAAAAAACTATGAAAAATCACATTGAACTTTTCCAGCACCACAACAATGATGTCAGAGTAATGAATATTGACGGCTGTCAACCGAACGCAACAACAAACAGAGAACATGTGCAGACCCCTGCCACTCACTAATAATGAAGTTACAGCAACAAAAGAAAGATCCTGATGGGTGCCTGTCATTTCCTGAGTTCAACAGTCTGAGCAGTACGGATTTGACAGTCCCCCACGCTGAACTCCCAGGAGGTTCACACTCAGTTGTGGCTCTTCTAAATCCATTGCCACCTCTGGGGTCAAGCTGCTATCACCCAGCGGAGTCAAATTGCCCTCATCGCCACCAGGCCATCATCACCCCATAAGGTTGGAGAAGAGAGTGTGTCCTGACGACTGGCCTGAACTGCTGGCTGACTGAACGTCTGTGTGCTGTAAGGTGCAGGTCAGGGCCACTATACCAACTTCACCTGCATGAGTGAGTCTCCTGTCACTGTTTCATTTTTGTCAAGGTTGAATACATTCCACTTTGACACACATCTGGCTTAAGCAACTTAGTCGACTCTTTTTCAGAGTGTGTGCTTTTCATCTCAAACACTTTTAACTAAATAACAGCCCCTTTAAAAGCCACGAACTCTTAAATCCAAGGATGCTCACAAAATCTTTCTCTTCAGACTTTTTCTCAAAAATGCTGCAATGCGGAATGTTACCCAAAAGGACTGGGGACCGGAAGTGATGTAGTGAGGTCAACGTAACCGTACTTCGAGGAAGATGAAGATGAGCTGTCGCCAGGACTCACCTTCCCAAAGGGCCTACAGCCTGGAGCTCAGTCCCGTGCTCAGTGCCACCCCCAGCAGGAGCTTGAGGAAGACAGATGAGTCGCATACCCTGCGCACTCACTCAGACCTGGTGTCTCTGCAAGAACACCACCTGGGTCCACTGCGGACAGTGTGCAGACACTGAAGGGCATAGTGTCCTTTCTTTGTCCACCTTCCCCAAATACTCACACACACACACACACACACACAAACACGTGCACACACACACACACACTCACTCCCGCATTTGCACCGCGATAGAGAGAGTGTGAGAGAGAATCAAGTCAATGTGTCTGGTGAAGCTGAGGTGAGGTATTTGGCAGAGGTGCTAAAAGGGAGAAACCTGTATTCTGACCTTGATACAAAGAGATATGACAAAGGCTCTCAAATCTATTCAGCAGACGGCATGGCAACCATGCCGTGACATGTACCTCATCCACAGTATGATTCACCTCACAGTCAACCACTACAACAGAATACCCTTTTCACAGAAAACATGATAAACCATAAAACAAATAGTGAGGCCATTTAATCACATGAGGAAATTCTATCAAAAAAGTGCACTACACTGAAAAAGTGCACTTCATATCCCCTGAAAAATATCCCACACATTCTACTAAATTAAACATACTAATCTAAGCCTCAGCATTATTATCAGTGGGTTTCCCTCCAGCTTAAGCAATGCTCCATTAAAAGCTGACTCTCCCTTGTCTCTGTGACAAGCTGTGTGTGATGCCTCTCGTATATTGGCCGCTGAAGGCATGAGAGAGCCCTGAGGATGAGGTCTCTCCACTCTCACCTTGCTAAATGACAGCGGTGACTCAGCAAGAATGCAAATAAGGGGAGTCCATCTGCCAGACCTGTGTGGCATGTGGTGGCCGAAGAAATCTAGAGTGAGTACAGAGACCACTCGCTTACGCCGTGACCGTGACAAGTGGGCCTGTGAATCAGGTAAGGTTACAATTCCAACCTCCGTCCCCGGGGAAGCATGTCTTCCTGGTGAGAGGTGAGTTATTTTTCCCCCTCTCACTTTCATTCGAGCAGCTGTCATTTGCTACCAAAGTTTGTGATAAAGTGAAGTTGGGAGATAGAGGTGGACTGAAAGTGGCTGCAATCATTTCTCAAGGACATTTGAGCCAAGGAACATGACTCTGATATCCCCCAGAACGATCGAAGGAGGAGAGGAAGGAGTACAAAAATGCATGAATAAAAGAAACATGACTTCATACATGTTCTCCTTAGGTTGAAGTTAAGGAGGCCATATTAGTTATTGATGAATGGCACATGCAAATTTGAACTATCTATGGCTCAAAGGGGTAGAGATGAAAGAGATACAGGGAGAAAAAAAAGAGAAATAATGGGTGAAGAAGAAGAAGAAGGAAAGATATATTTATTCAAAAGATCATTCCAGAAACGAGAAGCGTGGAGGGCTGATACAGATCACACACTGGTGCCCATTTTGTTGTCAGGCCTTGTTTATGATTGTGCTACTTTGGGACGTGCAATTGTTAATCGATCTTCTTAATAGGAAGCCAGAGTAGATGGCCCATGTAATGATATGGCCAAGTATTTGTGGAACACCAGACATCATGGTCACTTTAGAATACAGAGTAGATATGCGGCATATTTTATGGGTTTTAGATCAGGTCTTAATGTCCCTTCTCAACTGGCTGGAGGTAAAATATCAATAACAATAGGGTTTGGGAGGGAGGGCGACATTTATCATTCAACTTATTAACCATGAATACATCCAGCTTTGCTGGGATGGGGTGAATACAGGACAAAACAAAACATCATGGTAATGCTGACATTCATCTTTTCGTCTCTTTTTATTCATTTTCTGGCACTGACATTCTCTCCCACCCTCCACAATTATTTTGCCAAAACAAATTAGTTTTCTTGAAATACCTACAGCTTAACTCAAAATCTGCTGAGGGTAATTTTTTTTCTGCAAACAGTGGCCTTACATCTTTTGTTTTTCTGAAGAAGATAATCCTTTTGTCTGATCACCATGGAAGCTTGTTGCATGGCTACAGTAGATATGACAGAGGTTGTTAATTACCATCTCATTAAGACTAGTATAATTACAATCTCTTTTGAATGTGCTGGATGAAAGTTTTGAAAAATGTCATTGGTTATTTTTGTTTTGACAAAAAGGTTGATGCGTTTAGCACATACTCTCATGTGAATGAATTCCATCAGTTTCCATTCCATTCAGTTTCTGTTTTGTGGCAGCAAGTCTGTATTTTCGATGGTGTGATTGCAGAGGGCAGGGAGGTCATTAAAGGAAAGCCCTGTTGAGAATGGCTGTAATGTTTTGACCTGCGCAGCTATGTGGGCACCTGCTTGTGGTATTTATCGCTCCCGCTATTCCGGTTCCCCGCGGCGCACAATTACCCCCAGAGGAGTCTGCGGCGTGAACTCAGCAACAGTTTGGGGGGAAAAAAGCAATTACCTTCAGAGGGCAAATGGGTTCTCACTTCAATTTTTGTCCCGGAAAAAGGGTTCTCACTTAAATTTTTGTCCCAGAAATGTAGCCGAGCATCCATCGCAGGAACACTATCTCTTCAACTCTATCCACCTCCATTTCTGTCTGTCTGTCTTATCACTGTGGGTCTGAGTAGAGGAAACGCCAGCCTCTCACAGACTGACGGGCCGGTCTCCTCCTCCTCTCCTCCTCCTCTACACTGTAAGCATGTCAAGCTTGACAGATCTGTATTTATCCTGCCAAAGGCATTTCAATCCATTCATGTACCAGTAGAGAGCTTTGACACTCAACCTTGTTCTCTCCCCCCCCCTCTCCCCAGAGTGATGAAGACAGCTGGTAACTGGGAGAGAAGAGTGGTGTGTCTTTAGAGCACTCAAGAGCGTCATCAATATTGTCTGCAGACTAACCCTAGCCCCCCCCCCCCCCCCCCCAGCCCCTTTCTCTACCAGCTCCATCTCTAGGATGTTTTTACACAAAGAACATGTTTATTGTTTACCAGTGCAGTGGCAGTAGTTTTTGAATTCATGCTTTCTGCTTGAATAGAAACCGACTGCTTTCATGAGAACAAAAGAAAAAAAAAGTTGTGAGATCGTTTTTTTCTGTCACACACTTCAACACAGAAAATACACAGCGTGTGTTGAAATGAATTTTTTGATTTCATAATCTTAAGGTTAATTATACACTTGCCCGGGTAATAAAAATATAACAATATAGTAAAATATCATTTTGATGGAAGGTATAGAATATTTGAACATGTACTGTCTGAAAATGGAAGGAACCCATAAATCCACCTTTTGTATTTCAGCTACATCAACATTTATATAAATGCAATGTTTGCAGATACATGTTATATATTATATTATATATTATGAAAACACCTAGTTAATCATGTTCTTGTGATGAAACAGCCTGTTGGAACCATGACCATTTGCCTGCTTTTATACCTCCTCACCTCAATATACTTATACTAAATAAGATCTTTGAAAGTTCTCAAAGATGTGCTTCATTGAGCTTAATTGGAAAGTGGATGAAGCAATTTTCACATGTGCCAGTTGGGTGGCTTTACCATTTATCTTTTCAGAAGTTTTTTGAGCATGTTGTTTAGGGGGCAAGCACTGACATTTCATCACTGTTACAGTACTCTGATGGAAAGAATTCCGAGTGTCAGATAGGAAAAACGGCATCCCTCTATGCACTTGCTGGGTTATTTATTCCAAGAAGAACAGAAGGATGCACTTTCGTGAAAAATAGAGAGATGTTTTCTCAACTTCCATCACACTGACTTTCTTTCTTGTATGCAGGGGATGTTTCTGAAAAGACAGCAGTCATTCTTTGATGGCCCTTTTAATCCAATACTTACAATACACCAGTTCTGATGAAACCATGCCAAATAATGTAGTTTACATTTCTTACTGTTCTCTTATTCTTATCCTTTCAAAAAGAAGAAAAAGACGCTACTAAATATGTTTGTCTCTTATTTGTTTTCCAGTGCATCATTTTAAGTGGTTTACCAATGCTAATGTAACATGAATTGAGGCAATTTTTTCTCATTTGTTAATTTGTTTGTTAATTAGTTTGAACTTAAAAAGGTGGGAAACTCCAAGTCTCAGACGAAACTTCATGCTGTGCTTGTTTGGTACTCATGCATCAAATCAACACATTATACCTGCTACCTCACTCTCCGGGTGATTCTGGGTGATTAAACCCATATTGTTGACTTAACCAGATTGAAAGGCCTTCAGTCTTGGAACGTGTGTCATCCCTATTATTTCTGGTTGTGTGTACTCTTACTGCCTCCTGAAAACAAGAGGAAATCAAATCACCTAGATGTGTACTGTAGAGCACGTATGACTATTTTTCAGAAAGACTGGGCTTTTTCTTTTCTTGAAATATTGATATTGATTTGTTATGTCTTTTAAGTGGTATAGGCTCCACAGTTGTCTGAGATATGTCATGAGGCAGACAGTGGATTTGAGAGGATTGGTTTTGTCAGTCCTGCTGCACATTACCCAGGGGCAGCTGCTAATTTGGGTCAGCAGCCCAAGATAGAGGTCAGGAGTCAGTATGTTAATGAATAGGCTTTGTCCTGAACTTATTAGCTGTTTGCAATAAGACTCTATTTGTTAAATTGCATTCAATTGGAAAATGACTGAGATCAAGAGGTAGCGAAAGAAAGACAGAAAGAAAAGAAAGAAAGAGAGGACTAAGGAGAAGAAAGTAAGAACTGCCCACAACTGCCACTATAGATGTGAAGCCTGATTCCTGTGTAGTATGTTACAGAGGCAATACAAATAACTCTCTGTCGCAAGAAACTATATCAACTCTGTCGCAAGAAACTATATCAAGCAACCATGACACCAAATATGGTTTCATCTGCTCATACCTAATTTGGCCATCCCTCTACCATCTGGCTGGGAGCAATCAATAAGAAAGCATATCCTCAGAAAGTGATAGAGGAGGGGAAGCCAGAGAAGTGATGATAGCCTTTTTTTTTTTAGGGCGCCTAAATTGACCTGACACAACGAGACATCTCACTAGTGACCTGCAAAGGGAGTTAACAAGGAGTGCCACTGTGACACACTCACAAAACAACGCAGTTATCACACAGCAGCATCACAATCATTAAATCCCCAATGGGAACTTGGCACCAGTCCTACACCACCAGAATATTGAGAAGTGGAAGCATTTTTCTAGTGTCAACAGGATCACAATGCTGGTCCTATGTGTAGGAGGTGATGAATGAGGTTCCAGCTGTCAGAGTCTGATGACCCTACTTATCCCCCCCCCCCCCTCCTCCAAACATCCACCCATCCCCACTCTCGATGGCTTCATTAATCAGGGTGGTTGCTGCCTTGGCCCCGAGCCAGACCTCCAGAGAGGGGATGACTGAAGGGTTTACAGGGCTGATGACTGCAGTCACTGGCCCCTGTAGTGAGGCTGTAGAGAGGGCCTGCTCTACCATCACGTCTGTCTTAAGTGCTTTCTGCAGTTTCCCCTTCTCCCTCTTGATCTGAGGGGGAAATGAATGCTGGGGGGAGTCTTTTTTTCTCTCCATTCAACTAAATGCCATAATAATTCAGAAGTGATTCAGCATGTTGAACATGTCAGAGCCAAAACTGTGAGACAAGTCAACAACAGTGGACGTTTTCTCCGAGGTGTAATAGCTACCAAACTGCTGAACAGCTGTGAAAATGATAATGGTAATTGATTTGCCACATTGCTTCGATAACACGATCACAGAAAAGTAGCACAAATTGAAATATTGCATATTCGACTTGTAGTCATACATGTCCTCATAAAGATATATTTCCAGTTTCTGTGTGTAGTGAACACAAGTAGCAGTGGTCTCTCACCCTTCCCCATGTCATCCTGACCACTGGCATCCTTGAATGGGTATCCAGAGGCAATCCACAAACAGTCCAGTGTTTCACTGTGACATCCAATGTCACGCCACATAGATTGATACTGACGGCATCTAACCCCAGTGGGGCTGTTGTGGAATTGCGAGAGCTCAGCACTTAGCTGACTCATCACTGGGTCAGGTCGCTAGCATGAGATGAATGGCTTCTAATCCTCTCCATGACCGCAATTTCTTAAGTGTAACTGTGCAGGAAAGTGCAGTTGTCACTAAAGGGGTCTCTTAAGACTACGAGGACCCTTCATCACATTCGGAATTTAGCCTAATACCTGCTGAACATGAATCTCAACCCTTGAATAGATATTCATGAATTTTTCTCTCTCCACTCCTATCAGAAACACTCACAGTGCATATAAGAAAATGCAGAACATGGGAAATGTGCACTAATGTCTTTGAAGGTGAATGTCCATGCAGCATACCTTTCTTGCTGACAGAGAAGGAATAGAATCTCGGTTGACATACATGGCAGCATATCCCAGTCCCAGCTGCTCTCTCAAGCTTTTTACAGCGAGAGGATCCTCCTCCACAGTTCTGTCTTTGAGGTCACCCTTAGACTTTTAGCATTACCATAGTATTAGCATCAGATTTCCAGCATGGAGCATGAGAGACAATAGGCATTATGTATGCACATCTGAGTCTTCAAGAAGAGATGCTTACTTGATGAGTTGCTAGCAGACCACAGATACGCTTCAATGGGCCACATCGCTTCTTCTGTCCTGCCCTTTCTAAGTGTCTCATTTATTCACTGGCCGTCCTGTTAGGATCTCTTTCATATCCCCACGCTTCCCTTTCATGGGCAGTCTTGTGTCTTTCACCGCACACTAGCTACCCCTCTCCAGAGGACGCCTGTGTCATGTTTACAAAAGGATCACAGGGTGAGTGTTACAGCCACCTCCCCCACCACCTACAGCCTCAGGTGTTGAATGTAGCTTGAACATGGGAATCGTGTTTGTGTGTGTGTGTGTGTGTGTGTGTGTGTGTGTGTGTGTGAGAGAGAGAGAGAAAGAGAGAGAGAGAGAGAGAGTGTAACTTCAATCAGTTATCATCCAGATAGTGGAAAAAAACTGTTGATTTCCATAGAAAGGAGTAATTAACATCTTAATGACTTTCTAATGATTACATGTCTTCACAGTGAGCACTCAATTTGTTTCAAGGCACTTCCTAATGTCATTTATTAAATCTAATTAATGGAGGCCTAAATGTCTATTGATATCTCTTTTTAGTGTCTGTACCAGCTTGCCAGGCTGCGATAGGGGAGAGATCTCTTGAACACATGTATATCTTGCAGAGACGACTTGATTGTTTTGATGGAGCTTGAGAGCTCCCTGATGGAAATTAAGTCAAATGTAATCAATGTAGACAAATCTAAAACCAGCGTTCCTTCAACCATGCAACTGTTCATGAGTATTTTGCTGTGCAACCTCCACATTTGTTTTGACATGGGTAATGTCACCAGTTGACATGGGTAATGTTACACACTCCCTTATAGCAAGGAGTAGCATCAGACAATGCATTTTAATGTACATTTAGTTTTTGTTTCTGGTTTGATCCGGAATGTGTGTGTATAAGGGGTATACCATTTCGGGGCCTAACCTTCCGAGACCCATTCATGATTTGGTCAGTGAATTCCCTTAAAGGTACAGTCCACAGATCACAACAAAAAACAAAATGTTCAATGCCAGAAAAACTAAACATATCTAAGTACTGCAATATGCAACAGGCAAACCGTCACACGGGTGACATGTCCCTGGTTGGTGAAATGATTCATCTGTGTGTTTGCTTGTGCTGATTCCCGACTGACAGACCTGCAGACTGATTCGTCATTTCCTGTTTGTTAGATGGATCAGGAGGAGCCTCCTGGGCCTGATCACTCCCCTCCTCAGCCCGCCCCGAAACGCCCCTGCAGACCGGCTCCAGAGCAACACCAGCATCGCCCACGCCGCCCTGCTCCCCATCCTGGGCCCTCAACTCAGTCATCATCCCCTTGACGACTTCTCCCGCTGGATGTGACGACCCCCACTCTGGTCATCGGCAGCTCCATGGTCCGAGATGTCCACACCCCCCCCTTCAACAAGCGGCCCCTGCAAGGTCCACTGCCTCCCCGGAGCCAGGCGTGTTCCAATCGCTGATGGAAGTGGAACTTTCCCTCCCCACCCCCACCACTCTGCACGTAGTCTCTCTACCTGGTCTACCTAGAGAAACCCTCAGCCAACCGCACCCACCGCCACTGCATTGCCGTACACCTACTCTACCCAATACCCTATGCTAGCATTTATGTACAATATACATTATTGCCTCCACCGAATTGTTTCTCTGTCCCTACATCCCCTACCCCTGTAACAGTAACCCTATTGCCACAGTAATCTGGCCTTGTCTGTATCATGTATTTACCACCAGATGTATGTACACATATGTCCAGTGACCAAATGCTGGCTGTGTATTGCCCCTGTTGCTTCCTTTCCCCTTCTGCCACACTACCCTTCCCCTTCCCCCCTTCCCCCCGTCCCACCTTCCTGTCTCCACCCGGCCGACCTCAAGCAGATGGGTCCCCCCTTATGTGCCGTGGTTCTGCTTAAGGTTTCTTCCTGCCCAACAGGGAGTTTTTCCTTGCCCCTGTTGCCGTTGTGCATGCACTAAGGGGGTTCAAGCTCTGGGCTCTGTTAAGCGCCGAGAGGCAATTGTATTGTTATGGCGCTATACAAATAAAATTGAATTGAATTGAATTGAATTGAATTAATCCCAGACACTTTTAGTCAAATTCGGCTGATTTCTCCTCATGGTCATCTAGCTGTCAGTTGAAAAAACCTCCAGTGTTTGTACACAGTCCTGGCCCCTGTGAAAGGGAAACAAAAAGAGCCGCTCAGACCGAGGCCATAAACAATCCCAGCCCATCAACACCATGCTTCAGGAGCGCCGAAGGGAGAGGTGTCATTTGGCTGTCAAGCTCGAATATCAACAACCTTTCGGAAAACTGAGAATCCCAGACTGCATCATTGATGCAATAAATACATTCACAACTTATACTCTATTTTGGGGTATTTCATTGATATGTCTTTGAAGTGCAAGACTGGAAGCTGTCAAAAAAGTGGCGCTCTCCCCTGGGATAGAGTGTGTGTTATGTGTTGTGTTTACACTGTGTGAGACTGCACAAGGGAATGGGTCATAAGGACCGATAGTAGATTCCGTCTGCTCTAAGCCAGGGCAAATCTGTCTCTCTGGTCTGGTAGACCATCTGCTTTGCTGTGTCCCTCCCCATCCTTATGCTATTCGACTTTCCAAATTTTGACTGCGTCCCCTCACGCCAACAGAACCATTCAACGTGTAATGACCGGATGCAAATGGTCATAATTAGTGACAACAGACTGTAGGGTACTATCTATGTGATTTTAGTATTCTCCTTTTGATCATCTTTTGGGACTGCGCCAAACTGAAGCCATGCATGCTTATATGATGATATAAGCATGAATAGTTTTTCTTTCACAACCAAACCCATTCTTGTGTTTATGTTAGGTTTTTTTTCCTTTGGTAACATTAATGACATTAATTGTTAAACAGATTTAAATAATGTCCAGTCATGCCAAAACAGCAGAAACTCTTTACATTTTTTTGAAATTAGCAAATATAAGCATGTTCGAGTTAAATCTCCCAAGTTTGCGCTAAAGCAAGGTTGCTGGGGACAACAACCGCCACCAGGTGGGTTTTAAAGTAATTAAGTGGCAGGCTGCATGACAAGCCATATGTTGATCTGCATCAAATATAAAGGAAGGTCAGTGGTTCGCATTGCGCACTGCTGCAGTCTTCAGCCAAAGTCACACAAGACAACTCTTAGCTGGGATCCGTTACTTTGTGCAAAACAAGATAATGTAAGCTTTAGTAAGCCACCAGGAGAAACATGCCCCCTGGTGTTGTAGTTCGTTTCACCAACGCAGATAACCTTGACGATTGCATATGACTCGGGAGTCCTAGACGAGTGGCAGCGTCTGATTTAGGCTGTAACGATATGCCGTTTGTGGCAGGCTCCACACGGCTGACCCGGCTTTTGACCATACCTGACCATAGATCGCAACCGCAAGGGAGTGGGTGATGCTGCCGAGTGATGTGGGCGCCAGAACCATATAGATGAGGAGCATCCATGACAAAAAAAACACCTGATGCACAGCTCAGTGCGTCCGTTCAAGCCAAAGTGTAAGATTTCCTGGAATCCACAACTGCAAGCCCAAGGAAAGGCATGAACTTTAAAAAACATTGATGTATGTTGGAAGCAACTGGCACAGAACAAGGGATTTTTTTTGTTTTACGCTGTGTGATTACGAGAGAAATATCCATTGACTCTTATGAACGGATTAAAACCCGTAGCAAAGAAATCAAAGGTGAGTAATGTTTCAACATTTGCAATAGTTTTTATTTTGATCTCCATTGTGTCTCAAATGCCTCAGCTTGTTAATTGTGTGTGTGTGTGTGTGTGTGTGTGTGTGTGTGTGTGTCTGAAGGGAGAGAGAGTTCATCACTGAATGTAGGCTATTTAAGTTATGCTCAACACAATTATGTAATTGTTGTCCAAATGATTGACTACTAAATTGGTCAGTAATTACGAATTTTTCGAGGTGTTTTGGCACTCACAGTCTTAGCACTTTAAATGATTTGTCATCTTAATATTATGTTTGTTCATTTTATCCATGTACGATTTTTTTTTGTGCTTAACGTCAACGACAGAGGGGTGGCAAATAGTAGCCTACAATAAATGTTTACGTTAGAAATATTAGTGGAACATTTCCTTTGAATTCTGTCCTAGTTATAACAATCGTATGAATCTGCTCCAGTTAAATTATAAAACAAGTTCCCTGTCTCATTCACAAAAAATCACAAGTTGTGAATGATGACATTTTCGATGTTAAGCTATCATGTTGACAGGGGCGTTACACACAATATTAAAACCGCGTTTAGACTGAACCTGTCATGGAAACCGAAGTTGTATTCCTTGCCTTTTGGTCAAAAATCAACAGCTCGGATGTTTCATCAATTCATGTATTCATTTTGAACGCACCAGCCGCTAGTAGACCGTGTGAATCCCAGTGATACTGGTCGTTTGTATTCTTATCTAAGCAGAGTTATACACCGTATAGCTTGTTCACTTAGAAAAAGGTAATGGACATGGGTAATATCAATTGTTCCTCTTTCTTGAGAACGCTTACTGTACATTTTACAAGGTCGACTCTGGGTGGCCAAACATTTTAATATAGGGGTAATGAAGGTAACAATCATTGCCCCAACTGAACCCAATCTTCTGTAGTTAAATCACTATTCACATTCAAATCTAGTGATTGTCTAAGCTTCTGTTTTTACATCTAAACATGCCATACATAAAAGCTGATTTTGGGGGTAATGTACACGTTAAATACACTAGCCTAAATTGGTTTGCAGGTAAATGAGTAGGCCTACCTGCAAACCAATTTAGGCTAGTGTATTTAACTATTCATTCATGAATCCTTGACTGGTAGCCTACCTAACTGAACCTCTGGAATGTCCATGTCAGTATCTCCCAAACTGAAGACTGTCAAATCTCAAAAGGTTCATGAAAAGGAGACCTTTCTGAACCAATAGTATTTACACTCATTCTGATTATGTTCATTAGCAAATAATGATTTTCTAGCTTTGTGTCGCATTACATGTAATGATCACAACAGGGTAGATAAAAGATAAAGGTCCCGTGTTTAGCAGGCATTTTTATCCAAAGCGCCTTCCACAGGCATCCTGGAGTGTATTGAAGCCGTGTTGACTGTGGGCGGGTGCTCTGCCAACTGCTCTGCCAGTTGAACGCTCTTATCTCACAGTATTCTATTCTTCAGGGCCCTGTGGCACACCCTGTCATAGCCCTACTGCTGACACTCACAATGATGTATGGGGGGTGTTGGAGTGCATAACAGTTACATGTAACGGATTGATTTAAGACTCTCGTACATCTTGGACTGAACTCTTCTGCAAATGTGTCTTGAGATTGATGACTTTCAAGACAGCTTATTTTTAGACAAGATGCTTTTCATTATTCACACTCAGTCCTTGTGTCGCCTCAAGAATCGCTTGCCGGCACTTATGCCGTTTCGTAAATCTTCCATTGCTGAGCCTGTGTGTGGCAAGCACTGAACTCTCTGCCATCTGTGTGAGAAGACACTTAGTTGTTTTGTTTGTTTGTTTGGCTGGGAGGAAAATCAATGGTCTAGTTGACTGTTTTACGGTCCTACGTGAGTTGATCCTAAAAGCTGTGTCTATGAGTGAGGGATACTGGGGATTACACCTTGCGTTACCTGAGGCAGATCCCTGCCAGGTAATATCGCCTTGGCTGGCTTGAGTCATCAAGCTAAAAATCAATAGTCTACTTGCCTGAATCCTTTGGCAGAGCAAGGTCCAGACAGATGAAGCATGGCCTTGCATTTTGTCAATTAACATTCTGAATATCCCTCCATGGATTTTTTTTTTGTTTTATTAGGAGACTAGATGCAGGCTTTGCTTACTATCTTTGCTGAATAACTGCAAGGGATATTACCTGCTTTTAAGGAGGAACCACCACCTGATGCCACATCTAAAGTCAGCCAGCAGTGGTAAAGTGTAATAAAACTCAGGTATCTTTTTGATAATTTCAAGATGTTACCAGACCAAATGTTGATTTTATCTGTTGCTCTATTTACAAAGCTCAATGTGCCGCAGTACACAGGTGAAGATGATTAGATTAGATTAGATGGATACTTTATTGATCCCGAGGGAAATTAAGGTAGGTGAATCCACAGTTACCTATCGTTTATGTCCGTGTGTGGGTGTGTTGGTGAGAACAGGTATATTTGACTTCTGGATTCCATGGTTTCTGCAGTACAGCATGAACAATCATTCCTCACTGTACATCAAAACATTTTAAATAATCATCAGTGCCGTAGTTACACCTATAATCATGGATCAGACATTGGTCCACATTCCAAACCAACAAGCTATTCAGTGTCATTTCAGGAGCATTGTCACTCTCACTTGCTATTCAGCTATTGTGATTTTAGAACAAAACTATATTTGTAAAATAATGATACAGGCATTCAGAGTTTCCAGGCACAAAACACGACAACACAAAATCGAGTGTGAGATTTAAGTATAATTTCTTTATCTTTATCTGATTTTTACAGTAGACAATTGTAGAGGGTTGTTGAGATTTCCCTACCTCAGTTAGGGTAAGAAGTGCTGTGAGGACTGCTGCTACAGACGGTTTGCACATGTGTTTGTGTCAGTGTGAGTTGGAGACAAAGCTTAAGGTTAAGATATGCCATGCTTCAGCACATTAAGGTTGGGTCATAGCTTCCAACTCAGGAGGAGGGCTACATATCTCTTCCTTGAATCTGTAACTGGTATGTGCTTCTATGTGGTATGTGATTTTGATGCTTTTTAAAGCATGTTACCCTTACTCCATCAGAGTTGGTAAATAGACACTCCAAACATTGCAGCATTGGTGTGCTAAACAAAGCCTTAAGGACTTAACATGATATCTGCCCAACACATCTGGTTTATCCCTTGGTCAACAGTTTCTTGCAAATCCGAAAAACATGGGGGCAGACAGTAAGAGAATGCAACTATGACCACCCACAGTAAAGCTGGGTTCTTTTTTTAGATTTGAAATGACTTATGGTTAGCAATTAAGTTTCAAACACTTCAGTTTCGACCTGCATACATTTCTCCTCTGTGTAGTACTAGATCATGTGATCTTTGATTACATTCCCTGGATGAACATTGATATTTATTCCATGGGAGTTAAAGTATTTGAACCTTCCAGTGGATATTGTAAGACAGAAAGGGCAGATCATTCATGCATCACCTCCTCCAGAATACATACATTTTAGAAAACATACAGAAGTTAAGATATTTGCATAACTAAAGGGCACATTACCCACGGATGCATGCTTTCATACACAAATGCTAATGCATTCAGGAGGTGGAGAGTGAGTAGCCAATACTCACCTTATCCGCCTTACAGCATAGTGAACGCTTAACTGTCGTCCTGTGGTTACTACCTAAGAAGTCTAAGATGCCGGAGAACCATACACTTAGATGGCACTCTGTCTCATTCCAGGTGTCTAGCTTAAAGGGTTAAAGTAGGGTTCTTCTCTAGACTGGGACATAGTGAGTGACTGTAACTGGGTATCCAAGTAGGCGTCTGGAAATATAACAGTGGAGGACAAGGCTCACACAGTCATCAGTGTTGCAAGCAGTGGGCTTAAAGAAAGAAGTTTATAAACAGATTAAAGTGATTTGTTGCATATGTGATAGCGATATATCAAAGACATGGGAATAAATAAGAAGGAAGCGCAAGGCTGCATGATAAGATATGGTGTGGTCTTATCACCATTCCACTGTATCCTCCTATCTGACTGAATGGTAGGAATGCCAACATCTTCTTACTGTCAGATAAGCCATTCTTTGAGCAACACGCTTAGATGGTGTCTCGCTGAAATGAACAAAAAAAATGAACAATAAAAAATCCTGACTGCGTCTCTCACTCCATTCTTCAAGGTCAGCGTGCTCATTAGATTCTAACAGTATGGTGTGGGTTTAAGGGCATTTCCAATTTGGAAACTCATAAATGCTGCTCTTGTTATGAGAACAAAATGCCTCTGTACTGTATTCCTCTCGATTTTGTAGTTATAGTAGTCCCAAAACCATGTATTATTTTACTTACAAAAGATTTGGTGCAAAAATCTGACACAAACAAATCTCTCCAAAGATCTTTAAACATATTTTATTGTACAAATATAAATAAGGTTTTCCTTAATAAACAATGTAAAAGAAAGTCATCACATTTCCAGAACTTTTATGTTAAACTCAAAAACAAAGCCATCTCAGTTAATAAATAAATAACTAGGGTAACATTGACAATGACTTATACTGTAAATTAATTTCAAATTGAAACTACACCAAGGTGGGTCAGTTGGGCAAAGAAGATGATGTATCCTTTTTTAGTATACTGTATTCTTTTTAGCCTCTGACTTATGTGTCCCCTTACTCCAAGATTTATGACCTTGGACCAGCTGTCAATCACTGTCTCTGTTTGACAGATCCTCCTGGCCACACACATCCATCAAAGTGTCCTCCTACTCAAGACCACAAATCTGATGTGACGCCTCACGGGTGTGGAGGGACCCACGTTTATATTTATGTTCTTTGTGTTTTATCTTGCATGGGGAAATATAACTGCTGTTTCTGTCGATGCAGTTATGTCATGGGGAAATAAACTACAGTCTAATTGTGTTTCTCTTGAGGTGAAATAAGACTTCATGTCATTGATTTGAGATCTAATACTCTTGCCTTGTGTATCGCCTCTGACACTCGCCACACTACACCACTCCACCAGTCATACATACAGACAGATGGAGCTCAAAAGTTAATGGAAAGGTTCAACAGCACACAGTTTGCAATCATGATGTGCTGCTCCACAGGAGGTGATGTTCTAACATCTAGATCAAAAGCCTTTCATATCATCGAACATTAATACATTCTGCCAAATATGCATTTGATTCTTTTAAAAGAAAGCCTTGATGTTCTCCCCTCTCAAAAATTCCCCCTTCATTTGTTGTTCGCATGTATTAAAAAGATGCCTGTTGGATTTACCTCACCGGTCAGTAAATATGTATTTTTGGACATAATACCGCTGGGTTTTTTCAATACAAAGCTTGGCAGCAGTGAAGAGAGGTGCCAGTTCTGCATAGGACTACAGTCAGCAGTTCTATGGGGCCCCGGTGTGGTATGAACTGCAGAGAATATCATGTACA
Organism: Sprattus sprattus; assembly: GCF_963457725.1. Lineage (NCBI taxonomy): Eukaryota > Metazoa > Chordata > Actinopteri > Clupeiformes > Clupeidae > Sprattus > Sprattus sprattus. The sequence continues at coordinate 63,335,647 of NC_137921.1, read as the reverse complement.
TTCACAGAAGAATATTTGTGTGAAATTACCCAGATCTGTTTCTACTGAGAATTATTCCCTCAAGGCCTTAAAATCCCTTAAAATATACTGCTATTCATCTTAATGAACCCTGAAAAAGTGTATCACTCTTTTTAAGTGTATTAAAGGGCCTATAACAATACAGCATCCTTTCATTTCTCTTCAGTCTGTTGGTATGTAGTTGCAAATCCCTCAAGTATTCCTGGATCCTTTCAGAAAGCTATTTAATATTGCCTCAAAGTTTCCATTTTGAGCTGCTCAGGAAAGTCAGTAGGGTGCCAAATTGACATAGGTGGAACAGGTGAGCTCTGCATCTAATACACCGTGTACTGGCAAATGGAGGGCTAAAAATAGAAATGAGTGTGGACCCTGTGCAATCATCCTATGATTATCAAAATAGCTTTCACTTTCCCATTTTCTCTCTTGATTTTCTGCTAGCTTGCACCCCACTTAGACATGCTTATGAACCACTTTGCTCTTCTTGTTTACGCTGAAAGTCAACCACTGCTCATTTCAATTAGTTTTGTTATTAAAAGTTCAGGCGTAGAAGTTCTACAAATTCTTCTCTCTTTGGCCAAATAATCTGAGGCTTTGATTGACTGTCTTTGGCTGTCCTCAGCTTTCATGGCCCACTGATGGATGGGCTCCCCATGCCTGTTTTATGGAGGTGCTTGCCTCCAGGTGGTTCTCTAATAATACTGGATGGCCAGAGCAATCTCCTCCTGTGAAAGGTCATACATTTTCTCAGATGAACTGGGAGTAATAGCATTGCTTTCTGATCTTTCCCTGGCAGAAGTCATCTGTCTTAAGTGATTAATAGATTGGAACCAGTAAACCACTATGATTTTGTGTCTTATTCCTTGTCTTAGCTCTTTGAGATTCTTTGTTTCAGTACTTGGCTTCATTTAGCCTAAAACAGGCTCTCTGGTGTCGCCTTGGAAGCTTAATGTCATGGTCCTGCCCTGTCCAGATCCTAGTCCATGTTAGCCCTATGTCCTGTCATGTTGTGTTTTCTTGTGTTTCCCATTTCCTGTATGTGCACTCCATGTCTTATCCTAGACCCTGTGCTTCCTGGTTCCTGGCAGACTGACGGGTTGCTGAACCTATCGCCAGCGCTCCTGCCTGCTCACCTGTTACCACTCACCTTGTCAGCTACAGCTTTATAGCCCTGTCAAGATGGGAACTAGTTGCCAGGAGACTGGTTGTTGTTTGGCGTTGGATGTGTTTCCAGAAATCAAGTAGGGGAGGTGAAATATGCTAGTGTTCCAGATGATGTCATAATGGTAATAGGGTGTAACTCTGAAATCTGAAGGGCAGATTGGGAAAGTAAGAAAATTCTTAAGTAACCAAAGTATTGAGAGAAGGGGAACAGAGAACAGGGTGTAAGGGAGTGATTGACGGAATCCTCTCCCAGTTGGTATGAAGGAGCTCAAAGGAAAAGAAAGATGAGATGAGAATCAAGAGTGTCAAAAGAATGGCTAAAGAGATGGAGAAAAAGGAAGTCCATTCGTGTTGAGTTTGAAACCAAGGACATGCCAAAAGAACTGTCCTTTGGATTTATAAGATTTAGGCATAGAGAATATTTGCCAAAACCAAAACGAAGTGCTTTAAATGTTAGATGTTTGGGCAAAATTATATAATGTTGTAATTGTGGAGGGGAACAGAGTGCTGCATTCTGGGGATGTGAAGATATGAAACAAGAATCTGAGATCCGACAAATAGTAAGAGATAAAGACACAGACGCAGAAGCAGTCAAGAAGATGGCAATTATGAAACGGGTGAATGAAGGGAACATTAGATGGGAGCAAGACAAGTAGCTAGGAGAGAAGATAGAAGGAAATATTAAAAGGAAATTTGACCGGAAATTGCTACAGCAGCAGTAAATTATTCCCAATTATGTATTTGATCCAAATTATTACAAAGGTAGCGCTACATCACAAAATATTTGAGAGTTTTAGTATACATTCAAGACGAGATGGATGGATGGCTGTAGGATGACTATACAAATCTTACATTGAAAATGCAAGACATTTCTAGCAATAGACAAGATTTCAAACAATTAATTGACAGAAGAGAGAAATCAGATACATTTATCCAAGAAACCTAGTTTGGATTCTGTTTTATTTGATTATGTTGTAATTAGACCGAATGGAGAAACTGGTGAGTGTGTGTGTGATTGACAAAATGTTAAATGAAAGAAATTTAGTGTGTTTAAATGATGGTAAGAAGACCAAGATGGTAATTTTTTTCCAGTAGACTGGCCCCAAGGTGTGAGTGGGAGGTACGTATATGAAAGGGGAACGATTGGAAGAGCTCACCACCCTGCGGTACGTAAAATAAATATTAAGAAAGCACTGGTTAGAGAAATCAGAAATGGAAGATGAATCCATTTCTTACTTCATGGGAAGGCAAACTGAAAAAGGCTTATGGAAGATAGTGATATTGATTTAAGATTTGTTCAAGATGAAAGAGACATGGAGTCAAATGGGAATGAAATAGAGAGCAGGCTGCAATGGTTTCTACACCTAAAAGTAAAGAGAGAAAGGCAGTGCCATGGTGGGAGGATGAGTGTAAATAAGCTGTTTAATTACAGGAATAGAGCTTTAAGAATATTACAGATGACTCCTAATTACCAGCACAGGATTGAGTAAAACTCCATAAGAGTAAGTGGTGAGGAAGACTATAAGACAAAGAGAACATACTGGAGAGTTACTGGTCATTTCCCAATCCCTCTCCCGATATCTCTCCAGATCACTTCCTGTCTCACTCTACTATTCTATCTGATTAAAGGCATAAAAGCCAAAAAATAAAAAAAAGTATAATAATATGTGTGGAGGATGAAGTTAGGAAAGCCCAAAGCCCAAAGCCCAAAGCCCAAGAGACTGTGGTTGCTGTAGTGTTCGATGTGGATAAAGCATATGTTGTGGAAAATAGGTCTACTCATCAAGATGCATCTGATGGGAATACGGGAAATATGTTTATTTGGCTTATGATTTTTTTTTTTAAATGGAAGAAGCATTCAAGTCAAAATAGGATTCTTTTTCAAACAGTGTGTAGTGGAGAATGGGACTCCTCAAAGGAGTGGTGGATGTTTGCAGATGATGGTAGTTTATGAAAAAGAGGTAACATTATGCTAGCCTGGTGACACCAGCCTACGTATTTCCGCCTGAATTGATTTCAAGCTCATACTCAGTCTGGCCCAGCCCCATTGACAATCGTTTCCAGAACTCAAAATTTTGCCGGACCAATCAGCGAACAGTTCAGAGCTGTGACGCAAAACTCGCCTTGCCGAGTTGCATGTAGTCCAGCCGAGTTTGTAGTTTAACAGTATAGCAAAAATGGCTACGGAGGAAGAGACACGAAAAGCTATCGGAGAAGTTGTCTCAACTCTCGAGAACATCAGACAATTAAAAGGAGAACAAGAGGATTGTCTTGTAAGTTTTATGATGAGAAAGGACGTCGTAGCTCTTCTCCCAACTGGCTTTGGGAAGAGTTTAATCTACCGAATGCTTACTAAACGTTGCTGATTGGTTAAGGGAACTCCAAAGATTTTAAACCTCAAGATAAGCACCCGCCCATCTCGGAAACCAAAATGCATTGGGTTGGCCCAGACTGACTGACGGAATGAAATGGAGTCACAGTCTGGTAACGGCCAGGCTAACATTATGCACTATGTAGTGAAGAATCTTCAGGAAGTGATAAATCATGTAGAAGACTGCGGAAGGAGACTGGGTTTTAGATTTTCAGTTGAGAAAACAAAGATTATGTTTGTTACAAGAAGACTTTTTGCGGAGTATGTTCAACTAACACTTTATGGGAAGATTGTGGAGGATGTAATTCATCCAGATTAATATGGAAACAAATAAATGGAAAATGTAAAAAGGTATTAAATGTTATGAGATGCATTGCTGGAATAGAATGGGGAGCAGACACTGAATAACTAAAGCAAATATACTGTATGTCTTTGTGATTAGATCAAGAATTGAATATGGAAGTATTATTAGCACATTCTCTCCAAACAAACGCGGGTGAGAATGGGATATTCTCTCCATAAATTCGAGGTCATTTGAGCGTCCTTATAAGTGTTTAAAGAGGGTTTGTAAAGGAGTCTTCGGACCTGATCTGTTATGTTTGTTCATAATCCACAAGAAAAGGCTTGTGAGACGGTCTGCAGGGTATTCATGATTAAAACTAATTCTGGGTCTAAAAAAGACTGTAGTATGCTATGAAACCGGAAACGTGAGACTCTGTGAAAGGCTGTGGTTAGCCGTCCAAACACCGTCTTTGCGAGCTGCGTGAGGCCGGAGTGTCTTTGTCGGATAGTCAGAAATTTTGGGCGACGCACTTAAGCACGTAAGGGGGGGTATTTTCCGCGTTGCGTCTAAAACGGAGCATATATCACCCTTAAGTATCGGCTATTAAAAGTCTAGGGATGGGTACTTCTTGGAGTCGACAAGACTTCATTTATGAGATTCTGTTAGTAATCGGGGGAGTAGCAAGGAAGGTAGTTGAGTTTTCATTGATGTGGGTTCCTGTAGCTCATGTATGTGTCATGTACGAATATAAATCTTTCCAAAGGTGAGGGGGAACGGGAAGGAGATAAATCAGAAGTGGCCAGCTGAGTGGCAACAGTATTAAAAAGGAGTCACCTATTCTCATTATTGAGCAGAGTGAATAGTACGGTAGAACTTAACAGGGGAGGAGGATGGGAGAGAAAGGAAGTGCTTATGACAATAATTAGAATTGGCCATCCTAATCTAAATAGCTCACTTAAAGTTATAGGAAAACATTCTAATGCCAGGAGGAGTGTAAACAACCAGAAACAGTACAACGTATTTTTATATCATGCAGAAGCTATATAGCAGAGAGAGAGAGAGAGGAGATGTATACAGAAATATCTGGGAGACATTTTAAAGAACAGAAGAATTTTGTTGCTAGATTAACTAGTCTTTAGATTTTCTAAGAGATGTTTGTGTTTATGCTAAGTACTGTTTCTAGTTGATGTGTTTATGTCAAGTTAGATTTCTGGAAGTGTTGATTTTGCCTGTTCCTCTGGACTTCTGTATTTGGATTCTGTAGTATTTGGATTTTTGCCTGCCTGGCTTGTGTGTTTAGTTGAAGCCACTGATGCTCTGTTTTCTGTTTCCGACCACCGGCCTGCCACCGGCCTGCCTTCACACTGGATTCTGCCTGCTCCCTTGTCCTTGTCCTGATGGATCTGTGTGTAATGGTTTAGGGACTGGTTGTGACCATTAAGTGTCTGCCTTGTGACCTGAATTGTGAAGACAAGCACAGGTCCACACCAGGCATGGAAGGCGGGCGTGCTGGCAAGGAGGGTAAAACCCATGGGCGCTAGAGTCTGTTGCTAGCATATCTCTTAAGGTGTTGGCAAGTGAGGTTTACTCATTGTGCAGCACTGCACCTATACTTGCATGTACTTCATATACATCTCTCAGCAGTTTCTTTAGTGTCCAGACTGACCACACAACAAGTGGTCACACTAAGCGATGATGAAGATATAACATTACAACTCAACTACCTTGCATTCATGTCGGTGTCATTGAGGCCAACAAAGTGTTACTATGATCAATATGTTAATTCAAGAGCGTAGGGGGATGTTGCCATGTCTGTCGGGATGTCAAGTGAGTGCCTTTTTCATCCCAAAGGCAGACGCAGGCCAGGTGTGTCACTGCTCCTACTGTAGGTGCCCATATCCACCACGGAAAATCTGTAGTGGGCATCCTCTATAGTCAAGAGTGCAATAGAAAAAACGGCCTTTAGTTCCAATATTGGCTGCCACTGGAGTTTGGGAACATAGCCCGTAGCCCATAGCCCATAGCCCATAGCCCGTAGCCCATAGACCATAGACCATAGCCCGTAACCCGTAGCCCGTAGCCCATAGACCATAGACCGTAGCCCGTAACCCGTAGCCCGTAGCCCGTAGCCCGTAGCCCGTAGCCCATAGACCATAGCCCGTAACCCGTAGCCCGTAGCCCATAGACCATAGACCGTAGCCCGTAGCCCATAGCCCGCAGCCCGTAGCCCATAGACCATAGACCGTAGCCCGTAGCCCGTAGCCCGTAGCCCATAGCCCATAGCCCGTAGCCCGTAACTCATAGACCGTAACCCGTAGCCCATAGCCCATAGCCCGTAACCCGTAGCCCATAGACCGTAGCCCGTAGCCCATAGACCGTAGACCGTAGACCGTAGCCCGTAGCCCGTAGCCCGTAGCCCATAGACCGTAGCCCGTAACCCGTAGCCCGTAGCCCGTAACCCGTAACCCGTAGCCCGTAGCCCATAGACCGTAGCCCGTAGCCCGTAACCCATAACCCGTAGACCATAGCCTGTAGCCCGTAAGCCTTAGCTGACTGTTTAATAGATGACTGTGAAAGATGTGTAGATATTGAGTTCTGTGATCTGTGCCTTTTCAGAAAGGGATTTGGTTTAAGCACTCATGAAGTTCATATACAGTTTTGTGACCAGGGAATGTTATTCATTTTAGACATTTATAGCACTTCAAGATATTATTTCATTATCTTCAGATCAGTACTTAGCTTACTTAGTACCATAGCAGGCATTTCAAATTATGTTTGGAATTGGATGTGTATGTTGGTATGTTACAAGGGAAATTAAACGAGATCTCCTAAATGAACATTCAAGCGATTCAATTAGATTTTATTGACCATTAATCTTCAGGGTAGGTCAGGTTGTCTGATTTATGGGAGATTACAGTGAAATGATTCACAATGCTACAAACAATCCAATCTCTCTGTTTGCACCCATTCACATGATTCTGCCAGTAGCGTTGTGTTTGTTCAACAGATAATAGGTGATCATTCTCTTCTCATCTTTGTCATCTGTCTGTATGTTTTATAAACAAAAGACACAGGAATTACAAGGATTTTTTAAATGATGTATTCTAGGCCAATACAGGTTTTTGGAGAACACAAGGGCATTCATAATCCTTTAGAAAAGGGATATTTCAATTATCAGATAACTGAATCACTTGTGTGAATGAACACACTCATTGACAGTCACATCAGTCAGCTATCCCATTAGTTTCTGACAGCTTATTCACACAGACATTTATGTTGCGGCTCCTCCGTTGACTTTGCCTTTATTGTACTACACTACACCAATCTAGCTAACGCTGGCAACCTACCTCTTGGTATTATTATAGCATCTCAAAAGCCACAGACACATATTGAAGGTCCCTTGTATACTGTTAAGTAGCAGCCTACTGACTTGGTAGAAACAATCACTCGTTAACACAATGTGTATACAAGTACACTGGTGACAATAGGGCTGTTACAAAGGCTGCTATGTAGTTTTAGTTTTATGACATTATGCTTGTAGAGTAGAGGTAGTGGTAACTGCATATTTAGTGTCGAGCTGAATTATTGTCTGGCTCCCCCTGGGTCTTCACACCAGGGCATAGTACATGATCCACAGCATGTGTGACGCATGGAGTGTGTATTACACCCATCACGGAGCATTGGGCAAATTAGGATGCATTCCCACCCTCCTCTGCCTTCAGCAAGTGTTCGTCATGCGCTGAACTCTTGTCCCAGGCATCCTTGACTCCCCGTGGACAGCGCTCTGTTTTAACTTGGAGCTCCAGGAGCTTCAAAGGGTCAGTCCAGTTAACATCCTGTGTGACTTCATCCTGGAATTGAGTTAAGTGTAGTCACATGGAGAGATGATGCCTTTGATGGCTCAAAGTAGGACATATGTTGTAGTACGCTGAGATCTTTCGTGCAAGAGTGCTCGAGGGAGTGTCTTTGTCACATACTGTGTACGGACATGCATATAGGGGTCAAAATGTATTCACTTTTAATGATTAAGAAATGTAATACAAAATGGGAAAATCTCTCTATAGGATATTTTTGCATTTGTGCAGCATAGTTTAGAGAGAGGTTACTCTCAAGGGGGGATTCATATTTAAGAGTGGTTAGGACTATTGAAGAGGAAAGGAAACAGTCAGATCACCCCCAAAGGGCAGCAGCACGGCCCCCTTCACGAGGTAGAACAAAATGAGCATGGATTCCATGGAATGAATTACGAGATGAGAGCAGATAAGCAATAGCTGATGCTAATGTCCTTGAGATGATTAACATATGGTATTTATTTATTAACAGCTCTTTTGTTCAAAACACAGCGCACTTCTCCTAAAGTCCTGGTTTCTGTTTTTTATTTCTTTTCTGTATTGTTTTTGAATGCACTGTTTTAAATTGCTATTGTGACCCTGTTGAGCACCTTGAGACATCTTTGTATGTGAAAGTGTGCTATACAAATAAAATGCATTATTACAGTGCATGAAATGCCCTGTATTGTTATTCCTAGGCTTCTTCTTCTTCTTCTTCTTCTTCTTCTTCTTATTCTTGTTACCTTTTTCTGCGATTAATTCAGCCCGAACCGCTTAACGTAGAAACTTTATTCAAACTTTGACGCGTAGGTCTTGTAAACGACACTTATGCTATGTATTTTTCACTTTTCTAAACTTTATACTTTTTAAGATATTAAAGAAAAACAAATATACATTTCTCCCATTGACTTACATTGGGCCATTATGACATCATAATAGGGTCTTTAAACTGGCTTGCACCTGTGCTTCACTGACAGCTGCACCAAATCAAAGGAACCTCTACTCTCTCTGTCCCTCTCAATTTAACTGTAACTAGGAACATTAAGACACCATCCATTCTCTACTTTTTTTTCTCTCCATCTCTCCATCTTTCTCTCTCAGTCAACTTCCTCTCACACTCAATCTCTCTTCTTCACTCCATTTTTATCTCCTTTTTTCAATATTTTCACTCTCTCTTTATCTCTTCATCCAGAGCCACTCTTGTTCACTCTTCTTTCCTTCTTCCACTCTTCTTTCCTTTCTTATTTTCTTCTTTCACTCTTCTTTCCTTTGTTCTTTCCTTCTTTCACTCTTCTTTCTTTTCTTATTTCCTTCTTCCACTCTTCTTTCCTTCCTTCACTCTTCTTTCCTTTCTTCTTTCATTATTTCACTCTTCTTTCTTTTCTTCTTTCCTTCTTCCACTCTTCTTTCCTTTCTTCACTCTTCTTTCTTTTCTTCTTTCCTTCTTTCACTCTTCTTTCCTTTCTCCTTTCCTTCTTCCGCTCTTCTCTCCTTTCTTCACTCTTCTTTCCTTTTGTCTTTCCTTCTTCCACTCTTCTTTCCTTTCTTCTTTCCTTCTTTCACTCTTCTTTCTTTTCTTCTTCCTTTCTTAACCTTTGCATTTCATGCACTGGTATTTCCTTCAGGAAATGCATTTTCTAGTTATTATTATGACTTCATTACCGAATGATGAGCTTTCTGTCAGTGTGCAAAGAGACCAAAATAGGAATTATCTGACTGCTACAGCCTGCTCTGTGGAAGCAGTTCATGGTCGAGTGACTTCATTGTGACCTTATTTCAACATGGAAACGGACACATGACAGAATGTCCAAAAGGGAAAATGGTGTAGGTTTTTTCATATAAGACTTTATAACTGTTGAACTGAGCTCCACGGTTGGTAAGAGTTCAAAACAACTGGCCCAGGTTATGGAGGACCGTCAGTGGGGTCGTCTGATTGGATCGTTTCATTATATGATCAGAATCTAGCAACTGAGCTGAACAGAGGGATTTGAAGCCATCCCAAGTTCTTGACTTTATCACCGTCTACTTGCAATGGCTTCTCATTCAAATTAATCAAAGCCAATACCTACCCAGCTGAAAGTAAAATATTACAAGGAATTCCAACAGTGGGGGGGAATGAATAGACCCCCCTCCCCTTCGTTTTCTTTACTCTCAAAGAATGTGAAAGTGCCAGAAAACAGGAGACTTGAGAGAACCTCGTTAGCAAATGGTAGACCTGACACAACGTCCTCTCTGTGAATGAAAGGCCTCGGCATGCTCGTCAACTGGTGCATACTTCAGTAATCAAATTAACTAGTTTATTAAAGTGTTCCATCTTATATGGAGAACGGGTTTACAATGTCAGGGGTCATGCAATTAAAATGTGTGGCGTACTGAGCTCGTCCACCCCTTGCATCATTGATCTGTCACATGCTGAGGCTGGCTCCCTTTGAGACTGTTTGTGTGTGTGTGTGTCGGTGTGTGTGTGTGTGTGTGTGTGTGTGTGTGTGTGTGTGCGTGCGTGCGTGCGTGCGTGCGTGCGTGCGTGCGTGCGTGCGTGCGTGCGTGCGTGCGTGCGTGCGTGCGTGCGTGCGTGCTTGCGTGTGTGTGGATGTGTATTAGTGAAGCAAGAGGGGCGTGAAAGCGTAGTGGACTCCACAGGAATGTCTATGTGTGCGTGTGTGTGTGTATCAGAGTAATACTTTGTCATTTAAATTGAACTTTGATAATCCTGTTCACAGAGAGTGCGAACCTCTGAACATTTTTATCCATGTAACGCACAGGAGGAGCTTTGAGGCGCAACACACATAATACGATTTGTTTTCCTCAATGACTTGTCCAGAGTTGCAGCTGATTTCTGTTCTTCCAAAGCTGAATCTTCAAGAATTGTAATTTTATTCTGATGGCTCTTAAAAAAGCCTTTTAGTTCAAAAGCCTCACACCACCTTTGACTTGTCTGCTAGAAATGAGCCATCACTTGCACACTGAGACTGTTCACCCGTCGCTCTGAAGTTTGAGACCCCCCCATAAAGTTAATTAAAGAATGAGTATTCCATGAAATCAAGTCCCTTTTAGATGCAAATGAACTCATGTTCAGCACTTGCGTACATCTTTCACACAATCACAAAAGGTCTAGGTCTCCCTGTGACATTTTACAGATGGCAATTTGGTCTATTACACTATGTGGTCCTAATGTGATTTCATTCCTTAGTCATGAACCTTGGTAAAAAAGTGCATTGCCTTAGTCCAATCTACTTGAATTCCTAAAAATGCTGTATTCTCCCTTTACTGCCACCATGTGGACAAAAGGAGAAGTTTCAACCTAGCCTCAAATATGCAATCTTATGTCACAATTCGTTCTAACCTCTTACTACTACTGTACTTCTTACCAAGGCCACAATTAGTGGTATAATGTGTAAATAAATCATAACTGGGGATCATTTTTAGAGTCCACATTATAACAGACAAATAGGGAGTAGCCCAGGTAAATCAGAAACAGAAGCACCATTCCACATGATAGAGTCTAGTCTCATACACATTTATCAAACTTGATTGAGTCTTCCTATCGCAGTGGAATGAAATATGCTCTGGTTCTGCCAGCGCACCCGCACTAGTTCACACCTGATCTCCCCCTGCATGATATGGCCCACCTGTCATCCTTGCCTTATGGACTGTATTCAGAGTGCCACTTTGAGCCACAATGAACCACATCAGGGCTGAAAGCTTCTTTTGTAATATAACCCGCCATCCTCTATGGCTTTAAATGAACTGGTGTCTGCACACATGGTCCTTCGGTGATGGCAGCTGTCACCAGCTTGTGAAAAATAAAGGTCAATGAATCCCACGCTTAAAAGAATTCCCATGTGTTGTTGTTGTTTGGCTTGACATGCCTCATTTGCGAGAAGCTGCTGTGACCTTTAAGGACACGCTATTCAGAATGAAATTGAATTTTATTGTACCTGTTTAATTTCTGCCATCTTTGTTATATCTCACACTGCAGGTGGACAGTATGTATCTCATTCCCCTGAAAACACATCTACATAGATGTTGGCGTGACATGCATGCAAAACCCCTGAGCATCTGGTTTATAATTATAAATTAATATTATTGTAATGTGTTTGTGTTCCACACCATGGCCCTGTGGATTTGAATGTGGCATTCTTAATCTGTCCTCTATGCTAATAGCCTCAAAGTTGGTCAATACAGAAGGCAATGCATTCTGCGATAAACATTGAGGTCGAAACCGTTTTTTGAAGTACTGAAATCTCAAGTGTGAAATGGACTCATTTTTACTGGGTGATTGCCAAGTTAAGTGCATACTAACAGTTCAGTAGATCACAGCCTCTTCTCCATCGTGCAGATATTTTTCTGATTGCAGATGACCTTGTCTTAACTTTTTCTGCCAACTCTCATTTTCATTAAAGTATACCTTATGGTTTTAGCTGTCTCCTGAAAGTATTTTAAGAGATGGTTTATCAGATTTACTTGTGTTCCTTCAGTGAAGAGAAATTTTAAATCGTATTTGTGTTTCAGGGCTGCTGTTAACCTGGAGCTCCTGCCCACAGCTCTGGAGTGTCTCCAGCTTGGCAAGACAGCCAGGCTGGGGCAGAGATGGAGATGGAGAGGTACTTGTGGGAGAGCTCGGAGGTGCCCCCAAATACAACAAACTGCACTGACGGGCCAGCAGGGGCAGTGTTTCGCGTTCCCACGGTGACCGAGAGGATTGTGGTGGTGGTCCTTCTTGGGGTCTTGACCCTGCTCACGGCGCTGGTAAACATGGCGGTGATCGCAGCCATCTGCACCACCAAGAAGCTCCACCTGCCAGCTAACTACCTCATCTGCTCGCTGGCCGTCACTGACTTCCTGGTGTCTATCTTGGTGATGCCCATCAGCGCGGTGTACATCACCATGCAGACGTGGTCCTTGGGGCAGGCGGTTTGTGAAGTGTGGCTGAGCGTGGACATGACCTGCTGCACCTCCTCCATCTTACACCTGTGTGTCATTGCACTGGACCGCTTCTGGGCCATCACCAAGGCAATCGAGTACACCCGCAAGAGGACGGCCCGGCGGGCTGCAGTGATGGTGGCTGTGGTGTGGGTCATCGCTATCTTCATCTCACTGCCCCCTCTTTTTTGGAGGCACCGCCACAAATCCACGGTGGCTAGCCAGTGCATCATAGAGCATGACCATGTGGGGTACACCATCTACTCCACCCTCGGAGCCTTCTACATCCCCATGACTCTGATCCTCATCCTGTATTACAGGATCTACAGTGCAGCGAGGACGCTCTACCAGAAGCGGGGGTCTTCTCGGCACCTCAGCAGCCGCAGCACGGACAGCCAACACTCGCTGAATCACGTCCGCGTCGTGCACACGTTCTGCGTGTCCGACCTCTCCACCTCCGACCCCGCTGTCGAGTTTAACCGATTCAACGTCACCATCCGCATCCCGTCCTTCGAGACGGACCTCGACGGGGCAGATGAGAGGAACCAGATTTGCACCCTGCGTGAGAGGAAAGCTGCTCGGATTTTGGGGCTCATCCTGGGGGCCTTCATTCTCTGCTGGCTCCCCTTCTTCGTGAAGGAGGTCCTAGTGGGCCTTCAGCTCATCAACCCTTCCCCGCAGGTGTCTGATCTCCTCACCTGGCTTGGTTACATCAACTCCCTCATCAACCCTCTCCTTTACACCAGCTTCAATGAAGACTTCAAGCTGGCTTTTAAGAAGCTGATCAGAAGGAAAGGGCACACATAAAAGCTTTTCAGACTTCTGTAGCTCATAGAGTAAGGCTATCATTACAGGCTCACATTCCAGGGTGTAAGTGCAGATCTTTGCAGATGCAAATTATGAAGTTGATTTTTAAAAGTATGCCTTCGTGGTTCCACAAATGCGCTGAATGAAAGAATTTACTCAAAGTCAACATGTGCTGCACCCTAGAAGACACATATAGCATTGCTCTGTGAAATGCTACACTTGACACCAGTGCATTTGATACCATTTTTATGGAGTGGATTGTGTGGGACTACATTTTATTTATATTAAATTATGAAACCTCCTATTTGTTATCACTGATGCAAGAAAAATAATTGTGTTTGAAGAGACAGTGTACTACTAAATTACACAACAACTATGGATTATGAATGCATTTTTGGCTAATACCATGACTATACAGTCGTTATGGCTGATTTGATATTCAAACATCTAAAAAGGAGTCTGAATTACCTTTTAGGTGTGATGAATGAATCCAATAACCAGTGACTGGAAGGCAGCCACAGTCTGCCAGAGCGGAAACAATTAAGCACCACAGGTTGCCCATTTTCTGAGTGGTTCTTAAGAAGTGGATTTCAATTTATGCAAAACATGAATAAAATGAATGATTACTGTTATTTAACATTTTGCCAGTATCCAAAGTGCTTTCCATATATACACATATACACCGATGATAGGAGTCGCCACTACTCCCAACTACACCCACTGCTTTGTGGAACCTGACAGGGAACTAAATTGGTTGTGTATGGTGGACGTTAGAGAACCTTCAACAATAGGGAGCCAATTTGGGCCAGAACAAAGTTTACTCTATACTAATTAGATCGGTCATGATCTCAAAAAGTTGAGTCAGTGGTTTTACATATTTAACAAAAGATCAGTTGCAGTTTGTTCCTCCATCTCTGGGCAGGGGCATTGGGAGCCATGCAGGTCGCTACTTGCCACGCTTTTCGCCAACATCTTTCCCAGTCTCCCACCCAGGGTTTGACAGTGTTTAGATCTGATCATTTGATCTGTGATCTGCTGAGAGATATTGAGAGATTGAAAGCTGTGATGGTAATGTAATGCAGCATGTAATTTAAACACAAATACATTTACACAACACGCTACGTTGAACACTTTACATTCCAGCTGTGATGTCTCGCTGAGGTCTCTTTGTGCACAGGACCCAGTGAGTGGTCTTGTAAAAATGCCCTGCACAATTGAGAAGGGATTTTCCAAGGTGCAAAAATTAACTCATTAAATATGCCTTGTCTATAAAATTCTGCTTATAGACATTAACTTTGACAAAGCTGAACTCTTCTTGCCATTTAAGCATCTTTTAAAATATATACTGTATATATAAATATTTTATACAGGCCTAATGTATGCTTTTGTGTATTTTTTATATCTTATATCAAAATACAATGTCCTTAATGTGAATATCTTACTAAAACAGTCCAGCTTTTTCCCCAGCTTTGACATGTTCCAACAGACATCACAGACACTGACTGAGCTCATGGCAGTGTGAAGCTAATGTTGTAGCAAAACAATCCCTTCAAATCTTAAAGTTGCTACTTCAATGAGAGGCAGACGACAGAATGCGATGAACTGGTTTATTCAATCTTGCAGACTTCCATCCGATTTGAGGGGCGGTCCATGGAGCATCTCTGCGAAAATCAGTGCACTTACACTTTATACTTCATTTTCCATCACTAAGCTTTTCCAATCAAAAACTAAAAACGTATCAAAGTTGGGCCAATCAGAATATTCTGCATATTAGTACATTTCAAGACAATGACGTCTTATAATGAGCAGGTTTGTGTCCTTGTCCATGTTTTGAAAAGTCCGTTATGACTGTTATGTTTTCAAAACTCTGTTTAAGACTGTTTTGGGAAATGCTCCCTTTCTTTGTCTAAGCTGCATCCCTTATGCAGAAACCCTTTAGTTGATATTTGGCTGGCTCTAAAAGCCTGCACCTGTAGAAACTGCACTTTCATGATTTTAGAAAACAGGCCTCTCTGCTTGACCTGATATTCGGCTCTGCACCGAGATATCTCTGCCTGACATTACGTGACCACACCACTGTATACAACCATGGTATTTTTCTACACTAAACAAAGGAATTGCATCAAATGTGCTGAATCCAGTTGGGAGGTAAGCCATGACATTGTTTCCCTCCATCAGGTTTTCACAGTCCATATTGGCTTCCCAGGCATTAGCTTTGAGACAATCTGTATTGATTCAGGTGATCATAGTTCACTGTGCTTTGGGGTTGAACAAGGGAGCTGCCTTGGACCATTATTATTCTCACTATACAGCTGCCACTTGGGGACATCATTAGAGAACAGTGTATGTTTCCATAATTATGCTGATGACACACAACTGAACATCTCTGCTGAACCAAATGATGTTGCAGCTATAAACTCCATTTCTGCCTGTCTTTTGGCGATAAATAAGTGGATGAGCGATAATTTATTAAAGTTAAACGAGTAAAAAAAATAGATCCTACTAGTTGGCCCTAAAACAAAAAGCCGTTTATAAATCAAAAAGAAAAACTGATTCATGCCTTTATTTCAAGCCGGCTTGATTATTGTAATGCAATTCTTACTGGCCTCCTGAAATAAAACAACTGAGAGACTTCAGCTCATTAAAAACTCTGCAGCTCTGCTATTAACCAGAACCAAGAGGAGAGAGCACATTAGTCCAGTTTTAGCTGCTCTGCAATGGCTTCCAGTAACCTTTAGAATTGACTTAAAGGTCCTTCTCCTTATATACAAAGCTCTTAATGGGCTAGCACCAAGTTACATTGCAAACTTCCTAGTCAAATACTTGCCTTCAAGAACACTGCGATCATCGAATGCTGGTTTATTGGAGGTTCCCAGCAACAGCCGTAAGAAAATTGGGGACGCAGCCTTTGTCAATTACGCCCCAAAGTTATGGAACATAGGCCTACTGCCTATAGACATCAGGGAAGCCATTCTTAACATCTTTAAAAGAAAGCTAAAAACATACCTATTCACATTAGCCTTTAACTATCTCAACTTATATATAAATATATATATTAAAAACTTAATTATATAAAAATGTTTTGTGTCTTACTTTGATTTTCATCGTTATATTAAGGGGTTAGATGAAATAAATTCTGCAGAGTGTTATTTTCTATCTTATGCTATGCATTTTATGTATTACATTTTGTTTCTCATCGTTATGCACTCTATCACTGTTTTATACTTATTTAAAAAAATAATTATTATCATTATTATTATTTATTTATTTATTTATTTTGCACTGTATCCTAGTTTTTATGTTTATTTGATGTTTATTTTTAAGTATTTGCTGTAAAGCACTTTGGGCTGCATTCTTTTGCATGAAAGGTGCTATATAAATAAAGTTGTATTATTATTGTTATATATAGTTTATTTTAAGCCACAAGTAAGGGGGTGGTAAGAAACTACAATGCATTTGTCGTATAGGCTACATTACGTCACGGGTTTGAGCGCCTCAGTGAGCTGATCAAAATGCCTATTTGTATTGATTGGCTGGTTTAATATTTTTGTTATAACAAACTCACTGCGTAGAGATAACCATTGTAGGTCAGTGCGTGTGGAGCAGCGCCACGGGAGAGCTGTCAGGTGGCGTCAGCTCAACATGGCATATGCAAGGGTGATCAGCAGGACACGGGACGAGTTTATGAAACGGGAGCAATTTCAAAATCTTGAAAGAGGGCAACATTTCGCTTCAAATGTTCCCAGTTAGTAGGTTATTACTTTACAAACACTAGAAATGGTTGTTTCCGATAAATTCACTGAGACTACTTGGTAGTAGTTTTTCAATTCGGTCTATAGGATTTGACATGTAATCTGCCCACCGATAGGAAGGCAATCACTAGGGGCGTAAGTTTTCACTCTCCTTCTACGTGCTTTAGTTTTCCTACTTTGCGTGAGGACGTAGGCGCTTTTGATCACATGCTGTTGTGTGCGTACGCGGCGGAGCTCGGTGCGAAGATGGCGGACGAAGAGGCCGAACAGGACTGCAGCGGACAGAGCGGCTGGAGTGCAGAGATAGAGGAGCTCCGAGAACGCTTCCAGGAACTCTCTACTGCGTTGAAGGAGAGTGTGGATTCTCCTGTGCAGTCTGCATCGCTGTACTGCCAAGCATTTTGCCAGGTGAGTCCGACTAATGCCTAAGGGTTGTGCAAAATTGGAAAACCAAAATAAAGCCATGCTAGCTACGTATCAAGCTATTGGAAAGCTGATGTAGCTCTTGATGTTACAGCAAATGAAAACAGTAATCATTAATTTGCTCACTGCCACCGGTGATAATGTAAGAACACAGTTCCTTGAGTGACAGATTAACAAGGATATTGCACTTTAAGAAAATTGTCTAATGCAGACTTGTTTGTGGTGCACTTAAACGAAATCCTCTATCTGGGTTCATTTGCAGCAGTGTAGCCATGCTAAGTTAGCTAACTAGCAAGCTACCTAGACAGTAAGCTGAGATCTTGTTAACCATGACAATGTCTGTCTAGTAGGCTTTGTGGCGGACGGTGTTGGTGGTGGTGATGATGGGCGTGAGTTTGTTGTATTAAGTTGTTAAGTTTTCAAAAATGCTGTCCATACGAATTCCAATGTATCTCATTTGAGCTGTCAAAGCAACGCACTCTCAACCACCCATCCGTCAGTGTAACATCACCTTGATAACATGTTGCTTGATTCGAGTTTAGCTTAAGTTGGCAATCACGATTTTAAAGTTTGATTTTATTCCAACGGAAACCTCAATATAAGTCCCCTATTTATATGAAGAAGTGAAATCTATTCTTCTGCAACCGTTGACCATTTTGTGTGTCATATGGTGTGTGATTTGAATGAAGTCATTTTATCTTATCATTCCTTTTAAGCAAATCACGCATCCCGTTCTGAATAAACTGAAGTTAGTGATCGGATAAATGGAAGAAAAACTGGTTAGGTAAAGGCCTGCTGTCATCTGAGCCTTCCAGCATGTAGATTCCTCTCTCCAGTGTTCATTTGAAGTACATTGTTAGATGGCTAATACCTCGACATCCTTTGGTAACGTGGACTGTTAGTGTACTGTCCTGCTGGCCCCTCACACATAATGGGACATCTGTGCCCCGCTGATGGAGTTGTTCATTTCTCTGGTTTGGTCAGTTAATGACTGAAAACCAATTTAATGTCCATTAGGTTACACAGAAAAAAATCGTCCAGATCCTTGGGGATAATCATGTGTAACATGTGAGCGCCCAGAGCTGTCCTGTAGGCTAATTCACCTTACAAGAAGCCAACGAGCAATGACTATTTGACAGTGTATTATGCAAATTGCAATGTAATATTTCCTGACAAGCAGTTTAAATGAGTGATTCTTCCTGGTTTTAGTCATGATGGCTTAAATGTAAACTCTGGAACCCTCTTGCACTGGCTCTCCGAGGTAATAGATTTCACAAGATAATTACTGGAACTAAAGTAGAACACTTTCACTTTCTTTTTCAACTTGGCATAGTGTGGTAGAAGATGCAACAGTGCATTGATTTCCTTTCTCCAGTTAGTATAAGCAAGGCCTTTGAACTTCTTGTTATCCCTGGTTTTTTTTATGCTTGATGGAACACTTCACCTTAAGTCGTTATCAGGATCTCAAGCTAGCACATAGGAGAACGTTTATACTTTGACTTTTTAGCCTGATAAACTCTTAATTGCATAAGTTGGATTTTTATATAACAAAAGATAAGGCCTATGTGTAAGTATGTCTCAGACAGTATTTTTATTGTTAACAGGTATGCTTTCATATATTAGTGATTTGTTTGGAAATTAATATATTAAAAACTGAAATGTTGCAAATGTTAAAAATCTTGGGGGGGGGGGAGCGATGTGTGGTGTCCTCTGTGACCAGTTAATATCTCACCACTGTCCACACATTGCTCCCCCACCAAGATTTTTATAGGCCACAAAAAGCCACAATAAAACATTGTTTATGATTAGTTGACACTTGGATCTGGTATTATCCACCTTTTTAAAAAATAAATTATGCGAACAGCCAAACAAAAAAAATATGATCGGAGCAATATATTTTGAATTGAGCCGCGTGAACGTAGCAGCTTACAGTGTGAACGTAGCAGAGCCCTGATCAAAGTCCTACTGTGGCAGTACAGTTCAGGACCACTATCCCATCAACCTAGATGTTCTGCATACATTCTAGCAAAAAGAAAGGGGGAAGAACATAGCAGAACAATCCGCAAAGCTTGTACTTAAGCACTTCAGAAGACTAGGCTGCAAAGGGGTTCTCTATCAAGTAGAGATGGGGGGGGGGGGGGGGGGGGGGGGGGGGGGGGGGGGTGTTGTCTGGTGAATGTCTTTTTCTCTCACCAGAAATTCACTTAAGAGGGAGGCACTGGTTATTTACTCTTATAATCTGCTATTCACTGTAATGTGCTTGTAATTGAAACCTGCTGTTGTTCACGCATGAGTGATGAATTACGTCCAAATATGTGTTAGCTGAAGACCCCCTTATTGTAAATACAGACTGGAGTTTGGCTTTTGCATGGAGAATGGATGGATGTGTTGTTTTGTATGCATTATGCCTATGTGTAGCCAGATTTTTGTATTTGGAGCTTAGCTAGCAATCAGAGGGGTCATGTTATGTGAATAGCGATGGACCTACCGTAAATCTATCTGTCTGCCCATTGACATGCCTGCATTGCATGTATACAGCCCCACCCAGCCCCACCAGGTTTTGCATAGTTTTGCTTGGGACAGGAGAGGATTATTCCACCATTCTGGGACCTCTTGTGGAATGCTCAGCTGTTCCATCCCCTGCAAGGTCTCTGGATGAAGCTCCAAGAGCTTCTTGTCATCCCCCCCCCCCCCCCCCCCCTGTCATGCCCTGACACCCTCTACATGCCACATGACTCCCCAGGCGTGGCAGGGCTGGAGCCTGTAGTGTTGCCCACAGCCGGTGTCTGTGTGATGTTAGCCCGGCACCCCCCCAGCCCCCTTGAGCCCTCTCCCGCAGACAGTCGTAATATCTCAGTCTGCCGACATTTGAGACCCC
Source organism: Sprattus sprattus (assembly GCF_963457725.1). Taxonomy (NCBI): domain Eukaryota; kingdom Metazoa; phylum Chordata; class Actinopteri; order Clupeiformes; family Clupeidae; genus Sprattus; species Sprattus sprattus. The sequence continues at coordinate 63,315,201 of NC_137921.1, read as the reverse complement.
AGAGCTTCCTCAGGCTAGTAAGGTCTGCAGCCTGTTGCATATGTATGTGCCGGTTCGAGGGAGCTGTGTGTCTGTGTGTGTGTGTGTGTGTGAGAGAGTGTGAGCCTCTTGCTAAGCACACACTGTGCCAGCTGTTAGATAGAGTTTGGCACACCCCCTCATCTTTAAATCAGGAGGATTATGAAAGGGAGAGCCTCCCCCGGCGCCCCACCCCACCCCACCCCACCCCACCCCACCCCACCCCACCCCACCCATGCCAACACAGAGCACAACAACAATGGCTGGTTGTTCAGCCTGCTATCTGAGTGTCCTTGCAGGTCAGGCCTTACTGTATTTGTCGGTGCAGTCAACTTATGGTTTATTTGGCCTGCAGTTATCTGTCTGGGACTGGGTGGGAAGTATGTTCTATATAGCCTGTTCATCTGTATGGTTGTCTAATTGTTTGGTTGTGTTTTTGTGTGTGTTGACTGCGTGTGTGTTAGTTTAATGTTTGAGGTTCGATTAATCAGTTGTGAGCTCCTTACTTAAGTGTTTTTGGAGGAGAAATGGTCTCTGCTGAAGACGTCTGGCTATTGATGGATCGCAACCCCTCTCAGCACAAAGACATTGTAGCAGGTTTGAGTTCTCATAGTGTGGGCCAGGACATTCCAAATGAAATGCCTTTGGCCACATGATTGGCATCTGTAATGTGCTTGTAATTGAAAGCTGCTGCTGTTCACGCATGAGTGATGAATTATGTCCAAATGTGTGTTAGCTGTAGACCCCCTTATCATAGATACAGACTGGAGTTTGGCTTTTGCATATGGAGAATGGATGGATAGAAATCCATTGGATGGCTGCTTGTTGGTTTAAAGCATACACTTGGGATGGTCCTGAGTTTTTATAGACATGTTGACAGAGACAACATTGCACACTCCAAAAGCACTTAGTGTGTGTGTGTGTGTGTGTGTGTGTGTGTGTGTGTGTGTGTGTGTGTGTGTGTGTGTGTGTGTGAGATATGTGTTGTAATGTGACATGGAGCCTTGTTTTTGTTGGGTTCATTTGATTATCGAGCTCCCTGATTGACTGAAGCTTTTAATGAACTTGTCTTACGACTGCCATTTAAACTGCTACACTACCTTCATCTGTCAGGAATTTGTTTGAAATATTTTTAGTTAAATTGTAACAGGTTTTATTGGCAGCCTTATAGCACCACAGGGTTTTCTACTGATCATGCTGTAGGCTATAGCATTCTAAAGCATTGTGAATTATAGGAAGGTACCTTGCAGGAGTCTTAGAGAAATGGAAAAGTGAGTGTGTGTGATGATTAAAGGATTGTGTCTGGGATTGGTTGAGCAGGGTAGCTGTGCGCCATTAGTAATCAATGCCACTCCCCAGGCGTCGGATCATCTCTCTGAGTCTCACTTAGTCTGATCTCTCTGTCTCTCCCCTCTCCTTCCTTTCTCTCATGTTCTCCCTTTCTCTCTCTCTCTTCCTGTGGCCTGTGTAAGGTCTGCTGTGAGTGCATGCAAGGCACTGACTGCATTAGGTCAAATTCTCCAAGAGCCAAGACCTGCTCCAGCTTTCACATGATTGATTCCTCAACAGGAACCCTGACTATGCTGAACTTGAGACAGACTCCAAGCCTCTCTTGCTTTTACCAGTTGTCTGTCCTGCTGTGGATTATGTTTGTGTATTTATTTGGTCCCTTTCTGACTCACACACAATTCCCCCCAAAGGCCAAATGTCTGCTTGCTCCTTAATGAACCCATCACATTATTGTTGTAGTGAGTGGAGTCTTGCTTTCTGGAAAAGCAGCACAGTGCCATCTTGGTGTGTCATATACTGATTGTGGTGGCCATTGTATTATTATTATTATGCTGTTTACAGTGCTTGACCTTGGCTGTGCTTGGCAGGCAGAGTAATGGCATAAATGCTCCCTCTGGTTCTTCATGTTGATGTGTGCAGATGGCACATTTCTTACTGCCAGTCTGAAGTCATGTGAGGTCATATACACTACTCCCCTTCAGCCACAGGGGGGAGCTTTGTGCGATTAAACTCTTGGTGACCTCCTTGGGAATTTGTGTCTCATCAATCCTACAATGTCTTCCAGTCTTCTTTAATGGAACCCACAGTTTAAGACATTAAGGCAGGTTTGTCAGGTTACAAACAACTGTTAGAAGTCTTGTCATCTCTGCTTGATAGGTGCTAATATTTCTTTGAAAGGCTCCAGACATATATTTACATAATGCTATCTCACAATCTTTAGTTGGCTAGACTTGTGTATTTGAATAATTTTTTGTTTAATAAAGTTTGAGTGATTGAATTTGCTTCAGTTGGCGCTTCCAAACAAATTTGAACTCTCTAGTCGTACAACCCCTAGTAGGCAGTGTATTCTCAGACCCTGTTCACACCTGGTATTAACATGCGTGGACAGCTGTGAGTAAAGGGGTGAATGCACTGAAGATGTTTTGAGGTTGCATTAAGACCACTCTCAGAGGTGGTCTGGGACACATATGGCCAGATTCCGTAAGCAGAAGTATGTACTCGTTTGAAGGTCTGCCTACTTAGCTGACGTCCTCCTTCCGTAAGCAGAAGTATGTACTCATTTGCGCCCCAGCGGCATCATCTAAAATAAAAACACTGTTATTTATTTTTTTTTTTTAATCTAGCCAAGCCAGACAGTTTGTTATTAGTTATTATCAGAATGTTTGAAAGGGTTTCTTTTCCATAATTGTAAAACGAAAGGTGTGCCGCCTGGTTGTTGGTCACAGTGTAGGCTTTCCAGAAAATAAATGAATTCTTTCCCATTTTATCAATGGTATAAACAGATCTCTGCCCTTTAAGCTAGAATAGGCTTTCTGGGCAGGCACTTAACCAGAGTGTAATGGTAGGCTTTCACACAGCAAACCCTCAGATTGTCCATTTACTCAGTACACGGTCAAAAGGCTTGCTTATTTCGGTTTCATGGCCATTGCCCTCCTCATGCCTGTCAAAAGCCATCTCTGTAGTACTTTTGAAATATATTGATGTGTCAATCACACTACAGTACAGCAAATCCCATCATCATTAATTATTCTCATGCCCTCAGGGGGGTTAGTGGCAGATCACAAAAACGACAGGTTACTGCACTTCAATGCACTGCAGTTTGAATTATGAGAATAATTACCATGTTTGCTGATGTCACTGATGTTTCCAGATTAAATTCAGAAGTCAACTGTTTGCTGTGGCTTCATGCCGTGTCCACATAGAAATGTTCTTGAAATCTTCAATTCTTAAATGTCTCCCATCGCAGTTAGGCTACATGTGGTTGATGATTTAAAGTGGATGGTTTTTGGTTGTGTGTCTTTTTTTGGTTTCTTTGTTTGTATGCCTCAAATACCTGCACTATCCTCTGTTTATTTATTCATTTTCATTTGAGTCTTTCCATTATTTGTTATACCATGTGTACTCAATTTTTCTTTCTCTTTTTCGTCTCTCCTGCCAGACACTGGTGGAATATGCAGGCCGCTGGAGAATCGACGAGAACCCACTGCCTCTGGTGGAGGTCTACTCCGTAGCACTGCTAAGCTACGCCCACGCCTCAGCCTTCCTCTCCACCCAGTGTGAGAACGTCTCCTTAGTGCCAGAGAGGCTCTCGCTGTGAGTACATCCCAAGACTTGTGTCACCGCTCGTCAGATCCCATGACACTGCTCTGGTCATGTCCCCTTGTGATAACTTGTTGTTGTATTGGAGCGTCATGGCAGTGGTGTTGAGGGTCAGAGGTTCAGTGGGCCAGTTTATAAGACCTTGTTGGAAATTTGATTTGCAATGGACAAAGACACTGTTAAGTAGTGGTACTCGGTTTGTACATAACTACGATTTACAATAATAATCTGTTTTTTTTTTATATCCATATCACAAGTAACAGTGTGTGTTTATGCAGTAGATGGTTGGTTCAGGAGATCAGTGGTTAAATGCAAATAACAAAAGGGGGGCCTATCCAGATTCTCTTTGTATGTTTAGCTTGCAGCTTATTTTCATATTGCATATCACGACCGCATAAATCGTAAACTACAAGATAATATGTTCTTATAGGTCAGGTCAATCTGAAGCGTTTAGCAAGAGCCACATTAAGAGGCTACGTCTCCGTTTCTCCGGTCTCATAGAGCTGCTATGTTAATTTGAAAATAATGTTGCAAGCTCTTCACTTCAAAGCTGATCGAAAGGAAGAAGAGACCGCTTCCATTAACACTGGCATTCCACTCTTTTTGGAAATGATCCATCAGCCTATGGAACCTCTCCAACACCACGGCTGTTGCTCTCTGATATCAGTCCCACCAGGATTGTGCAAGGGTTTGTTGTGATTATTGCGGCCAAAAGTGACTGAATTTGCTGTGGGAATTCTCAAAATTGCTGATCCCACCAGGATCTCAAGGTGGTTTGTTGCGGCCAAAATTTAATTAAAATTAACTGAATTTGCTGCTGAGGTCAGTACAATCGGACATGATGCATACATTCTATGAATGTGTCTTTTCCCGGAAATATTGGAAAATATATTAATAAATGTAAATTGCAAAACCCTGATGTGACTGATATATCTGAGAGTAACCACAACTAGATTTTATTCAATTCATGGAGACTTTTTTTAATGTCTCAGTCTTCATTTGGCAGTGAGTCCTGTTTCTTCCGTCATGTGAGCCTGCATGAGCATCCAAAACCCCCAACCTTTCCTATTCCTATATGTGCCACAGGTCTACAGAATCAAAGTTGTCCAGTCGTGCAACAAGGAGCCCACATGGGCTGTGTGTCTGTAGATTTTCCTATACCCATATTCATTGATTGACTTAAACAAGTTTCATCAGGCATTTACAACTTCAGCACTTCTTGACGAGAGTAGTGTGGAGACTTATTTAGATGATGCTGTCAAGGCTGACTCCTTTTACTAAAATCCACTTCCAACTTGACCAACCCACCACATGCCTTTGCCCTTTTCTGTATGAAACTGCTTCTTCTAGACAAGACACTAATTCGTTGCTAAACTGCACAAAGACTGTGTGAGATTCCCCTCCTATGATGCACCTGGTTGAACTTCTAACTATGAAACTTTTGATGAGTCATACAGGGCCGTTCTGAAACAGTATTAGTCCTGAAGTATGTTGGTGTGTTTGAGGAGTAGGGCTGTGAGGGGGGTGCTTATTGAATACCAACAAGCAGAAACTTATCGTGTGTTATTGCCTTTCCCCCCCTGCTGTGGCACAGGAGCTATCTGGAGCTTCTTTTATCACTTCCAGACAATGTTCCACAATCCCTATGGCTACAGTTCCAACGTTCGGTGCAGGTATGGAGACAGTTATTTGCCACAGAATAAGTTGTGATTTTATTTCTTTACCATCCAACCATAATTGTGATTTTGTAAATCAAAACGACTCATCTTTTTTTGTTGATTTTATCTGTGATTAACTCAACCTCACTAAACTCAAAGGATGTTAACACCAAAATAAGGATCCAGTGTATTTTGTTTTATTTACTCACTCAGAATTGTGTGTTCAAATACACTGTGGTTGATTTCTCTGATTTAAATCCCCCCCCCCCCCCCCCCCAGTCAGCCCATGACCTGCTGCAGAAAAGTGGCATCTTCCAATTGCACATGCTCTCCTGCCTGTCCCAGGAGGCTGGTGTATGGAGCAACTACACACTACAGGGCATCCTCTCCAACGAGGCGCCGCAAACTGAAAGAGGTTCATTTACATCTATTCAACACCATCTTCTCTTGTATTTACACTCATCCCCTGACACTCACTGTAATGAATTCAAACAGAGTTTATGTATGAGAATATTTTGAGCTCAAGGAAGCAAACCTCAGCCCTCACAAACGGCAAATATTGATGAGCTTGAATACATGATAGAGTTACTGTTCTAAACCTGATTGTTCAAATCCTTGATTGTGATTGGCTAAAAGCCGTTGTAAAATCCAGCATTACCTTACAATTTGACCTGATTACATTCCATATTACTGCGCAGCGAATGGCAAGGCATTCATATAGCGCATTTCATACCCAGTGTTCCATCTGGCTGTTGCGTTGCTTCAAGGGTTGCGTGGCAACGATTTATTTAGGAACTATAATTTTTAGTGGCGGAAGAATGACGGTTTATCATTAAACTATTGTTTCTTAAATTGAATTGTCTTTATTTATGAAACCATATCAAATATGTGTAGTAACAGGTTTAGAAAAGCAATAAGCCCCGCTCCGCTTCGCGTCGTGCCTAACAACTCCCTTACCTGTTCTAAAATCAGCGCAAAGCACGGACTCGCGGGGCTTATTGCTTAATTTTAGGCTAGTTTTGATGTTTTTTTTCCTCCTCCTCAGTTCATGCATTCCTTACCCTGGAGGGACCCACTCTCTTGGGGATGAGGATAAAGCAACTCATCAAAGAGAACCAGCGGAGCAAGGCTGCCCTGTTGGCAAAGGCCTGTTCAGAGTTCCAAGAGTTTGAAGGCAAAGGGCACTTTAAACAGATGTACCTTGTCAGCCTATCCAGTGTGGCAGAACAGGAGCCCTTGATGGAGGAGGTATATTTCTTTTCTCTTGACATAAAGTGTAAAAAATGCACTTTCAAAAGCTGTCATTTTATGACTTTTGTGTGGGTTGAGTTCCCAGAGCACAGAGCTCTGTCCAAATATTGAAATATGATGTGACGTGGAATCAGTCAGGCATGCAAGGAATCTTTGTGTTCATTCTTCACAGATTTCCAAGGTGGATTGTCGGGATGCCTTGGAGATGATTTGTAATTTGGAGTCTGACGGAGACGAGAGGGGGGCCTTTACGCTATGCTCTGCCTTCCTGACATGCCAACTCCTCCAGGGGGAGACCTACTGTGCATGGTAGGTCACCAAATCGGCGTGATTTTGTGCACATGTGTCCTTGAATAGATACTGTTGTTGTCCTGTATAGTCTTGCAGTACAGGGGCAGTTAAAGCGCCATGGCTGTTGCAGTACAGGAGGGCCCATGACTGTTTTAAGTGTGCACTGGGTCAATTTGGCTGTGTTTGTTGGTTGGATTTGGCTTCGGTGCTGTGTTTTAGTATTCTTTTTAAGCTGAAATGCAGTTTTGTAAGAATGTTTTGTTTAATGCCTATTTTGTGTGTTTTATAGGGAACTCACGTTGTTTTGGAGTAAACTTTTGAAGCGACTCGACTCCTCAGAACAAGGTTTCTTAGACCGATGTCGCCAGATGTCGAAGTTATCCAAAACTGTTTTCCACATCCTTTTTTTCATCAAGGTCATCCAGTCAGAGGTGAATACATCCTTTATTTTTGCTGATTACTTTCATTTTACTTGAATAGTGATACTGTGTTTTGTAAGATGTATGTGAGGCTAATCAAAAGTGGTTGTTTTCCAGGTGGATGATGTTGGTCTGCTTGTGTGCATTGAAATGTGCATAAGGGCGCTCCAGATGGAATCTGTAGATGGGAAGACGAAGGCCACCATTTGCAAAACCATCTCGTGTCTGCTCCCGACAGATCTGGAGGTTAAACGGGCCTGCCAGCTTACTGAATTCCTCCTTGAGCCTACAGTGGACTCCTACTACGCCGTGGAGACTCTCTACAATGAACCCGATCAGAAACTCGAGGAGGAGAATCTGCCTGTTCCCAACTCTCTCCGATGTGAGCTGCTGTTGGTCTTCAAAACCCAGTGGCCTTTTGACCCAGAATTCTGGGATTGGAAGACACTGAAACGCAATTGTCTTGCTCTAATGGGTGAGGAAGCGTCTATCGTGTCATCCATTGATGAACTTAATGATGATGAGGAACCTGCCGTTGAGGATGACAAAGATCATGAAGAATTCAAAGATGTCACTGAATGCTTTTTAGACACTACAAATGAACTGAAGGAAATGACTGATGAGAAACAGAAGAAAAGAGAAATAAAAAAACTGAGAGAGAAGGGTTTCGTGTCTGCCAGGTTTAGGAACTGGCAGGCCTACATGCAGTACTGTCTTTTGTGTGACAAGGAATTTCTCGGACATAGGATCGTACGGCATGCACAGACTCATTTCAAAGATGGACAGTACAGCTGCCCAATATGTGCACAGACTTTTGACACTAAAGAGACACTGGAACCACACGTAGCGTCACATGTCAAACTGTCATGCAAAGAACGTCTAGCTGCAATGAAAACCACTAGAAAATTGGCCAAGTCAAAAACATCTTCACCAGCAGTGGCAGCTCTGAAATCTAAAACAGGCGAAAATCAGGAACGTAAGGTGAAGATGAAACACAGTGCGAATGGCGATTCCCTTGGACCATACTTTGGGGATGCTATGGACATGGGGGAAAATGGGAGTGCAGCAGAATTTGCTGAGGAAAATGTGTGTCCTGTACCAAACTGCAGAAAAGGGTTCAAGTACTTCAAAAACTTGCTTATTCACGTTAAGGACCACGGAGACAATGACGAGGCGAAGCGCTTCTTGGAAATGCACAGCAAGAAAGTGGTTTGTCAGTATTGTCGTAGACAGTTTGTCAGTGTGGCCCATCTGAACGACCACTTGCAGGTGCACTGTGGTGTCAAGCCCTACATTTGCATACAACTGCATTGCAAAGCCAGTTTCAACTCTAATGCAGAGCTTCTTGCGCATAGTAAGGAACATGCTTCTTTTAAGGCAAAGTGCATGTTCCCTGGCTGTGGGAAGATTTTTCATGAGGCCTACATGCTTTATGACCATGAAGCTCAGCATTACAAAACCTTTACGTGCAAAGTTCCTGGTTGCGGAAAACTATTTCACTCACAGGCCCAGTTGGATGAACACCAGGAAGAGCATGTGCAGAAGGTGGAGGAAAATGAGCTCACCGACAGCCACACTACTTCTCAGGCCGGTCATAGTAGCTCTTCTACACAACAACTTTCAGATCATGCTAGCCCTGTGCAGCAGCACCATCACCATGACAACGAGCTGACTCAATCCCAAGACACGTCCCAGTCCAGCACAGCAGAGGATGCCTCTCTTCAGTCCCTAGAACCTTTGAAGGTGAAGCACTCGATTGAGAGCATACTAAATCAATTCGACTCCATCCCCACACTTCATCATCCTCCTGGAGTTAAATCTGAGCCCCCGGATCAGGAACACTACACCTTACAGCAGGTCCCTTACCCAGATGCACCCATGAATCAGCCCATCATGGACGTCCATCCTTCACATCTGAACCAGTGTAGACCACAGGAACCTCATTCAGGGCCATTCATGTATGATCAGATCCAGAGTGTACCAAATATCATAATGCCCACAACCACTTCATATCACGGTGCTGTTGAAGACTTTCAACAAGCTCCTCTCCCTGATATTTTACAGGACCATCCTCAACCTTTCACGCACCAACCTTTTACTTCCCAAAGTCAAGTGCACAGACCTCACAATCCTGACATCAGCAGACAGATTCCAGCACAGTATCAGAGTATGTCAGCAAATCACATGCCCTCTGTGGGACATGCTCCTAATTCTGTGGCAGTGTTGACAGGAAATCTCCCACCAGCTTCCCAGGCTCTTCCTGCACGAATGGCTCCTCAGCCTCTCAATGGACATTGTACAGTCAACCAAATGGTGCCTCCTCCTGGCACCAATGGTCAGACCCAGCCAGAGGGAGAGAAGGAGAGACACTGCTGTGCATTCGAGTCATGCAGTCGAACTTACAGCTCATACAGGAGTGTAACCAAACACATGAAGGCAGTGCATCCAGATTTTTATCTTCAATGGAAGCTCGAAAAGAAGAACAATAGGGTTTCCACAGTTCTGTCAAGAGGCTTTGCCGTCAATGCTAAGTCAAATTATTTGCCTCCCTCACACCAACAAGATGGTAGCAGAATTCCTCTTCCACCCCAGCAGATAAGAAATGCGCTTGGTCAACCCCTACCTTATCCCACTCCTTGCCAGAGCTCGAATGGTCCTACAGCGTCTTCTCATTCAGTGCCACTGTCAGGTCAAGCTCTGGCTGAAGAAATGGAGAACCTTTTGAACCCCATCCTGCTCTCCCAGTTGGGGAACTCCTCCAACCAGCTGGATCCATTACCTGCATCATATATTGACGCGCCATGGCATGCTGCACCGCAAGACAATGTTAGTCTTCAACAGCAAAACCATTGCACTTCGCAAGTGTTAATGTCAGGCCTGCATGGAGTCCATAATAATTCCTATCCTTCACATATGGACACAGCTGGGCCCAGTCAGAGAACAGACAGCCATCATCAAAACATGGATGGCTCTTCATTACAACCCCATAACAGACTTGCAAGCACCCATATGCCATCACAGGTAGGGAACAGTCAGCAATTAAGTGATAACAAAACAGGAGAAGGATTTCACCCTATAAATGGTCAGTTCTATTCTGGAAATCCAAGCGCAAGGACACAGTTGGATGCAATGGGTCATGTTCGTCAGTCAAACATAGAGGGGGCAAACAACTCCTTGCTACAGTCAAACCTGGGCCCGGATTCTGGCCCTGTGCTGCCCTCGTATGTGGACAATCTGAATAACCCGGTTCTCACTGAGCATCAGAAGGTTCCTGAGGCGCCGTACAGCCAACAAACACAAACGCAGAATAAAATGATGCCAGACAACCGCTTGCAAGGCAATTCTAACCCATGTGGTGGGATTGGCAAAGATTCTCAAGAAGGCTCTGATAATGGGGAAACAAAGCGAAAGCGAAACAGAAGAACAAAGTGGCCCGCTATTATTCGAGATGGAAAGTTCATTTGTTGTAGATGTTTCCGAGAATTCCAGAGTCCCAAATCTCTTGGAGGACATTTGTCAAAACGGTCTCATTGTAAAGCCTTAGATGAGACAGACCTAACTGCAGATTTGCCATCCTCATTCCTTGATTTGCTAAATTCACCACATGTTATGAATCCACCACAGGCTACCCCATCTCCACAGTACAATATCAGTTTTAAAGATCAGTCTTTTGAGCCCATTCCCAAAGGTCCGCTCGATCCCAAATTATTCCCCAATGTTAGTTTCCCTCAAGCAAACACTAACTCTTATACCAATAATGGAAATCAGAATGGTGAGGTCTTCAAACAAGTATTGGATCACTCGGCTGTCCCTGGTTTATATGAGACTCCTGGGCAACAGCAGGCCTTCCAAAACCCCTGTGGTAGCTATTCGTCAGATGGACTCTTGCCTGACAATACAGTAATTCAACACACGAGAGATAACCAGCTGAAAGCTGACTGTCAGCCTCATGGAGAGAACTACCTACAGTCTTCTGACTCTCTATTTGGTGATGAGATCTCAGACCCTTTTCTCACTCAATTGCTATCTGAAAACCAATCGCTATCCTCCCTCAGCAGTCTTCCAGCAGACCACATTAATCAAATACTGAGAGCAGAAACCCTTATGAAAATGAAGGAGATAAAGGGTAAGACCACCATCCCTAATGCAAGTGGTCTTTCAAATGATGGGCTCCTGTCAGTGATGGCCAGTCTTGCACAAAACCTGATGACAGACCCACTCCAGCTCATCAACTCCCCTGACTCTCAGCCTTCATCTTCAACCGTCAGCACTCTATCAGCTGACTCGGAGAAGGACCACGCCGAACAAAATGTTAAGAAAAGATTGCGTGAGCAAATCCTCTCCGGGGGGATCCACAGAAGAAACAGCTCATCTCAGACACCTAGTGCTGAGTCCAGCTCCAGCTCGAGATCCTCCTCTGCATCTAATCAGGCAAAAGGAATCAGTCAGGTTGCTGAGGCCTCTAGTGTGACTAAGATGGCCTTTCAAAATCACGAGAGACTTGTGGTTAATCATAAAGGGTTGCCCTCTTTACAAGTTCCATTAGTTGATGCTACATCTCCTTTGCAGAATTGTCCTCAACCTGAGGTTGGCGTTATACAAACCCATGGGGTACCCTCTGCCCAAAGTGTTGTGACAGAGACAAACTTCAATCAACACCTCCCCCACTCTGAAGGCCCGTTGGATGTCATGTTTGATGTTCAGAGATGTTTTGAAAGAATGGACTTGGATAGAGAAGACAGCCACACTTTAAACACTGTGGAATCGAAGTCTTCCATTGAGCCTGTTGGCAATACACTCATCACAAACAGTTTAGATTCAAGTTTTATAGCTGCTGGTGATAAAGGTTTGCAGGTCCCCAATGACTTCCAAAAACCATTTGCCTGTGATGTCACAGACTGCCAGTATAAAGCTATGACAAAAGATGCACTTTTTAAACACTTCATCAAGAACCATAACTACACTGAAGAGATGTTAAACCAGATTAAGAAAAGCTTGAAATTTGCTCCATTCAGCTGTCATATGTGCAGCAAGACGTTCACTCGTAATTCAAATCTCCGGGCTCATTGTCAAGCAGCTCACAGTCTCTCACAGGAGGAAATGATTAAACTTAAAATAAAGCGTCAGTATAACAAAAGAATGGAGGGTGCTGATGCACTGACCTCTTATCCCATTCAGAACCCCTCTGCATTAGGACAAGGGTATCAGCAAAGTCACTGTCCTCCTCTGCTAAACCCATTGGCTGAATTGGAGAAAATCAAACCAGAGTGTCTTTCAGCTCCATTCGCACATGCTACTGCGCCAAGCACAGCCATCTTGGATCTAATGCAGGAGAAGATTGACCCAATTGGTCCACACTTTGCGCAACAAGTTACAGCCAGTCAGACAGTCGCACAGACAGCTCCAGAGTCTGAACAAACCTTTACTGGACAGTTCCCAGTACAAAATATAAAGGTAGAGCAGCAGTCAAGTAGAGCACACAATCAGCTCTTTCATGGCACGCAAGGCAGAGGGACATTACCAACAGAATCTCCAAATCTGGTCCAATTTTCCTCTGCACCTCCCTTGGCTTCCTGTGCTGCTCAGTCTCCAGAGAAGAAACCCAAAGCTGTGAAACTAAGAGTGGCAAAGTCAAGAACAGACACTCCTAAAAAGGCCAAAGAGAAGAAGCCAGAAGCAGATGATGTGTTCAGCCCGTACAGGCCTTATCGCTGTGTCCATCAGGGGTGTGTGGCAGCCTTTACCATTCAGCAGAACTTAATTCTTCACTACAGAGCTGTTCATCAGTCATCCTTACCCCAAATTAACAATGAAGGCGAAGATGATGATGATGATGATGATGAAGAAGCCGATGGAGAAGATGAAGAGCAGGAAGATGGAGAGCCAGAGGGTGAGGTAACACCGCTCACAGAATTTAGATGTCAGGTTAAAGACTGCTCTAGAATTTTTCAGGAGGTGACGAGTCTACTACAACACTACCTCCAGCTCCATAAATTCAAATTGGACAAAGCAGGTGCTTTCCTGTCTAGCATAAACTTGGGCAGGTTTCAGTGTGACCAGCCTGGATGCACCACATCTTTTACAGCTTTCTGGAAATATATTGCCCATATCGACAAAGATCACAAAGAAACTAAAATGGCAAAGGCTGAGTCTGTAGAAGGCATGTTTAGATGTGAAGTTGAAGGCTGTGACTGTGCATACACAACCCGGTCTAATCTGTTACGCCACACCATGAAAAAGCACCAAGACCTTTATAAAGTCCAGCTCATGAATCAACGGAAAATTGATGAACGAGTTAGGCCAATTTCCAGAAAGTCCCAGTACAGTGATTCTGATGGAAAAGAAAATATTGAGAACAACAAGAAAGTAGCTCAGAAGGGTAGTGACAAAAAAAGAAAGGATTCACAAGAAAACCACTGGACACAATACGGCAAGCCATCTTTGAAAGGGAAGGACGAGGCAGCTGCAATGTGTACAAAGAGATTTCCCTTGCAGTATCCATGTATGATCAAAGGCTGTGAGTCAGTGATGAGCTCTGAAAGAAATGCCATAAAGCATTATGTCAAGCATGGTCTATCTGACAAATACTTAGAAGAGCAGAGGAGCCACTTCATATTCTGCAAGAAAATCCCTCGATCCAGAATCCGACGCAGTTCAACAAGAAGCGACGATACAGAGGAATCGGAGGAGGGTTTTCCAGAGAGCTCTGACAATGAAGACACAGGTCCAGATGCAACTGGGTCTGATTTTTCAAAGCCCACGTCAGAGAAAGAAAGCACAGAGGACCCTGAATTCTCAGATGCTAAGGGGACCACTGATGGTTCCGACTCCTCAGTGAAGCTGAAACGCAAAAGGGGACGTCCACGGAAGTCCGAGCGCCGGCAAATTAAAGAGCGAAGGACAAGTGGTAGGTTACGAACAAGGAATCACTCTCTTAATTATGCTGACACTGGCTCAGACTCAAACATCTCAAGCCCTGCCCCGGCAACTGAGGACAATGCAGAGCAGAATGCAGCTATAAGCTCGTTCAAACCTATGGGCTTTGAGGTGTCTTTCCTTAAGTTTTTAGAGAAGTCGTCCAATGGCTCTCCCAAAAGGCGGGCTAGTGATGACTCTCTGAGTAACCTTCCATTGAAACGAACGTCCAGCATTCACCTGAAACATGCCACTGTCCTGTGCAAACGAACTATCGCTAGCAACTATTTTAAAGACATTCAAAGCTACGTGGAGTTTAGAAATCCTGAGAAGCTGACCTCAATCGGGAGTGTAACATTTGCAATAGACAAATCTTTCGCAGGTGTGGCAGATCTTTTGCTGAAGCAGCTTCACGAAATGCGGCCCACTGTCGCTCTTCAGAAATAGCTCAAAGCTCACAGGGACTGACTGAATGTCTTCAATATGAAATCAGTACTCAGGATTTGGACAATGACATGTGCTGCTGATCGGTGCCCATAAACAATAATAATGTTTGAAATGTTCCCATCATTGTGAATCAACCTGTGCTATTTGGCCTAATCATGTTAATGTATATTGGGATGTTTTGAATACTTTTAAATATAAACATTCAATCACTAAAATGGATCATAGATTAATTTGATATTTAATCAGGCACTGTAGTTACTGGATTTACTCTAGATATGTAATGTAAAGCATGTTTTGTTTTTTTACTCTCTGCACATTTTGTTGCCTTGGTAACATTGAGATCATTCGGTTTCAATAACTCGTTACCTTGTCCAACCCCTTTTGAATTTAAAAATTCTATGGTGTACAAATTGGGCTCTGTGGTACTATGTATAGGTACTTAGGTGGTTCCTGTTGAATAACCCATGTAAATGTATTATTGTAGATAGTGCTCTGTGTCCATGTGTACATATTGGCTATGAGACCACTGCATCCACCAGCAGTCTGTAATATGAAGAAAATGAATTTTATTACATCCTGCATTTGGTACCCCTTTGTTCACTTGTGTCAACACAACAGATGTCCATCTTGTACAAGCCTTTATTTTTATGGTCTTTTGCCTTCCTCGAAATGAAGATGTCTTAAAACATTCGTTCAAGTATCACTCGGTTGGTTGTTGTCATTTTTCTGTACTCCTGTCTGGTGCAGTTGCAAAATATTGTCCTGAGTTGAAGTATATGGCAATGTCATGCTCTCTTATTTATCACCAAAATGGCAATACACCAGCATTTTTATATATTCCTGAAGACTGTGGTGGTTTATTTTTTATTTTAATCAAATGGTTCCATTTGTATATGTAAAACAGTACACACTGGATGCTTTATTTCAGAGATCTTTATTATGTATAAAAAGGTTTCAAAGAATTTCTGTCCTGTTTCATTATTCCATCTGCTCTTTATTTACATTTCTGTGAAATAATTAGTATCACGTTGATATATCAACACGATGTAGACAATACATTATTTTCAAAAATATAGATATATTATCATAATAAATAATATTGTTTTATTTATAACACAACTTGACTGTATTCAAGTCGGTTCCTGTCAACTTCTGCTAAATACATTGCACTTCTTATTTTGTAAAGCCAGTCTTTCAGGTTCAATATGCTCACAGGTGCGTTGTGTAACATGAGATAGCTGGGACTCCAACCAAAGGCTTCTATATTCAAACATTCCCAGGAATACAAGGGTGGGACTCCAACCAAAGGCTTCTATATTCAAACATTCCCAGGAATACAAGGGTGGGTTCTCTGACCAGTTTCAGACTAAAGATCTAACTTCGAGAGATGATCATTTATTACTTGCATGAATATTAATGACAACCACCAACCAACCAAATAATCCAACAGTGATGCACATGTGACATTCAGTTGAGCCATTTCCTTGTGACTGTGCAAATAGTTCGCATTTGTATATGTAATTCAAACAATATGAATACTGTTTGTACAATTGAACATTTTGGTACTATTCCTACGTCAAAGCAAGGTCAGAATGGACCCAGAACAACGTTTTACATAGAGGTCGGTGTATAATCTTCACTAACCAAATGTTAAAGTATTGCCATTTTTTGTGAGCCTTTGTCAAACTGGGCTGGGAACCAGATGTATTGTACATGTAAAACAGTTCAACCTCTAGTACTTCCAATTATATCCAAAGTAGTTAGAAAAGGCCCACAATTCAATTCATGTTGTAGATCCATTCCAGGAGTGACATTGCATGTATTCATTCAGCAGTCTCTTTTATCAACTTACAATGCAGTTTAGGTATTCATGAAAATGGAACCTTGCCTTTGTTGCTTTATTATATAGCAAATGTTAGATCTATCCATACTATAACAATAGCAATTTAATGTAGGATTTCATAATCCAAAATGAATCCATGTCAGATCTCAGAATATGTGCCACCTTGATTATATAATTTAATAAAGTAATTAAGACCGTGGAAGAACAACCATAGTCCCCCAAGCGCACCCATCAGGAAGGACTTTCCTGTTTCAACTCCAACTGTGAGCTCACCTCTTTGGCCTGAGGCAATACCAGTGCCCCTACTGAGTCTGTTAGCAGTGTGTGAGGTTTGCCACAGTGACAACGTCTTTTCTCTTCTATAGGCACATAGCGTTTGCTGAAACACTTCCAACACTGTTTGAAGATAATGTACATCATCTCTATGACATTAAGACAGATGCATAAGATGGATGTGCAGCCCATGATGTAGAGGAAAATCATCTTCTCTGTAGGCCTTGCGATGTAGCAGTCCACCGTGTTGGGACAGGGACTTTGGCTGCACTGGAGCAGCCTAGGAACAGTGAAGCCATTGTACAGGAGGTAGAAGGCTATCAGAGACCCAACCTCAAACACAGTTTTGAAGATGAGGCTCATAATGTAGGTGGCGAGTAGACCTCCATCAAGCCTGCCCTTGTTATCGTAAAGCTTCTTTCCATATTTGGCCTCTCGGTGCTCACGGTAGCCCACATGCAGAGCCACCAGCAGGGACGGCGTTGACACCATTATGAGCTGGAGGGCCCACAGCCGTACTTGGGAGATGGGGAAGAAATGGTCGTAGCACACGGTCTCACAGCCAGGCTGCTGGGTGTTGCAGGTGAAGTCCTTGTTCTCATCCTTCCATACTTGCTCGGCTGCCGCCACAAAAACCAGGATACGGAAGACAAATAGGATGGACAGCCACACTCGTCCAATCACAGTGGAGTATTTGTTGACCCCGGTGAGCACATTCTCCAGAAAACCCCAGTTCATCCTGACTTAGACCTTATCAGTGTATCAGGTAGGAATTGTGCAGGTTCAGATTCTGTCTGAGCAAGCTGATGAATAACAAGGAAGTCATCAGCAAGATGAGCAGAATGAGATAAACCAGCAGCCTTGAGTAAAACAGAGCCTTGAAACATTTTATATAACAGACCAATTTGAAGATTTTACAATATAGAGACAATGCTAAAGTAGTTCTTTTTGCTCTGGTTTTAAAGATGGTGGTACTAAAAGGCCTAGACTTTTTACCTACAAAAGTGCAAAACAGAACGTAAGGGCATCTGTAATACCTACGTAGTTTGAAAACAAACATGTTCATAATCTCATTTGTGTTCTTTGTTTGCTCAGATTATTAATGCAAGGTCACCAACAGATTCAATTACTTTGAATCAACTGTACTGTTCCATCGTACCATAATCTAAAACTTGTGACTATCTATTTGGCTTGACAAATGTGACAGTTTATGCACATTGGCTGTACAGGAGAATACATCATATTTGAGATAGGTCACAGCCGCACATATTTAGCCTGTGTTCTAGAATAGAGTTCTTGAGGGAACAGGAAGCTTGTTTAAATAGCGAATCTCATTAAATTCCAGTTTGCTTTTTAACTGAAAATATATTTGAGTACAATAACAAATAAAGTGCAATAATCCTGCATAACAGCTTACACTTTATTGTATTTCAACTTACCTTGATTTCGGTCAGCTTGCCACCCTCCAGGTCTTCTATAAAAGCCTTGGCAAAAACTGAGGATGGTCTCAACTGCAATACAGCTTGATACCTTAGCCTGTGTGTCCTTCTGTGTGCATGCAAATACACCTGTCGGTAGGCCACACCTATTCCTGTAGTCAGGGGAGAGCGTGAACACCCACACGACCAACAGCACCATTATTTACCCAGACTATCTTTTCCCATTCTCTGCGCTTCATTTGATGACACAGTTGTTTTCCAAGGTCCTCCTAGTGACTGCCATCATCGACACGCTGGAACTAACAAGACTTGCATAAAACCTCTCAAGAATTTAAGTTTAAATTGCAATTGTTTTATTTCTGAAGCTTTTTATTTTTATAGAAGTTGTCATTGAAATCTTGAATTTAAAAAAAAATCTTTCTCATTTAGTAATTTTTTTTCAACATGAAAGTTGATGCCTCTTTAGAGAGGCTTACTGACCAAGCCTTTAAATAAACAGCATTGTTGATTATGTCTTTTCCCCTTTTACTGCCACAAGCTACAGGGTGTCGTTTAGCAACTTTGCTTTTGAGGACTTTGAGAAGTTGTTTGTGGTAGGCCTGGACCAAATAATCATTGTACAAAAAATTACAATAAAGTTTCACTCGTGTGACACTGAATTTTTCATGACAGTGGCTAGGTGATTGGTCAATTATTAATGACCTTAACAACTCGAGAGAGTGTCAGAGGAGCTTTTTTAATGTTCCATTGAAGTACACTGCACTTGGACATTTCCCTTGAAGAAAAAGGGCTTAATTTGGAATGGAATTGATCTACACCCCATATTGAATTGGTAAAAAGGCAATTGTGATGGTGCTGTCGTTTTAGGCTTTATAACATTAGTCTTCAGTAAATCAGATACATAGCCTACTTACATAGCAACAGAATTTTTTGAATTTGACAATTAACTTATCTCTATCATTACAGTGGTAATAGTGTACTGTAGATAATTGTATGGTTGTTAAGCATTCATAGCATACACCAACCAGGAGGCGGCGCTGTGACATTATGTGATGCATTTTATATGAACAAGGTTTTCCTCCCTGTTGAAGTCGTTGTTCCTTCAGCCCAGACAGCCATACATACATGTCTATGCTGACAGCATTGATCGTGTCCTCCTAATAACTATCTTGAGAATCTGTTTTCGTATATGCTTAGCTTAGATTCAGTTATTATTTCCTCTCAGTGTGAATGGCTGTTGAGTTGGAACACCATTAAATAAACCTTTTCAGCTTCAGCGCTCGCCTAAGGTCAAGGTGCCGCAGACCTGGGATGTCATCTCCAGAAAAAGAAACTGAGAAGGCAACTTCCAAAGAGAGCCGCTTCAGAACCCCAGGGTTAAAGGGGGCTCAAACCACAACTCTTTTCCGAGCCATTAACCCGGAGCTCTTCATCAGACCCGTAAGACAACTTCACATTTTCACCAAGCAGTAAACATCGTCAATCTAGAATGTCAGCCATTATTTTTGACATGCGTCAGTAATCTACATAAACGCTCTGTGCTTCAGCTATTTACTTTATTCCTTTAATGAGCTTAATGTGTTTTATTTGCTTGCAGAACAAGCCAGTCATGGCTTTTGGACTGGTGACAATCTCCCTCTGCGTAGCATACATTGGTTACCTTCACGCAACTAAAGAGAATGATCAACAGCTGTATGAAGCGATTGACAGCGAAGGGGAGAGGTACATGAGGAGAAAAACCACAAAGTGGGACTGAACTTGCCTTATGATGAAAACATGGGACTGAACTTGCCTAATGATGAAAACAAGATGCAAGGAGGAAGATCGAGTCGATGAACATTTGAAACATTGTAACACGAGATCTCCGTAACAGTTTAATTTCAATAATGTTCTGTATTTGTACGGGATAAATAAATAGTCACTTGGGGAACCTGTCAGATATGTGTTCCTTGATATAGGCTCTATGCATTTTGACTCTACTTTTTTGGTGTATGGTGAGATCTCAAACTGGCTATGGCTATGGCCAAGGTATAATCAAAATGTAGTGTTATTCACAATGCATCACATGCAGGCAGGATTGTAATCATGCCAGATTTATGTAATCAGTGAGAAGAGGAGGCAGATGAAAACCTTTTTGAGTTCCAAGGCTCCTTTCGAACCAGCGAAGGGCAGCAATCAGCAGAACGGCAGCAAGGATTGTAACATTCTACTGTTCATGGGGGAACCCTCACAGCAAGGGTGGTAACATTCTACTGTGCATGGGGGAACCCTCACAGCAAGGGTGGTAACATTCTACTGTGCATGGGGGAACCCTCACAGCAAGGGTGGTAACATTCTACTGTGCATCGGGGAACCCTCACAGCAAGGGAAGCAGAATGACATCATTAAGGCTACTGATGTTTGCCAGGAGTCGAATGGGAACCTGCAATCAGTCTCCAGAAGACACCATCGGGGACTTTGTCAGTACTGCAGCATCGTGAGCTACAGTGAGCCCTGTGACTTCAAGACCAAAGTCATTATCTGGACAGGCCCACCTGGCTGTGACAAGTCCCAGGCATGTGGCCAATATGCCTGAGACTGGTGGGAAGGATACAGTGGACAGGACTTTGATTTTAGATTTCTTTTATGGCTGGCTCAAACATGGTGAGATGCTCATATTGTGTAACAAATATCCTCCGAAAGTCCTAATTTATTGAGTTTACCATCACATTCATACTCATTAGCTCCAAAAACGATTTGACAAGTTTGACTAGCCTGATGCTTTGATGAGGAGGGTGAATAAGGACTATGTCTGGAAAGGCAACATGTTTGCAAAGTTATGTATCACTTAAGAAACATTGCTAAGGTGCAACCGTTCCTTGCTCAGGCTGACACCGAAAGACTGATGCACACGTTTATCACAAGCAGGCTAGACTACTGTAACTCTCTTTTGTCTGGTCTACCAAAAAAAAAGCCATTAGTCAACTACAAACGATACAGAATGCAGCAGCGCGAGTCCTCACTAAAACAAGACGGAGAGTGCACATCACACCAGTATTAAAATCCCTGCACTGGCTACCTGTTAGTTTAAGAATAGATTTCAAGATTCTCTTACTAGTCTATAAATCACTTCATAGTCAAGCACCTAAATATATAACAGACATGCTCTCAAGGTACACACCCAGTAAAACCCTGAGGTCCTCCAGCACTGATCTCCTAATAGTACCAACAGCCAGGACTAAGAGACATGGGAGAGCAGCTTTTAGCTTCTATGCCCCAGCCTTTGGAATACTCTGCCAGAATACCTAAGAATGGCTGAAACGGTTGAAACATTTAAACATACACTTAAGACATACCTCTTTGATCTGGCTTATCACTCACTGTAAAAAGGTATTCACTTAACATTTTTGAAACATTTATTTATTTACTCATCCGTGTCGTTTAATGTGGTGCCTATTCTAAAACACATCTAAAGACATGCAATACCCCCCTCACCAGGGGTTAAATTGGGATTTTCTATGTGGGGGGGCTCTGATCCGGGGGGGCAAATTTCACACATTTTTCGTGGATTATGCAGTAAATAAATTGCCAAATTAAACAAAAAACACATCACCGTTAAAGTTGTATTAGTATTGATTGATTCACATCCATATGAATGCTCCAGATGTCTAGGCCAGCCTATCCCTACCATTATTTAGAATTGTGTTTTAAAACAACATAGATTTGCACTGGAAAAGTTGTAAATGAGTAGGACAACATTGCTCGTGAATTGACTAGGCAGACTGCCAAAATCGGCTGGAGCTGCTGCGCAGGAGAACTCCAGACCCGGCCGCTTATGTGCCGGGGCTCCGCCCCGGACAGCCCCGGCCCAATTTAACCACTGCCCCTCACCAACAAAACTGGGCTATAGACAGCGTATGCTGTACCGTGGCCAGGAGCCGACTCAATTACTCATGTGCCAGCTTGTTGTGGAAAAAGAAAGGTGCGCTGAGAGCTTCTTTTTGGTGTGGTTTGGGCTGATTGACTCGTTTCTTCCTGCACAGCATAAGTGCGTGTTTAGACTGTTACATATACATTATTGCCACCACTGAAATGATTCTGTCCCTAAATCCCACCACACTGGTATCAAGTGTGGTGCCCTGGTATCAGGTAAAATGTATCTATTTAACATTTATGTAACGTTGACTTATTTCCTATCTGTGTCTCTTTACAAGTATCTATAAACCCCCCTCCCCCCCTTTTCTTTCCTTCCTACTGTGAGGCGCATTGTGTTACCTTCGTGTATGAAATGCGCTGTACAAATAAAGTTTGATTTGATTTGATTATGTAACAATCTACTCTGCCTTAAAATTACTGATTTATTTCACTAATACAGATTCATTGCATCTCACTGACTACGCATTGTGTCTTCTTTGACACACATCATAATGGTGCACCAACAAGAGGCCCTTGGGCCCTGAAGGGAATGTTAGCCACTGGAGGTGACTGTGCTGAGTGCCTTGTTCCTTCTTATTGAAGCCCCATACTAACTCGTCACTGTTACTGACCAAGCACAATCTTTCAATGAACCCAAACTCATATGGTCATATCCTAGACCTTAGCCCTACGCCTTACCTTAACCATCGGTGACTATATATGAATCACTTAATTAAATAATTCTTTACTAATTGCATACACCTTCACTAACAAGTTGTGCCATATGACTTGTGTCTAAGTCTTCTCAAACGTCCTCCATGACCTGCCCTTCCCCCAGTGACCAGGCAAAGAGCGGAGTTCTGAGGTTGCTGAGGAGATAGTTCTTGCAAAAGCAAAAGCAAAAGCTGATGCTGTGTTGGTAAATACATACCGTTCATGAACACAATCACATCCTAAGAATCCACTGAAATAATTTTACTTTGTACAAGAAAAAAATCTGAAAAAGGAATTTGTAATTACTGTTATTATAATTAGAGGACCAAAAGTAGTTAAAATGCAACTGGGATACACAAATGCTCGTTTGGAAGTGGACGGAGTGGTATTTGACACAAAATGGTTATCTTTTCATGGCTTCAGAGTATCTTTTAATGGATTCTTTTTCCAGTTACTGTAGGCCGAGGCCTTTTAGAACTTTAAACATGTTTACGTTATGAAGAGTCATTCCCCTTTAATGGAACTTTCTCTATGGAAATCTCACATTCATATACCGTTAAATATGATGGAAACTGAAAGTGGCAAAAATTCAAAGTAGGACTCATTGGCTATGGCTGAAATGTATAGACTATGAACAACCATGGGAAAGATAGTTAACATGCCCTGAAAAGGATTGCAGGAGCGTGTGCCAAGAGTGTGTGGTTAAAGCTCCCAGCGAGGAGGAGCAGGCATCCAGAGAAGCAGCCACTACTTTGGAAAAGATTCAAAGATGAGGGAAGTAAACAATGGAGGGTTTGTTTGTTGTTTTTTGGACAGTGAGATTCAACAAGACAGAGACTCCTTCACCCGAATAGTACTTTTAAAGGTGCAACATGGGACTTCTTCTTGATGGAAAAAAAGGGAAAAGCCACCATTTCAGTAACGATTTTAATAAAAAATGCCACCATAAATCTAGCCTGGATCCCCCTGCCTGTTAATCTTTTCTCTGGGATTATAGTGAATATTGCTTGTCTGGTTTATATGTTCACTACTACTTGTGTAGGCCTACTCATGAAGCCTTAAAGGTTCCTTTGTTCAAATTCATCACTGTTTAAAGGTTGAAAGGTATTTTTCTGACTGCATATGTAAGCTAAAAATTCAGTTATGTATGTTTAACCTGATCACAATGGATGTTTCCTAGAACTAGTGGAAATGTTAACAGTGCTACTCTGTAGCATCACCAGGAAAATGAACTAACAAGAAGGCAGGAACAGGAAGACTCCCAACTTCTCCACATTGAAATGGGAGATCTGTGATCAAAACACACACAACCAGGATGCTCTCCCATTCTAGAAAAGATTCCCCAGAACCTGCATGAACTGTTTATTGACCGGTATATATAAGGTAATAACAGCACTCTTTCAAGAGTTTATTTGCTAACTTATCTTTATTTTACTAACAAGCAAAACAGACTGTGAAATGCACGTCTGTTTCTCTCTCATCTGCTTTTTAATTTCAGATGTACTTTCCTTTGGCATTGCCTGTAGCCTACTGTTTCCTGAGCTTGATGACTTCACATATTGGCAGACATGCTTGACTTAAAATCTCACATATAGTACAATGTTTCACATTCCTCACAATTGTATGTGAGGGGAACAGATCATCTGAAGCTGTAGGCTATATTGGCCTCCTGTTGTAATTCTTGGGTTGTGGGGAATCAAGGCATTTTCGTGTAAAAGGTGGATTTCTCTTCAATTAATGCAGGCTTATATGCAAAATATTAAAATATATCAGGTTACTTACAACTGGAGGGAGTTATATTCTCACTCACGCATCATGTGAGCGTACGTTATCCCGCCCCTTCTGTTTGTGAAGTTATAAATTAGCCTCTCCGTCCTTACTCAATGGGATCGCTCAGCTGTGTGATTCTCATCGGAATGAGCTCAACATGGCGGAAACTAAGGGGCTAGCAAGTATTTCGACCCAGTGTCCCGAACCCTGCACTAAACGCGTTATTGCTTTGAGAGGATAAGCAAGAAAACGTAGCGAAAGTTTCTGATATGTCTAGTCATATTTATTTCTTCCCGCGGACCACGAAGCCAATATCACATTTAAGCGAAGAAGAAACGCATTGAGAAACCCCTTGAGATGAGTAATCCTGCAACAGGTAAGAAGCCGAGGCAAGTGCATCATGTTTGTGAAACGTCCTTGATGAGTTGGGCGATTGGCTAGTTTGTTTCTTGTGACCTTTATATGTCTCTGTTTTGTTAAGCTGGTTTACATAATTTTTTTTCTTTATCTAACATGGTGACTTAAGTTTGTCCCGTTACATATTTTAGAGATTCGTTCTTGAATGCTGCTGCAATGCTCTCAAATGTTGGGTCACGGAAGAGCCAAATCAATTGTGGTTTGAGAACGTGTAGTCGTCGCCAAAATTCAAGATGGAATGAAGGGAGAGGAATGGGTGGGGGTAGCCGAGGTATTTTCCTTTTTGGCAAGTTTGGGGAAAAAAGTTTTCATAATATTTTTCAGCGATCCAGAGGTCCTCCTCCTCTATACCACTGCCTGCGGATCATGTGTTGAACTCGGGAGCTGTGAACTTTCCCGGTAAAATTTCCACTTTGTTTTCATCACTAGAATACATTTTATTTTCTGTCTGTAATGTTTTCTGTGTGTCCATTTTTCGTATCTCATTAGTCGATTTGGTAACCCAATTGTCCTGCAGTAGCCTATCCTACATCTGCAATGCAATAATATTTAGGCTATTTTTTTTTAACAGGTGCATTCGATCAACAAGGATGCCCACTGGTGGTGTTCCCAGTGGAGACACAAAACAAACTCTCCGATCTCACCAAGGAAGACATTAATGGCTTCATAAACTACTTTCTACGTTTGCACAAGTATGTAAAGCTAGCCTGCATGACCGTGAGGCCTCAGATAATAGCTGCTTGATGCTGACCTACATGTAGCCTCACCCTGACATTCATTTTATGCAGCTCTAACCGTTTTATTCCTTCAACAGCGAAAGCCAAGAGAAGGAAAGCTTGGTCTCTGTAGTTGTTGACTTAAGGCAAGCTACTCTCTCCACCACAAGATGTATAGCCGACAGCTTACAGCTGCTAGAGGTAACGGTCTCTTATCAGTGATGGTTCCTGTCTGCCATTTCAGGCCTATCTACCACCAGAGTTTTTCTTTAATTGTGGGTTCTTGTCAATATGCCTACTGAATCTACTTGCAATGGTGGTCTAAAATTCATGACAATCTTGTTTGCATGAGCTGTAGGCTGTGTGGAATATTTTCAGCCAGCCTTAGTATGACCAGTGTCATTGATAAGTTTGGCCTTTAATAATTTTATGTGTAATATACAGTACTGTGCAAAAGTTTTAGGCAGGTGTGAAAAAATGCTATGAACTAAGAATGCTTTGAAAAATGTAAACAATAAATGTTTATTTTTTTATCCATTTACATGGTAAGACTGAGCACAGCAACAAGACACAACGTAGTTATACTGCATCAGCAGGGTCTCTCCCAGACAAAGATTTCAAAGCAGACAGGGGTTTCAAAATGTGCAGTTCAAGCTCTTTTGAAGAAGACGTTTAGGTTCGTAGACGCAGTGGTCAGCCAAGGAAACTTAATGCAGCTGATGAAAAACACATCAAGCCTATTTACCTTTGAAATCAGAAGATTTCAAGCAGTGGCATCAGCTCAGAACTGGCAGAAACCAGTGGTACCCAGGTACAGACATTTACTGTCCGGGGAAGTCTGGCCAGAAGTGGTCTTCATGGAAGAGTTGCAGCCAAAAAGCTCCAGCCCAACAAGGCCAACTGACTGAACTAAGCACGAAAACATAGGAACTGGGGTGCAGAAACATGGCAGAAGGTGCTCTGGACTGATGAGTCAATATTAGAATTATTTGGCTGTAGAAGAAGGCAGTTTGTTCGCCGAAGGGCTGGAGAGAGGTACAATAATGAGTCTGCAGGCAACAGTGAAGCATGGTAGAGGTTCCTTTCCAGTTTGGGGCTGCATTTCTGCATGTGGAGTTGGAGATTTGGTCAGGATGAATAGTGTCCTAAATGCTGTGAAATACAGGCAGATACTAATCCATCATGCAATACCATCAGGGAGGCGTATGATTGGCACCAAATGTATTCTGCAGCAGGAACATAACCCCAAACATACAGCCAATGTCATTAACAACTATCTTCAGCTTAAAGAAGAACAGTGAGTCCTGCAAGTGATGGTATGACCCCCACAGAGCCCTGACCTCTACATCATCGAGTCTGTCTGGGTTTACATGAAGAGACAGGAGAATTTTAGGAAGCCTACATCCACAGAAGATTTGTGGTTAGTTCTCCAAGATGTTTGGAACAATTTACCAGCCGAGTTCCTTCAAAAACTGTGCGCAAGTGTATCTGGAAGAATTGATGCTATTTTGAAGGCAAAGGGTGTTCACACCAAATATTGATTTAATTTAGAATTTTCTTCTGTTCCTTCACTGCATTTTGTTAATTTATGAAGAATTGATGAAAATAAACTGTTAACACTTCCATTTTTGAAAGCATTCTTAGTTTACACCATTTTTTCACACCTGCCTAAAACTTTTGCACAGTACTGTATATAACACATGCTTTCTGGAGAAATGGAACCTTCATTCACAAAAAGTGGGAGAAGTGACCTGATGTCTCGCACAGGCTTCTGTACTGAAGTTTTCTCATGAGTCTTAAGAGGCCGAGACATGCTTTGTAGACTCTGCTTTCTCTTGCTTTGAATACAATCTCTTCTATTCTTGTTGCCCCCTAAGCCAATTATGTAACTTAGTTTTCCAGTTTCAAAGGCTTTCTCTTGTTTAGTGTTTGTTTCTTGAGTGCATTATGTAAAATGCGTCACTTCCTCTTAAATGCAGCCAGTCATGGAATTCATCCCTTTAGCAGAAAATCAAGAGTTGGTGGGAAGGCTGTATGGTGGGCGGTCTGTTGGGGAGCAGAAGCAGTCACACGCGCACACAGTTGATCATATGCTTGCAGTTATCTAATAATAGTCTTCGTTGGATTGTCTTATCTACATTAAGTTATCTTTTCCCCCTTTAAAGGTCATGCTGCAGTTAGAATCCACTTCAAATAATCACTGTATTATATGTGTGGGTAATAGTAAAAAAAAGTGTGTTCTCTGCTTTGTGCTTAGCAACATTTTGTTGATCTCACCCCCCCCCCCCCCCCCACCCCCCAATCCAATTAGCTTCACAAGAGGACAGTTCACACCTTGTACGTTGTCCAACCAAAAAAGAAAGATGTCCTGAAGCTGTTGCTGAAAGCCTTTGTACCAGGCAATTCAAAACGATACATTTCTGCACCTTTCAAGGTACAGTGAGAAGGCAATGTTTTGTACACCGTTTACACATTTTCTAAAGAGATTTGAAAAGTGGACATTTATTCATTTATGTTTCTCTGTCCAACAGCGTGTTTTCCTCAAAGAAGTCTTTGAACTTCATAACTTCATTGACAGAAGCCAGTTAACTCCATCTCTAGGAGGATATCTTATCTACAGTCATGGGAGCTGGTCGACCTTTATTAAGGTAATTCTTTATAAGTGCTCATTGAGTTACGTTCCATCACGATTAATGTTACCCCCACTCCCATAAATAAAATGACATTTGATAATTCCTCCCGAACAAAAAGGGATGGGTGGGAGGGAAACCAACCCTCTGAAGTGTTGTGCATGTATGTCTGAGGGTAATGCTTGGCCACAACAGCAACAGCTCTTCCAGAGCGCATGCACTGCCCAGATGGGGGAGATCATGAGTGGTGGTCCCATGATCCATCATAACCTTGTTAATAGGCTTAACACATGGCCGCATTGTCTGTTTCTATTTAATAATAGTGTTTGGATGGCCTGCTGGAACCCCCAGTAGTGTATGGTGAAATGATTTGCCTGTGTGTGAGATAATCAGTTCCATCTGATGGAAATGACGCGCCTGAAGTGATTTTTGTATTTCTTCAAATGAGTCATCTGACGAGCCTTTTGGTCCTTCCTCCTACCAGTAATGAACGGCTATGATCTAGTCAAAGGCTATTGTTGGTTACCTTGGAGAATCTCGCGCAATTGCAAAACCTAGTCACCTGACTTCATTAGCAAATTAATACATCCCCCCTCCCCACCCACGCAAGCGCGCACACAAGCGCACACACACACAAGCGCGCACACACACACAAGCGCGCACACACACACACACACACACACTCACACACGCGCGCACAAGCGCGCACACACACACAAGCGCGCACACAAGCACGCACACAAGCAAGCAAGCAAGCACGCACGCACAAGCAAGCACGCACACACAAGCACACACACACAAGCACGTACACACACACAGCATTCAGGTATCTTCAACTGAGCTTTAAAAACGGCAGTAGTAGTGTTGTTGATTGGAGGGGTGTTTGTATTTTGGGGGGTTGGGTTAGGTTAGTAGAGGAGGAGACAACGATATTGCTTTTTGTGAACTACATGCAGGTCCTAGTGGTTAGTCGTGTAGTATTCTACTGTAACTGTTGTTTTGTTGGCTGGTGTTTTTGTTTTGTTAAGTGTTGAATGCAATTTAATTTTATTTCATTTTAGTTCCTTCGATTATAGATGCTGTTAAACGTGCCCTTTAGCAGTAGTTTTACCTCATAACAGTGATTTCTGTTGGGGTTTTAAATGATATATTTTTAATTACATTGTATATCTTGCGATATACAGTATATTGTTGAACATCCTATGCCACATGTTCATCGCTAGATGAATGCAGTATATATTGTATATATTGTATTCCCTTTTGATTATCCACATAGTTATAACCATTAGGTTATACATTGGCCTCTCGCATTGAGTTTTTTTTTTTTTTTTTTTTTTTTTTCTTGTCTGTGTTCTCACAAAGAGGCTTTTCTTTGTCCCCCTTTCTGAAGTAGATGGTTTGGAGCACATATTTCTATTTGTTTTTAAATCACAAGTCTGTCTGGCTTTAACCCCAACTTTACTTTTGCCAGCCTTATAATCAGTTGCCTTGAGTGCCCTCAAGATGAGGGGTATACAAGAGCAGTTACAAAAAAAAGAATATGTATATTTTTTCTGTCACACAGGAGATTGACTGCTTTGTCAAGGAGTTCTTGTCAGTGGTTCAGAAATTGCCTTCATGCATAGCAACCTTACAGACCATCTCCCATCAGCCGGTGCCCTCAGGATTTGATGAACTGAAAGAGTTTTGTTCAGTAAACGAAGGCAGATTTCAGCAGCTGCGCTGGTAATTATTCAGGTTTTTTTAATTGTTTTTCTCTCTTTAGGGATAAACAAACTAAAGGGAAGGGTGAGACACGCTATACGCTATAGTATGCTATGCCACTGTGATGCTCATTTTATGATGCCATTAGTTTAAGATGTGCAAGGCATTTCATTTAAAGGATAAGTTAGAATATGAGAATTTGTGTTACATCCCTTAGGGTCAGTTATGGTTCCTCTGGGGAAGGGCTATTTGTTTTACTCTGACTTCTCCTGTCTCTTGCAACTGCCAGTGACCTTGGCTTAGATGAGCTGCTGAGGCATTGCGAATGTGTGGTGGAGAAACTGCGCTACCCTGAGAGTGATCCATGCTACCAGGCCATGGCTGGGACCTCCATCTTTACCCACACGGCATATGACATGTTGCTAAACTACAGCAGGTAGGCAGGCCATTGCTTGTGGTGTGGTGACTTGCTTTCCATGCCTTCTCACCTTGTCTTGCGTACGGATGGAATTCGACCAGCCCTCCTGAATGATATGACTTGTTTTTATAAGCCTTTTGTTGTCCCCCCCCCCCCCCCCCCCCCCCTCACACGCTGCTTTTCTGTGCGAGACAGGATTGAAAACCCCATAAGCATACTTAAGCGGAGTCAATACTCAAACATGTTCTTGCATCATTAAACCCTGCATTTATAAAAGACTTCACCTTTGGCAATTCATATGTAGGTGGAGCAGTAGTGAGGTTTACCATTCACTCTGCTTTCCCCCTCTGATAGAATAACCGCAGCTGTGGAGAAGGTGGAGTTGCTGTGGCAACAGGCCTTTTCCAAGGCCCACCTCCAGCTGAGGGTGCTCCAGCTTCAGAGGGAAGCACAACAGGTAAAGATAATGGACTGGAGGATGCTGCCCTGTCCCCATGGTTATTTTTAGATTCTACTGTGGTCTGCCTTTTTAATTCTAAGAATATCCTGTGCATTTATTTGAATGTTGTAATGTTGGCAGAATATATCTCTGTGGTATCTTGAGCTGCTGTTAAAACAATAATAAATTAATAAAACATTTGAGAGATTTCTCAGAGCTGGAACATCTGCACGCTTCCTGGTGGATCCCTCTGGCAGTTTGACTGCCTGGTGTTGATTTATGCCTCTTTGTACTCTAAGATAACGGAACAGATGGGGGCCTTGCGGAAACAGAAACTTCAGCCATACCGAATTGAAATCGCCAAAGATGGCAGCACGGCAAACTCCCTAAAGTTGGATTTTGAAACATGTATATACACACCTGCCATGGTAAACTCACACAGAGGTCCAGGATTATGTCATCTGTGTTTTGTAACGTGCAGTAGAGTTAATCTTTTGAAATTGTCCTGCTCTGGTCAGTCATTCAGTAATTCGCATCTGCTTGATCGTTTCTTTTTCAGGCTTTAGTTCGCCGTGCTGAAGACGTGATTCACACGTTGCTGGAGATGTTGCCCCATGGGGAGGTGCAGCCTCGGGAGCAGTGGGCGGAGGAGCTGGACCACCTAAAGGAGCGATTTTACTCCACTGTGCAGCTCCCCTACCAAACCCTCAGAGTGGTCTCAGACTTCTACCACTACTATGAAAAGGTATAGGTCGTCTTCACCATTAGTGTATATGGGTCAATTTAATATTTAATAGAAGATGTAACTTATTAGGAAGCACTTGTTTGTGGTGTTATTCACATATTGAAAAGCATCTTATTACAAGACTTGAGTTTTTATTTTGTGTTCCTTAACAGGTTAAGTCCTGGTACAATCTTGTCCTCTGTGAGAACTTCCTCCAGGATCTTCTGTGGGGTGGGAACTGTAAGAGTTTCTCGTCACCGCACCATGCTCAAGAGCCCATTTGTGGGGTACCGATATGGAGACGGGCGGTGTACGAGTTTCTCAGAAAGAACCCCTCCCCAGAAATGTCAGAGGTGGTTCAGTTGGCACACCTGGCTAATGTCATTCCAGAAACAACATTACAACAGTCAGGCAAGCAGCTGTCACATCGGTAAGTTTTGCACGTTAGGCTCTTGGGAGAGGTTCCAGTGTTGTCTCTCAAGCTGCACATATATCAGAGTTGTTTATTGAGCAGGTGGTTGTGTCCAGAGATTTGCAGCATATTGATTGTGTACATATTTGTGTGTTATGGTAATTGGGAATAATAATCTTGATGTTGATTGGCTGTTCGCTACAGGCAGAACACGATTGTGACGAGTCATGGCTTCATGTGAACTTTTCACAAAGATGAAATAAAAGCAGTAGCACTAGATTAATGCATGCAATGATATTACATTGAGGGGGGGAAAAGCCCAGCAAAAACAACTTTCCTGGAACCATTGATGTTTTACAAAACGCATTAAAATAACTTGCTTTCTCCACATCCCCAATGCAGTTGCATGACCTTGAGGAAACTGCTGACCTCCCCTGGAGCAGTGCCACTGAATGACCTTCAGCTAGCCTTACAGTGGCAGTATGAATTTCTTCGAGGCAGCAACAAAGGGTCCGACTGCATTTTAAAAGGTGGAGCATGCAGCCTCTCCTCCGAACCAGCTTTCACGTCTTGCGTGGACTTGGAGCCTACTGCGCCTACTGTTGGAAATGAAGACAATCTGAGACCGTGGGAGTCTGGGAAGGAAGTGGTCCACCACCAGTCTTCCCTGCTCCCACCCAACACCACAGGTGCTTCTTGCGCTCCGGTGTCTGGCAAGCCTCCCTCTCTGAGTTCCTTTGACTCTGGCTTTGATGGGGCTGGAGGCAGCCACCTGGAGAATGGGAATGGGAGGGAAGCACTGGATGGTTTGCTGAGATTGCCTGGTGCCCCAGACCCATCAAGACCGAAGCCCCCACAACCCCAGATCCATGAAGAGAGCATCTCCAGTATTTCTGATTCTGAGGATCACCAGAAACTTGAATTTGGCACATCAGACAGCCCATCACCTGCAAGCATTCAGATCATTCCCAAGATCACACTGGATTCACTGAATTTTGAGATTAAAGTGAAGCGATCGGCCACCCTTCCCAAAAACCCGTGGCTTAGTCTGCCAGTTGAGGATCTTGAGAACTCTTACACGGTCACGATCACGCCAAACAAGCACTCTCGTCTCGGAACCAGTGCCTCAGAACCGTCCCCACGTAGTGACATGTCCAGCGGGTCACGAGATCAGCCCACCCAGACAGAAGTTCCGACCAGCAGGCGGTCCCTTGATGTGAAGTTCAGAGAGATCTCTGCCCTGGACAGTTTTGACTCGGCTGAACTGAGCCCAGTCCGTGGCGTTCTCTCCAGCACCATCACAGAACCCAGTGATCAGCATACCTACATGACTGAGGGTGTCCCCACGCTGCTCTGGGACTCGTACGACTTCCACAACCTCAGACAGGAGACCTGTGATGGGTAATGTTCAAGTTCAAGTGTTTTTATTTGTCACATACAATAAATTGAAGTGAAATGTAAACTGGTATATGCTCCACACTATGCAAAAAATAAATCAAATATATATAAAAAAAAAAAATTTATGAAGATAAAATTTAAGAATGTAAATAAAATCAAATTTAAAAATAACTCAAATAAAAATAAGGTGTTGAATTAAAAATTTGAATTTTAGTGTCTCACTGCCTGTGGATAAAAATGTCTCTTAAGTCTCTCAGTCCTTGAGTGTAGGCTTCGTAATGTGAACAATAAACCCATTTTGCATATACTTCGTTCTAAATTTATAATTTACTCCAAACTTTATTTGTGACCTAGACTGCACCAAAACTACATTTGTCCTATTTTGCAAATCTGACTTATGTATCGTGACTGTGTTTTTTGAAATATATAATCTCATACTGCCTGAAGGTTATCAAACTCGTCTGACGTGTCTCTGAGCGACTGGGCCTTGAGGGAGCAAGAAGGATTAAAAGAAGTGGAAGAGATCCTTGGTCGTGCTGAAGGAATACTAAAGGTTGTGTGCTCTTTCTTTCAGTATTTCTCAGGTTTAGACATAAGAGGCTGTAAATATCATTCAGTATTCCTTAACACCCTTGTGTGTGGCTATTTTACCAAATGTCAGAAGCTGTCTAGCTGTCCTAGTTGTCCAACTGTAAACCAGTTGTATTAGTCTTGACGGTATGAATGAAGACTGTCATTTCACTGTGTTCGGAGCAGGAGGAAGAGAATGTTTTGGCACAGGAGGAGATGTTGGATGGTCTAGTAGAGGCAGAGAGTCCAAACAAGCAGTGGCCATTGTGGGAGAGTGAAGAGCAGTTCAGTGCGGTAGGTCATGCGTGAAGAGGTGGCTTAAATCTGTAACATCACTCATTAAGGATCGTAAACACAGACAAATGGGCCTCTGTTCCCACCATGTGCGTTTGTTTACGGCTTTACCCCAGTTTGAATTTGTAGGGCACTGCTTGCCCTCACAGTAAGGACTGCCAATGATCGTGTTTTTTTTTTTTTTTTTTTTAGCTGGGAATCAAAATGACTGAATCGCTTGTAAAAACTGCACTTCATGGTTTAATTTTTCATGGTTTTCTGTTCCTCTCCAATATTCAGTTCCCTTCATAATTTTAATGAATATGCTGTAATCTTTCCCCAGATGTCATCTTGTGAATTGGTAGAATCTGGAGTCATTGGTTTGGAAAATGACCTTGCCTCTTTGCATGCTGAACAAGATACTTATCAGTCATCCGATGGATCAGAAAGTGAAATGAGAGCGTTCCCCTTCTCAGATGACGGGCAGAGGCTGGTTGGTTCTGATCCGGAAGGTGCTCAGAGTAGCCGACGTGGTCTCCTTCAAGAACTTCAGGGTCTCCATGACCTTGAGGAGCGTATTTTAGAGGAGAATGTGAAGATCCACGAGCTAAGGAAGCATGAAGTTGAAGAGCTCCTGGTGGAAAAGAACCAAGATGGTGATCAGTCGTCGAGATCCAGCACAGATAGAGAAAGGTTCCTGAAAGAGCTGGAGAAGGAGAAAAGGGAAGTTGAGCGAATGGAGCGGAGTCTTCACAAAGAGATGGAAAAGGACCAACACAAGGTGAAGAAATGTTTAAGTAGGGCCCGGAGAGTGGTGACTTGCTCAATCATGGAGCGAACCTGCAAACTGGAAAACTTGGATGACTCTTTGTGTGAAAAAACTAAATCTAACTCCCAGGGCCAAGGCCACAATTGGGAGAAATTGACAGAACCTGGCACTGTGGTGGAGGATTCCAATACAGATGGGTCCCTGCTTTCTATCCAGAGCTCTCCTCAGAACAATGTTCCAAGTGACCCTCAGGATACATGTGAGAATAAAGTGGATCCAGAGGATGAGACTCATCTCTCTAAAGGAAATGGTGTCGACTCTTCCAACTGTTTTGAGCATGCTGATCAAAATGCACCAGAATCTCCTAAAGCTGTACTTGGAAGAGAACCACATCTTGATGGGGACAGTAGTAAAGAGTCTGACAAAGGAGAGGAGTCTGAACTTGTGGATTTCATAGCAATGGAAAATGAAAGCAACGTTCTAGATGAGCTAAAGGGAGGCGAGTCGGAGGTTCCTGATTCAGCGCCTGATATTGATGCATTTGACCCTGGTGGTTCAGCAGAGAGCGCTCCTCTACCAAAGCAAAGAAAAACCTTGTCTGTCGATTACAGTTCAGCGCTCAATAAATCTGAAGAGCAAGTCGATGCAAACGCCTGTGAAGAAGGTCCGAGCTCCCTTCCCTTAGAGCCAACACCAATCAGCACCCCTCCACAGCCAAAAGCGAGAACTTGCCAGCTGTCTCCAAACCATCTAATACATCCAGATGTGATGAAACACAGCAGCAATAACAATAACAACAACCCCACCAGTGAGCATCAAATGGCAGTTTCATGTAATGACACTGAGCCATCCTGTAGAGAGGCCGATGTGCAAGCCAATCCTTTAAATGCCCTTGTCCTGGACCTTGAAAACCATTCCACTGAACAGTCCGAGGATGTGTCTGAACCCAGTTCTCGGGTGGAACACACCGAGGATATAAGAGTGTCATGTGGTCTGGTAGAAGAGGTGACAAGTGAAGATGGAGGTTCTAAAGGCTTCCAGAGCTGTAGTCTTTCCTTTTATCCCATCAGCTCAACTCCTGCCACTCAACTGGTTGACCTTCACACAAGAGAGGTAAGTGTGTGTGTGTGTGTGTGTGTGTCTTTATGCGGTTATTCACGCTTGATTTCACATGAGGCTTTCTCACATACACACAAATGCTCACACAACTGAACCTCAGACATGCCATTACCCCTTTACACATACCACCTCGTCCAAAACCTGCCTTTTTGTTTTGAAAGTCTGATGTTTGGTTATCTGTCTTGCAGATGTCCCATTTTAAAACTCCAATAGTCCTGGACACTGGATCGGGTCTGATGAAGGCTGGATTTTCTGACCAAGATCTGCCTACCACCATTTTTCCAACAGTTATTGGAGTCCCCAAATATGAGGTGATCAAATGAAATGATCAAATGAGTGTTCTACTGACCTTAACAGTGTGAAGCATTAAACAAGCAATGCCCAGTATGTGGGTGAATATTTGATTCTTTGAGTTTTAGGCCATGAAAATGCAAAATATTTTAGTATGTATATGAGGTGTTTTGATCTACAAGACTGTGCTTTTTGTCCACAGGAGGTCATGAATGGTAGGTTTGAGAGGGAAACCTACATCGGCCATGACGCCCAACACATGAGGGGAGTCTTGGCCCTGAAATATCCCATGACGAATGGCATTATTCGCAACTGGGATGATATGGAAATGGTGGGTATGATTTCCCTGGGCTGCTTTGATCTTTTGTATTTCATTTGTAACCTGAATAAATGGGGGGAGAAAGTGACCGGCCTGTTAACACAGATGTGCTAGGCAGATACTTTTGTTTCAAAGAAATGCTCAGGAAATGCATATATTACATTTTCTGTTTTTTTGTGATCCCAGGAAGACCTTGATCTTTTTACTGCTGATGCTATTATGTGATATCTGAGCTGCACAGTGTGCCTTGTAGGGAACTTGTGTCCAGTGTTGGTCAGGAATAAAGCAGAATATCAAGTAGATCAAAGTGATTTTCCAACTTGTTTCGAGTTGGTCCTCTTTTGGTTGCTAGGCCGTTTCCATCAGACAGTTGTTGACAAAAATTGTCTGCTTGACAGTCTTTTGAATGACTACTTGACAGTTTTTTTTTTAATCCTTGCCCTCTGTCTGACCCATGGTGTGTCTAACGTTCTGGAGACTTCAGAGGTCTCCACTGCCTCTACACTTCCTGTGCATCTGTTGCTAGGGGTCTCCCCACCCCCGACACTGTTCCTATGTGCATCTTATACTGGCTTTACTCTTTTAATATTTTCTATGCAGACTAAAAAACTGACTACTCCTTAATATTCTTACAGCCTTTAGTGTTGCGTTTGTCTGAATCGCTGTTCGACTTTAATCAGTTCAATCCACATCACAGCATAGATTGCAGTAAATAGTCCTTGATTAGGCCCAATTTACACACAGGTTTTCGCGATGTCGGCGACATCTTCGCGACAACTGCACGTAGATGTCGGGGCGCATTTACACACACCGCAGGAAGTTTCTCAGTTTGCCTCTGTTGATAGCGATGTTGCCTAGCAACACTGTCTGTAATATGCCTTACAGATGTCGGGTCGCGTTTACACGCACTTTGAAGATGTCGGGGACTCCCGATGGGCTGTCGGGCGAATGGTACGGGGCTGTCGGCTGAAATTCGGCCGACATCGGCACACCGACAGTTAAATTTGCGTTTAGACGCTGAAAAAAGCTGTCGGTGTACAGATGTCGGCTGTGCCGACATCGTGAAAACCTGTGTGTTGCTTTAGTCTGAATCGCTGTTCGACTTTAATCAGTTCAATCCACATCACAGCATAGATTGCAGTAATAGTCCTTGATTAGTTTGTCACATGAGGCACTGAGGTGTTTGTCCCTCACACAGATCTGGAGCCACACATTTCAGCAGCTGAACGTGGACCCTGAGGACCACCCTGTGATGCTGACTGAAGCGGCGCTGAACCCCAAGGAGAACAGGCAGCGCATGGTGGAGCTCATGTTTGAGGCCTTCAGCGTTCCCCTGACCTACGTGGCCATGCAGGCAGTGTTGGCACTGTACGCGGCAGGACGCACCACAGGTGAGCAGAACCAGAACCAGACCCAGACCCGCCAGCAGAGGCCGGGTGCAGAATGGCAGTCCAGTATACTGAGGCTCACATCTGGGTTTCCTTTGCATGTTTGAGCTCAGTGTTTTTTTTTTTTTTTTTTTTATTACTGTGCAGGTGTGGTGTTTGACTCTGGAGATGGGGTGAGCCACAGCGTGCCGGTTTTTGAGGGATATTGCCTTCCCCATGCTGTGCAGCGCTTCACTCTGGCTGGCATAGATGTCACACTGCACCTTAAGAAGGTAGAGGGACCTGGGATGAGGAGAATACTTAGGATGCTGTTTGCAGAATTCCACTATAATCTTCCTTCCAGTCTTAATTGAAGCACATTTGTACAGTATTTTGGAGTCCCCATACAGATGAATAGAAAGTTGCTCCCATAAAATATATATATATATATATATATATTAGTGACCATTATCAACATAAATCACTATGCGTACTTGATATGTAGTACTACTTTAGACTGGTAAGAATACTGTGTGTGTGTGTGTGTGTGTGTGTGTGTCAGTTGCTGCAGGAGCAAGGTGTGTCCATGAGCACGTCTGCAGAGCAAGAGATTGTGAGGGAAATGAAGGAGAGGCACTGCTGCGTTGCTCTGGACTACGAGGTGGAACTGGCACGAGAAGGAGCCTCTAGTTCTCCAGTGTGTTACACCCTGCCAGACGGACAGATTGTGTGTCTGACCAAAGAGAGGTTCAGGTAGTGTTCTCCACACCACAACACCACCATGTCCATTCCTAGCCCCTAACTGTTGTATCGTCTGACTACTGTATTGTGCAATGCACATGGGCAATAACTAATTAGTGCTAATTAATGTCTCATTAACTAATTAAGGTTAATACAAATTGTAAAGCTACATGCTGATGTATTTCAGGTTATTACATGCCCCTTGAAATGACTCATGCAGTCATTCTTAAAGATACCAATGATTGGTGTTGGCTGGAACTGAATTATGATGGGTGGTGGGAAAAAGGTTCAGGAATGTAGGTAGATGCCAAGGGAATGGAGCCATTTTGGCAGTCATGACTGGGGAATAAATGTCTTTCCTGAAACGATTAATAAGGTCTTTGCGTTAAACAAAAGCAAATGTTCTCTAGGTTTTTCTTTTTCCTTTCAAAAGTGGGCTTAGCGGGGTTTAGTAGTGATTAAGCACTGATTTGTAAGTCAGTCTGTGTAAATAGCATTAAAGATTTCTTTTGTTGCAGAGCTCCCGAGATCCTTTTCAAGCCTGAGCTAATTGGACGTGACCACTATGGGATTCATGAAAGTATTTTCAAGTCAATCCTCCATTCTGATATTGACCTACGAAAGAGCTTTGTGGGAAACATTGTTCTGTCAGGTACTTGTATTACATTTTGTTTTCCCTTTTGAAGTCCAATTTCTTTGCACAACCACTTGGTTTGTTTTTTTTTGACTGAAGGTTTTTGCTCGATTATTAACAATTTAGTGCGGCCATTTTTAACACGAGTCAAACTGCAACTTTAATCTCTCCCTGCTTTCCTTTCTGTTGGTAAAGGTGGCAATACCCTGCTGGCAGGCCTACCTGAACGGCTTCAGAGCGAGCTCAAAAAGATGGTCCCCCCTGATCTGGCTGAATGTGTCCGGGTGATGAGCCCAAAGGACCGTGACTTCTCCGTGTGGAGTGGAGGGGCAGTGCTTTCCAACCTGCCCGCCTTCAGCTCTGCCTGGATCAGCCAGGATGAGTATGAGGAGTATGGCCCACAGATCGTCTTCAGGAAATGCTTT
Source organism: Sprattus sprattus (assembly GCF_963457725.1). Taxonomy (NCBI): domain Eukaryota; kingdom Metazoa; phylum Chordata; class Actinopteri; order Clupeiformes; family Clupeidae; genus Sprattus; species Sprattus sprattus. The sequence goes on along the minus strand of NC_137921.1, from coordinate 63,275,294 downwards.
TGAAATACCCTCCTATCCCATACTCTTTCAGGTGGGGCTGGTGTGAGCCAGGCCTCCAGAAAGTGCACACACTGTCCTCAGGAACCAGTGCAATATATGAATATATAAAAAAGACGTGCAGGTGCCAAATTCCGATCAGTTGCTGGTTTGTGCGTGCGTGTGCGCATGCTTCGTGTTGTCTGTCTTTTTACGTAATCATTCGTGACCCTGTGGATTGTGCGGATGAACTCCCTGAAATGATACTCCAGAGTTTTATTTCAGGAGGTCCTACAGAATGGACAGTGAAATCCAACAATGATCTAAAGGAACTACAGGGTAAAGAGAACTGGGTTTTTAATTGTTTTTATTTATAACGAGCCATTTGATTTGACACCTGCACTTGAATAGTACATGTTCAAAAGGAACATTAAAACCTTTTCGAGGAGACTCTTTCCTTGAGTCTCAAAATTGTGAGTTTGGTTGTGTCAATCAGGTACTTTTTATCCATGTTTTAATTAAATATTTCTTCGTTATACTGAATATATATATAATATGTAATATGGAAGGATTTAAATATATATTTATATATATATATAGTAACATAATAAGCTATACTTGTTACCTTTTCAGTGTTAACTTGGTTAAAGGTGTTGGTCTTTTTTTTTATGTGTTTTTCCTCTTAATTTTGTTGGCCTTGTATTGAAGTTTAATATTTCATAAGTTGGATATTTGCAAAATCTTCACCGTCCTTACTACAAACGTGACCTGAGGGATATAAGACATGTGGTGATTATTGTGCATTAATGGCTTAGGGCCATGGTTGGTTTGTGTGTGTAATCCTTGATTTTTCTCTTAATGCTGAATACTTAATGAACTTTTTTTCACACATAAGTATGGTTTGCCCTTTTCACATGATTGAGTGCTTTATTTTTGTAAAGCTTTTGACATTTTTCCAGATTTGTTTGAATTTGTTAAATGTAAGTATGTGTCTTCAGTTTAAGCCCAAGCCATTTGCACAATCATGACTGCATACGTTTAAAAATCCCTCAGACTGGCCATCCTTTATCATTAGTTTGCTTAATGAGCATTTACTCCAGCCCAATCTCAAACTTTACCAGCCCTTTTATCCAGCCCTTTTATTTCTACTAAAACTATATTGCGATTAGCACTTAACTTACTCAGTCACTATTTCCTGCATGTTTACCAGTAGGGGTAAGGGCTGCCTTGTCTATGAGCAAAAGGGTTTAAATGTGATGTAACTCGGGTAATGGTGTGCAATCCATTAAGCAATACTTACATTCCTGTGTACAAGGGCCAATTGTTTATGTACCTATTGCAATCAACTGGTTGGTTTGATGCAATGTGAATTTAATCTTTTTTTAATTCAATTTTTTTTATAAGTTTTTTTTTTTTTTTTTTTGTGTGTGTACAACTGACTACTTTCCAAGCAGAACTGTTGCTTCTCCACCTTTTACTGGACACCAAGTTATGTTTGTCATATTGGACATTTTTGCAATAAATAATCATAACTGAAAATGTGCTTGTGTCATTCTTTATATTCTGAACACAATGTCGTTTAATTACTATTTGTACACAAAATCACTTCAAATGAATTTGCATATGAGGTCATACAAACCACATATTTGTTAAATTGTTACTGGAGAGTATAGTTTTAGCTGTCAATGGCCTCTTAACACCAGGTGGTCATGGTTACAAAATATATGAATAATTACAAGGTATCTTGTGAAAGTATTTTTGGTGTATATTTTCAGTTTGTAAGCCAGGTAACTTTTCACTTAAATCATGCATAAAACATAAATCAAAATTGATGGGAGGGTGAAGTAGTGGTCCAACTCCTGCTTATACAGACACAGTTTTAGTGATGTTACAGTAGTCTGCACATTTGTCCTTACATTTACAGGCGCAACAATAGGCTGCCATTCTTGATATTTGCTTTCCCCAGTACAGTCTGAAGCTGCCCTCTACTGGCAACCTATGCTACACCTTGTTCAGCGTTAGAAAGACAAGAAAGGTACGACAGAAGTCGCGGATATGCCATTGCTTTTTAAATATCAGGTTCATTATATGCAAATCTTTTTTTTTTTTTTTTCCACTTTTATGCAACGCTTCAGCCGAGACTTCAAGATGGCCAAGTCTGCTACAGCTACTTTTTTCACAACTTAAGGAAAGGATTAACGATGCACTAGCAGACATTTTTAGTGTCGATACCTTCGAAGCATCCTCTGCGTTTGGATCGACATAAAAATGAGTTTGCAGCACAGCGTAGGCTATGGTTTAGAGACCAGCCTTCCCCTATGTTAATCAGACGTCGCAGTCAGACGTTGCAGTGACGTCAGATAACGAAACAAGCATGGCGGTCCTGCTTGAAACTACTCTTGGGGATATTGTTGTTGATTTATACACAGACGAAAGACCGAAAAGTAATTATAAACATTTCACTATGGGGTTCTATAATAACGACCATATGCGTTACAACACTCAAAACTATACATTTATCGGAGCGACGATGCTCCTTGAATGTTACTGTTGGAAGACCAACTTGGCTGAAAGCTGTAAGCTAACCAGCTAGCTAGTGCACATTTGGTAACGCTATCGTTTAATAACGTTTTAGCTATTTAAATTTGGTAATACAGACTACACTACAAAAAAACAGTGTCTTGCACTGGCAGACCAAAGCATTAAGAGCTTCAACATATTGCTAGCTACTTTCAGCATTGGGTAGCTACATTAAGTTTGCTTCATTCCATGTCGAGTTGCTGATTAATAACGTTAGATTTATTCGGAACATCAATGTTACGCATTTGTAATATTTACTTCATATTTTCAGCGTGTCTGAATTTCTTGAAGTTATGCAAGATCAAGTTCTACAACTTCTGTTTATTCCATAATGTGCAGGTACGAATAAACCTTTAAAAATAATATTTACTGTAATATTTCTGTTTAGTTTGGTTGGACATTATAAGATAAACCATCTGTTTGTTCACCTAACTAGAGAGACTTCATCTCGCAAACTGGAGACCCCACGGGAACGGGTCGTGGAGGAGAGTCCGTTTTCTGGTAACCCCTCTTTCCAGACCAGACATTCATGTAAACTGTGGTGGTCATGGCAATATCAAAATGTACTTTCGTTGATAATGACACACAACATGCGTTCACATATCTCGGTGACCCAAAACTAAAAACGGGTGCAAAATGTTCTGCCACAAGTTGTCCGATCTATTATGTGAAGGAAGATGGAATAGATCTAATTTTGCCATATGTCTGTAATAAGAACCGAGTGCTGAACAATATAGTCAATCAAAGTAATTGTGTAGTCCTAAACTTTCACCTGTTAGCAAGAGTATTGGTGTGACTTGTGAGTTAATGTCCACATCATATTTTCCAGTAAACTCTATGGGGAGCAGGCCCGCTTCTTCGATGCAGAGAAAGTCCCCAGGATTAAACACAAAAAGAAGGGCACCCTATCCATGGTGAACAACGGCAGTGATCAACATGGCTCTCAGGTTCTCTTAAGTCTTAACATCTCAACATAGGGCAAAGAGAAGGGACTTGACACACTGCTGTAATCTTTAAAAAATACTTTTTAAAGCTGAAAGTAGCGAGGATTGTTTTTTTTTTTTTTTGTCATCTTTACTATTTGGATATTTGCTGTCACTTCAAATTCACATTCTTTGAAAGCCATGCTCAAATTCAGTGTTGTGTTTAGGATATTAAATGTCTTTACCCTCTTTTATTTAGTTTCTCATCACCACAGGGGAGACTTTGGATTACCTGGATGGGGTTCACACCGTTTTTGGGGAGGTGACAGAGGGCATGGATGTGCTACAGAAGATCAATGAGACTTTTGTCGACAAAGACTTTGTCCCTTTTCAGGACATCAGGTTAGTCGACATCAAGTTTAACTTATATCTTATCTTATCTTTGCTCACATGGGAAGTAATCGGTTGATTCTTGTTTTAAAATGATAGAAGACGTATGTGAAGGAAAAGCGCAAATGTCATGAAGAAGCATTCATGGTGAATACAGATGACATGCACTGCAGACATGCGTTTCTGCATGATTTGGAATAGTATACAATTTGAGCAACGGCACTGAACCCTCTTTCACTTTTAGGATCAACCACACTGTGATCCTAGAGGATCCTTTTGATGACCCACTCAACCTGCCTGTTCCAGATCGTTCTCCTGAGCCCACTAAAGAACAGTTAGATGTAAGTGTGTTGGTCTTAGTTTCGGTTGTCAATCTTTACTGTCCTCTCAGAGTTATATGCTCTGCTGAGTATTTGTAAAGGACTGATCTGGAGCGCTGCTGGAAAGCAGTTTTGGGAAGCGAAAGCCCTGGTATTGCTGCAGATTGCAGTAGATGTTGTTTTCGTTGTATTTTCCTTTCCCCCCCCCCACATCATGCTTACTTGTATGGAAGATTAACAGTCTCCGTCTCTGACACTAATGGCTTCTCCCTTTGACAGAGTGGTCGTATTGGAGCGGATGAGTCGATAGTCGACAACGAGGGGAGGACCACTGAAGAGATTGATGGAATCCTTCAGGAGAAGGAAGCCAAGACCCAGGCCATACTGCTTGAGATGGTGAGAAGGAGAGACCAGTTTTCGTCTTTGTAGTCTGTGAGATAATAATAATAATAATGCATTTTATTTAATGCGCCTTTCATGACACCCAAGGTCGCTTCACAAACAATCATCTCATTACAATTACAATCATCTCATAGAAATACATAAAAATAAGAAAAATAAGAGAGATGTATGAAGAGAGAATATCTAGTGGACACCAAGTGGACACTAAGTGCAGTAAAACAAAGCTAGTGTGTGGTCATTTGATGCAGTTGTGATTATGTATTAGTTGAGTATGAAAAAAGATGCAGACGTTGATGCTAGTGCTGTACTAATATCAGTGTCAAGGTATCTCACTACATTTAGTCTAAAAAGTGGTTTGGAAATGTTCACTCTGGACCTCTGTGTAATGTTTTATAGGTGGGTGATTTGCCAGATGCAGATGTTAAACCTCCAGAGAATGTGTTGTTTGTCTGCAAACTCAACCCTGTCACCACTGATGAAGATCTGGAGATCATCTTCTCCCGCTTTGGTTCCATAGCAAGGTCTCTGTACAAAACAAATCATTCTGTTATGTGTGGAGTATAGATTGTGTTGCATGTCGAATTTTATGAAACGCCGCGCTGCTTAGCTTAATTTGTGAAGTAGCCGACTGGTTTAAAGACATTCAGTAAAGGATTTGGCAGTGGCAGTGCCCTATTGTGTAAAATGGTTCCTCACAGTAAACATGTTCAGTATATGCAAGCTAGACAGCAGAATGTGGGCAGATCTGTAAGAACATCAGGAAACATTGGCCCATAATGAGACTCAGGCTTCACTGGATTTTGAGGTATTAAAGGTATTAATCATATCAAAAATGACAAACAATTGTGTCACATTGGTGAGCTTGGGAAGTAAGGTTCACAGACAGCAAGGCTACTTTATTTCTAAGCACATGGCTTGGTCTATTTCAATAGGGACTGGCACACATATCTAAGGCTCAAGGATGCTCACTGCTCACAAAAAAAGGGTTTATATCCATCATCCTTACATGGACTTGCCTACCTTTTTAATTTTGTCTTTTTTACATAACAGCTGTGAGATCATCAGAGATTGGAAGACAGGGGAGTCTCTGTGCTATTCTTTCATAGAGTTTGAAAAGGTAAATTCATTACTATGTGCAGTGTCAATATCAATGTAGTAACTCCTCTTGCTTTGTCACCATTTTTGGATTACGCTGGTTTAGGGTTGATTGCATCTTCAGGTTGCAAACTGGACTAAATCGTCAGTTTTTAAAACAAGAATAATTGTTTTCTTTATGTGATGTTTAATGTATCTTTAATTGTGTGTACTCTAGGAGGAGGATTGTGAAAAGGCATACTTTAAAATGGATAATGTGCTTATTGATGACCGGCGGATACATGTGGACTTCAGCCAGTCAGTGGCCAAGATCAAATTTAAAGGCAAAGGTAAAAGCAGATTTCCCTTATACAGACCACTGCACTATGATACCACTGCACTGGTGTTTAATAGGCAAATTTGTGTTGCAGACTCTAGGAGTGACCCCCAAAACGTGTTTTGTGCTTAACTTTGACTTAAAACGTGAATTTAGTTTTGGTTTTGCGTTAGATGTTTTGCTTTGTTGAGAATATTTTTTTTAGGTATCATTTTTACCTCAGGATGTCCGTGTCATCATATATTATTATAGTGTGCATTATTCATTTCAAGGTGGGAAGTACACCAAGGATGACTTCAAAGCCTATGAGAAAGATCAGGACAGCAGGAACAAGCTGGCCCTAAAAGAGAAAGCAAAGCCAAAGCAAGAGTATCCTTCTGACTTGATAAGCTATGTCCTGCATCTGTCATTCAGGTCTGGTGTCACACTCTACACAGACTCGACACAGGCTGGGGTGCCATGTTTTAATGTTGCCATTCCTAAATACTGTTATTTGAAAAACATGTTGTGTGGAGAAGACTTAAGGGAGTGTGTTGTGTTCCATATGGTCAGCTTCCTTTTCCTTCATGCACGTACCTCAGTTCCAGGTATGATCTGCTGCTTGATGAAGATGAAGAAAAGGAAGGTGGAAGCCATCAGGCATTTGACAGGAAACTGAAAGAGAAGAAGCATCACTCCCATCACTCTGATGATGAAGAGGCCAGAAAGCCTAAGAAATCTAAGGTCAGAAAGGAAACGGTCCCTTCTTGTTTGCTGCGTGTTTGCTTGCACCCTGCTTAGGGTTCGAATACGCATAAGCGTTTTTTAAAAAAAACGGGACGATAGAAAATGCATTGATTCCTATGGTACGGCACGCTTTCACGCAAAGCGCGTTGTACCATAGGAATCAACGCATTTTCTAGCGTCCCGTTTAAAAAAAAAACGCTTATGTGTATTCGAACCCTATGTCTGTATTTATGACACTGCAAATAGGAGCTCCCTTTTTAAATCGTATGTTTGCCCAGATCCACGACTTCCTGCCATTACTGATGTACACATTCCCCTCTTTGTGTGCTGCCCCTGGATCTCTCTTGAAATTGGCAAAACATGTTGAACCGCTGCCCAACATCAGATCCTTGGTGGTGTCAATGTTTAATTGGCGATGGTGTTGAAAGTGCAGTACTTTCTTTGGCTGATGATCATTTCTGATTGACTCAGGCAGTGTTCTTCTTCTTCTGCTGATGATAATTTCTGATTGACTCAGGCAGTGTTCTTCTTCTTCTGCTGATGATAATTTCTGATTGACTCAGGCAGTGTTCTTCTTCTTCTTCTTCTGCTGATGATAATTTCTGATTGACTCAGGCAGTGTTCTTCTTCTTCTTCTTCTTCTTCTTCTGCTGATGATAATTTCTGATTGACTCAGGCAGTGTTCTTCTTCTTCTTCTTCTTCTTCTTCTTCTTCTTCTTCTTCTTCTTCTTCTTCTTCTTCTTCTTCCTCTGCTGATGATAATTTCTGATTGACTCAGGCAGTCTTCTTCTTTGTCTTCTTCCTCTGCTAATGATCATTTCTGATTGACTCAGGCAGTGTTCTTCTTCCTCTCCCTTTCAGGAGACTGACGAGAGCAGACGGGAGAAGAAACCAAGTCGTCAGCAGTCACGCTCACGCTCTAGGGACCGGGACAGGGATGGCCACCACAAACACCGGGACAAACACTCCGACAGGCACCGGGATAAGCACCGGCACGAGAGCAGCGACAAGAGCCACACCCGCCGCAACCGCAGCCGTAGTCGAAGCCCCAGGAGGCCCAAGGACAAGGAACGCAGGTGAGGGGGGCGGCCAGTACCTCTCTCCTCTGTTCGAAAATGTGTCTGAGTCCTTGTTGTTTGGCTTTCTATTCCTTCGCTAATCCAAATGTCTGCTTGCCTTTCTCTCAGTCGGTTTGGGTGCCTGACTTTGACAGACCATCAGCTTTAGTCACAACCCTCAGTAGTTTCATTCCAGCTTTGGTAGGTGCTGTCTGAGAAGGCATGAGGACTTCATACAGTGCATACACACAACTGCGTGTTTCACCTGCAAATATAAGTTTTAGCGCTTTAGATCCATCATGTATCAGTCATTCTGAGGAGCTGGCTTCAGTGTAAAAGGGATCATGGTCTCTTGTGTGAGGGTGTTTCCTTGTGGTTGGGGAAGAGTTGTGTTAGTTATATGAGATCAGTTCTCTGTATTGTGGAAAAATTCACACCTTCGAATAGCATACCAACTGAGCTGTGTATCCAAGCATATAATGCATTAAAGTACAGAGATACTGTTTTTTTGCTTGTGTAAGTAAAGCCACCTAGCATTAAAACACACAGTGATTTGTGAAATTCTTCTGAGTACCTGTTATTCAATAAAGCCAACTTCTATTGACATACCACTGATGGTTAACCTAATCGGGTCATATAAGAAGTTTCCATCCTGCTTTTAACCAAGTGACTCCTTACAAAGGTGATATTTCATATATAACATGCCAGTAGTCACAATTTGACCATGGCATTCATTATTAAATTAATTATGGTAACATGTTTTGAAGTAGCTGTGTGTTGTTTCTGTGGCCAGTGGGTGTCACTGAAGGGCCATTTTTCAGCTTGCCTTTGCTCAATCCACCACCGAACATAGTGACATTAGACAACAGGTGCCACCCCACTGCACTAGCATATAAATAGAGCCTATGTGAACTAATGCAAACATTGCATTAAAGCCCAATTTAGCTAAATACAGATATGGAAAAAAGTTAACATAAGTTTGTCATGTACAATTACTAGTATATTTTCATTGTAAATAATTACTGGAGTAAACTTTTTTGTTTAGCAAGTTAAGAACTGAATCTGTAATAAGAAGCACCGTTTGTGTTGGTGCCAAAATACAGTGATGACCATCCTGTCTACTACACTCCATTTTCCTTAGTGGCACATTGCACTAACCTTCACAATGCTATGTCTGAAACTCCACTCACTGCATCATTTTGAAAAATGCTAATAGTTTATGAATAGCATGATGAAGAGACGTATCAAACTGTTGACTCTACACCAGCATCGGCCTTGTAAGGTTCAGGATGATTTAAACAGTAGATGGCGTGTTGAGCCACTTTCAGCCCATAAAATGCAGATTGTTTTATGCAAATGTTGTCAATATTTACACCAGCGTTGTTGTCTCATCACAGTTCAGTCATATAATTTAGTTTATAGCTCAAAAACCGTCTTTTAGGGTGAACTTACACTTTAAAGCAATGATATGCAAAAAAATTGTTCATTTGTGAGATGCTTTTATCAGGCAACTAGTTTCGGTATCGTCTTCAAAATTAATTTTGATGTTATATGTTCATGTGAAGGGACAGATAAGCACGTCATTCCCACCAGCCACACTCTGGCATCATCACTGCCAACGGGGCTGTTGGTAATGCTTGCAAGGTAACTTGATGGCTTTAGACCAAAACGAATTACTGTAGCTTTAACACATTATATGATAAATGACACTCTCACACTATGTCCAGGTTTACTTTCCAGTACTTATACACTGGGGACAAAACTCCTTTAGTTTTCTTGCCCATCAATGGTAATGTCAGACATGTTTGAGTTTCAGTGCAGCGTTCATCTGATGCCCTTATGGTGACAAAAGGCCTGTCATTTCCACTTAACACATGTATTACAATTGAAAATATATGTATGAATAATGCAGTCTACCTGGTTGGTCACCTTCAAGCTTATCATCAAATTTTTGTTTGGGAGAAAAAAAGATCAGTCATGACACCAATGCATTTTTATTTTATTTTTTATTAAAGCATCAAGCTCAGTACAGATATATTTAGCACATCTTGACCAAGCCGAGAGTAGCAAGAGAGTTAGAACAGCAAAGTTTTCCCTTCGACACATCCTGATACCAAATCCTGCCATGGCACCCTTCCTCGCAGGAGAGGAGGCTAGTGTTATCTGCCTTTCCCAGGGATTGCAACAATACCAGGGGAAGGCAGAGAAATAGGAAGAAATAAAAGAAAAACATGATTTGATTATCTAGCCGCTTAACTTCAGAACAAATTCAAAGTTTGGAACACTTGACATCCAAAATAAAAAATACAGACAAAAAAAATCTATGTAATTGGTCCGCAGCAGAAATGCATCCCTTACAAAAATGTATTGTAAAAAAATAGCTTGACTGCAAAAAATATCATTAGTCATCTTGTATATTTAGAAAGTAAACAAAACAAAACACCCCATTATGCTCCAAACCATGTCAACTTGAACTACCCACTTCTCAAACTTGCGCTCCAAAATATGACTTCATCCAGAAAATAAAGGTTTTTCTTGTGTTTGACAGTGCTTATGCTAAATGTCCTCTCTAGTACAATATACGCTCCTATAGAACTATGGCTGCTTCTAAACTATGGCGAATCTGAAGCGTAGCACGATCTGAAGGCAAAGACCTGGCTGGTTGGTCCTCTGGCAAAAAGTTAAATTGAACAAAACCACTCCTCAATCCACAACAGGCCTTACTGGAGGAGACTGTGCCAATTGTCAACATTGCGCAGGTCCTTGCCTAGAGAGGTGTCGCTCCATTGAAGTGGTCCACTTGTAATATCACATTCTTCTTCAGAAACTAAGTCTGTGTCGGTTTCAACAGTGTGCAACTCGCATCCTTTCAGAGTCTTATAGGAGCTTATCCGTGTTCTGTCTCTCTACTTAAAACTCGTTCCTATCCTTATGAAAGAAAAATAAAAAAATATCCCCACAGTGCTGAAAGCAGTTCAGGGCTTTAGTCTCCAACCCAACCTCAACTAAAAACCGGTCTCTTCTCCTGCTCTCAAGTCAGCAAATTTCACCACTCAGTCTGCAATCTCTGGCGGGAGAAGCTTCATGAAGACTACTGACTGGCCAATGGAAAAGAACAGTCCCCTCTTTAAAATGCCTTTCAGCAAAACTGCAATCGAATGACAAAAGCCCACACGGGTTTTTTTCAACACCAACTGAATAGTCACAGATCTGCTTTCAGCACTTTAGGTGGGAATCATCATAAAAAAAAAAAGAAACAAATATTAGGAAGGAGACACCACCTGTTCTCATAAAAAACATTATCAGGATGCCCCAATCCTATCAGCTACAGTTTTTTTCTCCTTTTATGCATTTTTATGTAACTAAACAAGAGGAAGTGAGGGGGGAAAAAGTACTTAGATTTCATTTTTTTCCTTTTCTTTCTCTCTCTCTCTCTTTAACTTTTTTTTGTTTTACTTATACATGAGGAACGAGAAATGCAGCACATACAACTGTCAAGCAATACAGCACTAGTAGTCACATGCACCATTGGAACACAGGATCTTTCCGTGGACGTAAACAAAAGGGCATTGATTGCGAACTCCAAAAAAAGTGCAGAGGAGTCACATTTGGGGGACCAGTTCATGACAGTGGGGCAGGGAGAGAAAAAAAAAACGTCTGTGCACAATAAAATTAATAAAACGGCAGTTTATGCAACAGTTAGGTGTGGAATGATCCGGGATGACCCTGGCATGCTCAGATTGGTTGGAGCCCCATTGTGTGGGTCACCGATTCATGTACGGGAGGGGAAAGAGAGACAGAGAGAGAAAAGAAAAAGTTATAGTAACAGAGAGGGTGAGGGGACAGGACTGGACATACATTGTTTCCGCAAAAGAGAAAGTGCTTTTGCTGGGCTAGCACTGTTCGAAGCAAAAGAGTCTCAATTCATTCGACCCACTCAGTTATGATGGAGAAGGGAGCTGGTCAAGCGTCATTCGACCCACTCAGTTACGATGTAATGGGGAGCTGGTCAAGCGTCATTCGACCCACTCAGTTACGATGGAGAAGGGAGCTGGTCAAGCGTCATTCGACCCACTCACAGTTATGCTGTAGCGGGGAGCTGCACAGCACTGGTCAAGCATCATTTCGTTGTGGTGGGAGCAAGGAGACCACGCACCCCACACTCACACCCCACCTCCTATCAAACAATGACCTCAGTGCTGTTGGCGAGCCCAGGTGTAGACCCCACACCTAAGGTGTCCTCAGTAAATAAACATTCTACAGGAAAGGCCAACTACAACCTTCAACGATCCTTATTTCTCCCAGATCCAGCTTTCAAATGGAACTACATTCAAACTCCAAAAATGTGTTTTTTTGTTTTGTTTTTAAAATTGTAGTGTCCTTGGTTTACATCTACATTCAATTGGGATCAGAAGACACACCCAAACTGAAACCTTACAATATCCTGGATCACTTCAGATTATTGAAGTGGACACCAACACCAGTGAATTAACAGCAAATCGCATAACCAGAGTTGAGGTGAAAACTTAGCCTTGGAAACGGCCATAGGCTTAGTCCAAGTGAAAAATTAAAACGACCATCCAGTCGACCCAATAGTGAGCCATCTGCTGCTACTACTTGCGTAAAGAAGCCTGTGTGCAAGAACAACCAAACCACACACACAAGGGGAGGGTAAATCTATAAAAAAAAAAATATAAAAAAGAAGAAGCCGTCTAAGCTACCCAAACTGTTGCATTGTGTGTGTTATTTTCTCGCACAGCGACTATCAGCTTAAGAGACTTCAAAAGAGTGAGAGAGTAGGATCTAGAAAGATCTAGAGAGCTGTGAGGCACAGGAGGGGCTTGGTGGACCCACACAATGTGCATTAGAGTTCGAGGCCCAATCTCAGCATGCCAGGGTTCAGGCCTAGTGGGCACGGAAGCCTTGTCTGTGGGGGATGAGGGGGGACACCTGCAGGAAGGGGCCGTGGCGGCGGAAGGGAGGACGAAGCCCTCGCCTCCTCCCCCACCGCCCCAAACAGAGCTGCTGTAATTCCTCTACATGCACTTCAAGATCACAGCAAGAGTGAGCTAGGATATCTACACGAACAGGAGAGCTTTCATGCAAGATAGCTAAGTTATAGGTACAAGTAGTAGGCATACGATTCAAACTTGACAGGGGGAAACTAAACCTCTTGGCCTCGGTGCTATTATCCTTATCATGGCCAAGAACCTCAACACAGAATGACAGAAGAACAGAGGAAATAGGAGGAGGAGGAGAAGGACGGACGCCGAGCAATCGCTCTCGGCGTCCGCCTTTCTTTTTACGCTTTTTCTTCATTTCTCTCGTTCAGCTCTGCTGGTTCTGCTGGCGGCTCATGGCGTAACTGTTAAAAACAAAATTGTAATCGTTGAATTGGGCCAACTGGCGATCCAGGCGCTTGTAGCCCTCGAGTTTCTGGGCGGAGGAAAAAACACTGCGACATTTGGAGCTCTGCATCACAGAAAGGAAAGGAAAGAGGGAAAGAAAGAAAGAAAGAAAGCAAATATTAATTAGTTTCATCGGCCATTAGTTAGTAAAGTGACGATACATTTTTACAAGGCGTACCAAAGTGTGCCTATATTAGAGCATACCTGGTTGACAAAAAGCGTGGTCACAAATTTCCCTGGCTTGAAGACATCCACAACCTTGTGGATGAGATCTTCATAGGATGATTGGGAGAGGTTGGTTTCAAAGCTAACGTAGGAGAACTCTGGCTCTGGAGTGATGTGGATCGTCCAGTAAGTTCCCTGTGACATCAAACAAAACAGTCAAAAAAACACATAATCAGATGAGCAATCAAAACAAAGTTCTGCATTAGACAGGAGAACTTCTTCATATCTTCATTATGTGCGTAGTACAGTTAACACGCTCCATTAGACAGGAGAACTTCTTCATATCTTCATTATGTGCGTAGTACAGTTAACACGCTCCATTCGACAGGAGAACTTCTTCATATCTTCATTATGTGCGTAGTACAGTTAACACGCTCCATTAGATAGGAGAACTTCCTCATATCTTCATTATGTGCGTAGTACAGTTAACACGCTCCATTTGACAGGAGAACTTCTTCATATCTTCATTATGTGCGTAGTACAGTTAACACGCCCCATTAGACAGGAGAACTTCTTCATATCTTCGTTATGTGCGTAGTACAGTTAACACGATTGTCCAGAGGTACTTACATCCGTTTTCATGCCATTCATTGAATATCCACAAGGGTTGAACATTGTGGCATCAATCACAGAACCTGGGATCAGGTCACGTATTCCACTCATCTGTAGAAACAAAAAACAAACTCGTCAAACAGCCATTCTGGCATTATGTTATCAAATGGCCGGTCATGACCTGGGTTGAAAAAGGATCCTGCACTCCGTGGCTGCATTTTGAAACACAACAGCATGCAACATCCTGATGCAATATGTCAACTAACCGTTGCATTTCACAAATATCTTAGAAATAGATTACAGCTAAGAACGCAATCTGAATGTGTAGAATAACATCTATCGAGGTGACTAGAGGCTGACTGTAAAAGGCTGTTCTTACACGAGTGACATCATTTGCAGAAACACCGTCTTTCATGTAGAACTGGTCCATCACCGCTGGGTCAAGATCACTCATCAGAACTTCCAGGGTCTGATCGGCATGCTTGTTCTCCCAAAACTCTGGCAGGTCCAGAGTAAAAAGGTACCTGGAGAAGCAAGGTGAGGCAGGAGATGAGTACTGGACAACACAGAGGGCAGCTTCATAATCTGAACCCAGACTGGTTCTTTCATTCGTTTACCACTAATGAATGGAAGGAAGACATGAGCTTACCAGCAGTCAGAATTCAAACGACCCATACAGTAGGCTGCCCCGTCTAAGAGGGAAAAAGAGAACGTTATTACACTTAACACACTACAATTGAAGACAATTATCTGGCCTCGGAACACCTGTCCGTGGATTTGGTAGTCTTACTCGGGAAAATCTGGCTCAGAAAATCCACTTCCTCCTGGAAATTCCGGTGAGGGAACTCCTGATGGCTGGGCTTCATGAAGTTCTTGCGAGAATAGAAGAAATTCTAAGAGGAGCAAAGAAAACATTAAATAATGCAATGTGTCTAGGGTAAGGGTTAGCCTACCTCTGACTACTAAAGACAATGCCAAGAACACCCTCACCAAATGTGTGAAAAACGGTTTCATAACACGTTCATATAATGACTTGCCTGTAGGGCATAATGAGGAATCTAGATCTATGTACGTAAAGTGTAGTGTCGATTGTAATGTTAAGCCAAGTGTTAAGTGGATGTGTTGTTCTCACCTCAATGGCATCAAAGCCACAGTACTCTCTGGCGAGCTCCAGCAGGGGTACCAGCGCTTGTAGTAAGAGGGTGGTACCACATGTCTTCAAAATGAAACGTCTCTTGGAGACAAACATGCTACTCTCACTGGAAAAGAACAAACACGACAGCAAAACTGTTTAAAATGTTTCCTCGTCATGCCTTTAATAAGGTACAACACTATTATCATCACACTGCTTATAAAGATCTACTTAGTTCATAAAATGAGTTCATAAAAGTTAGATAAGGCAGGTCAGGTAACAGCGGCTAATGACCAGGAATATTACTACACTTTGAGTAGTTTCTATTACCCGTCACAGTTACAGTAAAGGTTTCCCTACACATACATCTACTTGCCGTCGGTCATCTGTTCTGGAGTTCTGAGGAACTGAACTCTTGCCGTTAAGAGTTCAAATGCCAAGCTAAAACAGTAGCAGCTACATTGACGGCCCTCCCCGTGTGTTCACAGACAGACTGAGGAAACCTATACGCATCGAAGTTAATTAAAGTGGGAAGCCGGCAATGACATGACGACCAGACCATAATAACTTGCTCAGCCCTCGGCGATCCCTTCGATGGCTCACAGCTACTCAGGCACAGGCTACTCCTAATCAGACAACAGTAAACTGATTAGCGCATCGCACTGCAGGCGGATGGGAATACACACTGGTCTCGGTCTGACCCCAATCACAGGCCGTGGTCATGAACTGGATACCAGGTGACTACTCAGGGTGTGGATGCTGAAGTATGAAGATATGTGTATTACTTAGTAGAGCTAGTTGGCTTCTGGTGAGTATGAGAAGAGTGTGCATCTCTGAAACTCCTGTCCAAAATCCTGATTATAATAATAATAATAATAATAATAACAACAATAACAACAACAACAACAGCAGCAGCAGCAACAACAACAACTAGTATCATAATGGGTAATCGGTTAAGCCTTTAGCATAGTTACATGTTGAATTTATTTTATTTTACCATTGTGAAATAGAATGTCATTACTAAAGCCATACCGTGAAATCTATGTTACATTTTACCCATAAAAGGAAAATCCAGCTGTAGACATACATCCTGAATGTACAGCCCTTTTAATCCTTTTAATCTGAATGATGCAAGTAGGGATTCAGTCTGGCTCTAAGGTGTGACCCACCACAACAGACGGACAATTTGTGTTTGTTATTTAAAATGGAGTAGAACAGCGAGGGCCATTCTCTTGAGCAAAGACACACGCGTCAGCAAAGACAGGCTCACTGCAGAGGGAATAAGAGCCCTGTTCCCATGACAACAGTAGGCAGGGAGAGAGCGAGGCAGAGGGATCAGACGCTCTCCAAGGAGGCTGAGAGGAGGGGAGGGGTGGGGTGCTGGCGAGGGCATTGCTATGGAAAATCCTTCCCTTGCATCCTTGGCTGAGCTCTAGTCTTTTCAGCAAGGTCGCCTGGCGTTCAGACTTTCTCCGTTAGAGTGATGCTAGTGGGTCTGGGTGTGTGAGAAGCAACTCACACATCAGATTGCCTGAACAATGAATCTTCATTAGCCTTATTTCAAAGAATGCACTAATGCTTTCTTGCCCCCTTTGACTTTGGTTTACATTCCAAAACCTTAGGAATTTAAAGTTACAAAACTAGGCAACTAGCCAACTAGGCTAGAGGTCATCAGCAGAAGAATAACCAGACTGTGAACATTTTCGAGTACTGTGGTATGTCTCTAATGTATGAGAGTGGGTCTTTGTGTTTGAGTGTGCACATCTACCTCCTTTAGAATCTAATTTCTGGTCAGGAACATAAGAGTATATCTTGTGTGTATGTAGAAAGTGATATCAGGGGTCAGACAATAGTTAGGGAAGGCTATGTGATGTCGTCTCCACACGCTACTGACTTGCTTCAGGGACAGAGAGGGGGAGACGGCATGCAGCCACTGTGGCGATTCGAGCACACAGCCATCGTAGCATTTCTAGCTCGGAAAAACGTTCAGCCCTGCTTAATCCCTGCGGTCTAATCCTCCGTGAGTAAAAAGGGAAAGGGGCAAAGACAAGGTGAACCCGTAGGCGGCCGAAGACACTCACCTGAGTATATAAGCTTCCTGCTTGTCAGTTTTTGTCACACTAATGATCAAACAGTGCACATTCTCCAGAAGTTTGTCCCACTCAAACCTGCAAAATGTAAGAAGAGAGAAAGAATGAAATTGAGGATGGAAATCATATACGTGATGTAGACATTTTCTTTGAATAAACAAATAATACATTGCTTTTGTATGTAAACACACTGTCACACTTTGATGGCTTTGTGTGAGGTCAAACAACCATCTACTATTACTTCATTAACCCAGTACACCTCATCGTTGAACTTCCTAGCTGTACACACTCATCTATATTGCAGGAGTGTGGGGTGATCTCATTTCTGCTGGTTCTGTAAATAAGGCATTAACACTTGGACTAAATATTTGAATCTAGATGTACAGCCCCAACAGTTTAACCAATGTATGCAACCTTTGCCAAGAGACAACACAGATCTATCTTGAGGGAATGACTTCTCTATCTATCTATGCTTAGACAATGTGATTTTCTCCAAGGCCTGTGAAACAAAGCCAAAGACAGGTGAAGGGACCAAGTCATGTCTTGCTATACAGAGCCATTCTGGCGGTCCGCCACCTGCCATTACAGTTCAAGGACAGCTGCTGAGGGGGAAGCTAGTACTGAGGCCATGTTTGAGGCCTCTCTAAGGGACGCGTGGTTCGCCGTGTTTCACTGCACTGGTTCTCTTGCGCTCTTCAGAGCAAGGCTGGGAGACCAGTCGCTCACGGGTCATGGTGGGAGCATGCTCAATGTGTACAGTAGTAGGGCCAATAGTTTTCCGCGTCAAAAAAAAGCAAATTCCGTGTCACGTTTTTGGTGATTCCGTGTTTTCCACGTCGGGTTTTGGGCGATTTTGATGCACAAAATTATGTTTCCATTTGAAAAGTTGCAATTCTGTTTTCAATGTTCCATTCCGTTTCAGATGGTCCATTCTGCGTATTCCGTCCGTTTTCCGTTTTCACGGAAAACTATTGGCCCTACAGTAGCTCCCATCCACAAAAGCCAGGAGGTAGGTCAGTGTTAGATTATGGTGCATTTTACAACCTCCCTAGCATGACAGATAGCAGTAAAGGAAGAGCAGCTGCCTAGGAAGATCCATTTGCCCACTGAACTCAGTAGCAGATGACATCTAATAGAAACACTACCCATGGGCAGTAAATGAGACGGTTGAATCTGTGACGAATAACAGCAGGTTGAGTGGTGTGTGTTCATCAGTTAAGTCAATAAGCACTGAACTCCCAAAACAATTTCCCAGGGGAAGATACCATAGCTTTCTCAGACAATGTCACATGCTCATATATCCTGTGGACCAAATGTAATTACTTGTGCCCATCCCCCAGAGAAATGGCAATTTCAACCTAATTTAAAAGGAAACTTGGTAGGAAATTAATGTTGTAGAGAATAAACATTCCACTATTAACACAACAAAACATGTAATAGAAAGTTATAACAGTTTCAGTTGATTTCAAATTGATACGGTACAACCCAGGTGGAAACTAGCCAAAGGGATGAGTGAATAGCACAGAGTTCTGTTCCTACACACTTGTGACATATTATGGCTACACTTCCGAGCGGACAACTGTGAAGAGGAGACCAAATCCAGCGTCTCATGTGTCAGAGAGGACACTGACACTGCAGCTATTTCTGGTGGCTGTGGCCTGTGACATCTTTCAAAGGCAAGAATGGATTGAGGTAATGCAAGGATATAGTGTGGTAACAACGGACGTCCACAGCCTTGTGTCTGAGCCTGTCCTGACGCCAGTGTCTGATCAGTTTAACACTAGGAGGTATGGGTGGGGGTGGGGGCATTTGGTGGCATTTTGGTGAAATCAAACACATTGTAAAACAACTTGACCACAAAGTTAAGATACTGTTAGAAAAAAGCTTATGAATTTCACAGACTTAACGGTCAAGAAAGCAATATCCTTGTTGTAATCTGAGGATCAACATGCGAAGTTAATTGTGTAACCACACAACTTGACCGTGGACCGTATAATGAGGTACAATTAACACTTGGGTCATCCCCTGTATTTGTCTACACACTTTTATAATAACAGGAAATACAGTAAGGATGACATGCTTAACACTTCTGTCCCACTGGTGATTCATTTATTCTTCTGCACAAGCCTGCCTTTATGGAAACAATTCCCTGTTTCACAAAAAACTCCCAAAAGGATTACTTTGTTATAGTTTATAAACCTTACTATAGTCAACAGAATATAGCCTAACTAACCAATACATATTCTTACATCCTTCAGATATTCTAAGATGGGACAAAACCCCCTGTGTGGTGACTTTACATAGAACACTACTTCAGATTTGACCAATAATCACAACAGAAAAACCTGCTTTGGGCGTCAAAGAGAGATGGACGAGTGAGATTTGTGAATCAGATGCTCTTGTGGACTTATTTGGACATTGGCTGGTGCCCAACTCCCGTGGTCTACTGACAGTACTTCTCTACGATGGTGCTGGTAAGCTAATACTCCACTACTCTGCCATTCTCTCCCTCTGGATTGAATGGGCTCCTTTTTTTTCTAACCCGTGGCCAAAGCAGTTCAACAGCAGCATAATGATAGCATACAGAAGTTCAAGGAACTTTTAGAAGGTGGTGGGGTAAAACCAAAATCAAGAGATTTGACAACATCTGCCTTCCCCAACCATGTAATATCAAGAAAGTAAAGACAACTCTCAGGGGAGATTGTGAAGACACACCGTGACTGTGATACACTGGCAAATTAAAAAAGACAGTCTTACAACTCAAAACTAGTGTCAAACATATAAAACGTTTTTTTAATTCGTCACCACTGGTTTGTCTTTGAGGTGCGTACTTTCTATGATAAAACCCAAAGTTGCACGCGGTCTCTGACGAAATACTGAGCCAGAGATATTATAGGTGCTCAATTTGTGGTAACGCCCCCAATTGTGCGCGCGAGGTCCTATGCGTCTCCGCCTCCCTCGTACCTCAACATCTGTCTGCAGTCCGCAGACCAACTTGGCAAAGGAACCCAAATGGGATCTAGTCCGAGAGGCTGCAGCCATATACTACTGAGCCGACATGCTCCAAACCAATCAGTGACGTGGGAGGAGAGAGTGTCACGAACATAAAACGTGACACATCCACATGGAAAGTAGTGGCAAATGCGGCCTGCAAGGATTCACTAAAAGCAGGAATAAGTTACTGTATTACTCAAAAGCATGACAGTTACTGGAGTAGGCAGCTTCAATATTTACAATCTTGACAATCAACATATGCGTTTTGACAATACTACGTTGATTTCGTATAAATCGCGTGTTGAACAAACGGCAACTGCCGATTAAGTTATTTTTTAAAGGTAGCAGAAGAGGAACTGGCTAGTCAGATCATTTACAACGTCTGGCTACAAATGAATGAGTAGCCTATTGAATGGATACTGGGGGAACTGTATTGAAGAGGAAAACAAGCATCTATTTCGCAAAGGTCAACCATGCTTAGTGTTTTAATAAACCTGCTGTCGGATCATTGTTCTCTGCAGATGTGATAAATCTTGAGGAAGCATTGCGGCATCTCACTCGGACCTGACTGCGGACTGTCTCGGGCATAGCCACATGCTCAGGCCCACATGCGTCACACGAAAAAGACAAGCAGAAAATTACGGGCAAATGTACACAATGACACCTTTTTATCGTTAAACGATGCCCTTATATTTAAACCTGTACACAGGTTGGATTTCGAGGGTATAACCACAAGATTACGGTCACTGCGATTCAGATAGAAAAACTGCGCAGTCGCTGAGAAATTGTAGAATTAGCGCCAGAGCTAGCACAACGTTAGCATAGTCATTTTAACCTCAGTTAAATAGTGCGCACTAGTCATTTGACTACAACGTAGGGGGCGGTGAAATGTGCATTTGGTGACACTGAAAGAAGCTAATGAATATCTGTCTGAACACTGTAATCACACCAAAAATGAAGACGTTGACAATCAACCAGAAACTGGACGGACTTACGAATCACTCGACTAGGTTAGGCATTTGACATCAACAGTAACGGTACAGTTCATTCATTCGTTGACTGGGCAGTCAAGGACTTTGACTTTACACAAAAGTGGTTTATGTGACCACAAATGCATTACCCATTGTAAATTATTGTTTGTATGAATAATATACGAGGTGATTTATAAGGTCTGACGATTGGCAATTTAATTCAAATTTAAAGAAAAATGAAGAATGGGGGATGGTAACAAGCTCATCTGGTTCCTGCGAGCCGAATACAAGTCACTCACATTGAAAGTCAGGCTAGCTAGCTAACGTTATTCCCTTAGCAGATAGCAAGCTAACACAACTAGTCAACATTGATAACGACTGATCGTTTCGATGACTCTTGTCATAGCACTATCATCGACTAAGCCAATAAGATGTTTAATATCGTACAACATCAACGAGCAGCCAATGTTAGATCATTGACAAATGAGTCCGAATGACAAATTAGTCCTTGCTAATGTAAACTGGAATCCTAGCAAGCTAGCAGTCAAACTTTGAATGACATGTCACATTCATCCCTTCCATTTATGCTACATACAGAGAAACAAACTAACCTTGGAATGGTGCGGAGGTCCCCAGTTCCTTTGGTCTCATCTTGCCGGGAGAACCACACCTCCAAGAGCTTCTCGGTCCCTTCGAAGTAGTGTGCACCGTTCTCTTCCATCGTGAGACAACAGACACCAACAACAGAAATTATACGTTGGTTATTTTCTCAATTTAACAAGTCCTTGCTTGATAGATATAATTTATTGTCTAGGTACAGTCCTTTAGCAATCCAGATGTAGTTTCTTGGTTTTACGGTCTTCCCTTTTACAGAGAATACTGTGAGCGAGTGCTAGCTAATATCGCCGGCCATACTGTGGAAAGCGCAGATTGCAGTGTGCGTGGTGGTTTTATCTTCAGGTCAGATACGTCACCTTCAAGTTGGACGTATCACAATTTAGAGCTCCTCCTTGGTAAATTTGGATTGGTTTTAGAAGCTGTCAATTACACCAAGGTTGCGTAAAGGCATTTGCTCGGAATGGAGTCGTTGGGCGGGCTTCTCCATATGGGCTATTTATAAGTGGATACTACGACGACTATTATAACTAGAGTTCATGGAACGTTTCTAGGGAAACGTAAAACAATTGTAATTCAAATGCATGCTAATTTACGAAGAATTACTGATCCAAATAATTGTGATTGATAACTGAAGTCCATAATAAACTGAAACCATTGAATTCAAGGGAAATAGAAACATTAAAACTGGCAGAAGAATGGTCCCGCGTCCACACAATATTTAATTGAGAAAGAACAGAGTTGTTAAAATAAGTGTGCGCCTGGCATTGTGTTCCAAACTCTGATCCAAACATTTAATACAAATGGTCAAATGATATCAAAGTTGCAAGGAGGGGGGTCATAATTTAAAGTTTGGTCTGAAGTCCTTCCTCGGTTTGTGTCATAAAAAAACAATATTGATGCCCACGTTTTTTTTTTGAAAACATGTATGACTACGCAAGTGCAACAACCGCAACGCGATATGCGGATTGTAGTTTGACCAACACCGTACCTCGGGCTACATTAGCTACCTTTGAGTTGTCAAAACTCTCTTTCCCATACACCCATGCGTGCCAATAAAAAACGTCAACGAGCCAGTGAACATTAAGCGGAGCAGACCAAAATCCCAAACAAGGAAATGGTGGGGGAATAAAACGATCAGATTATTTAATTAATGCATGTAATAATTAATATTTTATTTTATTGTAAATTAAGATATATTTATGGGTTAAAATGGATTACGACTTCAAAACAAAGCTCGCGGCCGATCGAGAGAAGGTGGAAGATCTGTTCGAATATGAAGGTTGCAAAGTGGGTCGAGGCACCTACGGGCACGTTTATAAAGCTAAACGCAAAGACGGGTAAGAGAGATAGAATATGATACTCCTTATCGGATTTAATTACATTTTCAAAAACTATTCGTTTG
Source organism: Sprattus sprattus (assembly GCF_963457725.1). NCBI lineage: Eukaryota > Metazoa > Chordata > Actinopteri > Clupeiformes > Clupeidae > Sprattus > Sprattus sprattus. The sequence goes on along the minus strand of NC_137921.1, from coordinate 63,252,115 downwards.
TAACAGCCTTACAGGTCAAGCAGGGAGTTGTTTGAATCGGCCTGTGCGCTTCCCATGGCTGTTTTTGTTTTCATGTAGGCTACGCACTCTCTCACTCACCCTCACACATCGGTCCTCCCCCAAACAACACTGTGATGTTTATTTTTTGTCAGACGCTTTAGGGACAGGATGCCTAAATGCAGCTCTTTAGGTTGACAGTTGTTGACAAGTGGGCTAACGTTAAGCGCTATCTGTTATGATGAACGACTCATAAGTGTTTAAGCATAATTTGTAAATGCCATTTTTTGTCATGTGGTGGTTAAAATCCCGATGTCCAACTTAAGTCGATGATTAAACTTGATTGAATGAATACCTAAATCCACGTAGATCCTAAAGTTTGTACGTTTTGCTTTTAGTTTTAAGTTTAGCCAGTCATTTCATTGATGAACAAACTTGTGATTGCTTAGTGTTTATTTGTAGGCTTCCTATACCCCTAAAAACTCCAACCAGAAATTGTTTTAATGTGAGTCTTTCATCAGAGGAGAAATCTGTGCCTGAACAGAAGTAATTACTTAACGGTACACATTTGAAGATCTTGAACTTTTTAATCAGAGTTATAATATCAGATCAGTTGTGGTCGGCTGGTCTGCATTAGATAGAAGACTATTAAACTGTCACTTATGGTAAGAGGTGCAAAGTATGCTTACACCATCTCACTCTCCTCTCTCCTGACCTATGATGCACACCAAAACCTGCATTGTATATCCTTAAACTGATGATACTGAATAATACTATATCCTTATACTATCCTTATACTGATGAACGGACTGTTAATACGAAGGAAGTCCTGCAAGGCTCTTTGGAAAAGCAGTCTCAACTCAGCCTGGTGTATAGGGAAGCATCACTTTAGTAAAGTACAGGTGCACATTCAGTTGCATGTGAACCTGCTCCCTGAAGCCATATTGCTGCAAGGCTGAACAGGCCAGACTCGCTTATCTGGCCATATAATGAACTAGCTACCACTGTAAAAACATGCAAGTGAAGAGGTAGGATTTGGGGAAAGCACTTGATTTCCTCCACTCATTTTCTGGTGTTCTTTGCCAAGCTTGCTGTCGGCCTGTGTGATGCTTGGGACTGCAGTAGTTGACATTTTAGTCATTTCATGACACAAGGCCTTGACTAATTTTAAAGATAGATTAGATAAAAAAATGTCTGTAGTCTGTTGTACATGTAGTACTGCTCAAAATATATAATGAGGAATAAATCGTTCAGTAAGTTCACCAGTTCTTCAGTAAGACCAACACACATGAACTCAAATTTGTATACAGTACACACTTTTTTACTCATGTTCTCGGTCTCTCTACTTCCATCAAAATACATGCCTTCACACACTTTTGTTGTCCTACACACAGGGAGGTTTTCTATGTATTAACAGGTGGATTAGGCAATCTGAAAAATAACGGATGGTTTCACTGATTGCAGAATAATCATCATGAGTAGGCCTGATGCCTCACCGTATTTGCCTCATTTTGTATTTCTGCCCTCCCACTCATATACATGCTCTTCACAGACACTGTGAAATCAGAGGTATTTTGTTTGCACGAGAGAATAATCAGATTAAGGGGTGAGTGATTAAACATTGTTTTGTGAGTACAGCGTATCATGCACGAGATGTGCAGTAATTACAAGGACAAAGAGTGCTGTAGTATCAACCTCTTTGGGTAAATATTCATTGCAACTAGTTACTACCAGAACTGAAGTCCATAGTCTCAGTTCTTTCTTTACTACAATTATTCGTATTGTTATTGTTGCTTTTGTTGTTGTTGTTGGTGTTGTTGGTGTTGTTGGTGGTAGTAGTGTGTAATGTGTTCATTATTTGGGTATGTAAAAAATATGTAAATAAGGGTCAGCTGTATACATATCATTTCACACTCAATTTGAATTTGGACCAGCTTGCACTCAGTTTCTGTGTGTCCACAGAAGAAGGGAGCTAACCTGTATACCCAGTCTAACAGGGCTAGTGTCAGTGTCTGGAGCCAGAGTAGAGGACACCCTCTGGGCCCATTGACAGTAACCCCTTAGCTTTGGCTGGATGGATCACAGCCAGAACTTTCTCATTCAGCTCTATTACTGTTATCAAATGTGAAGGCCTGTGACAACTGTAATGACTGTTGGCTTTATAGTTGGTGCTGTCAAGGGTTGTTTCTAAGCAGCAGGTTGTGTCTGGGCACACATATAAACAAGGAGCACACACACATTCTAACCTGTCTGCTTCCAAAATGTAATGGCCTGGTCATGTGTCCAGTAAAGAAGTGAAAGACAAGGCATGTAGATAGATTACTGGACAGATATTGTCACAAGAGTTTGGTGAAGGCAACGTGTAACATTTGAAACATATTTGTCGTGTCTTGGATTTAGCTGTCTGCTGCCTACTGGAGTGCTGATGTTGAGGCTGATGTGGCAGTCTTTCTAGACTGGTGTGCTTTGGCACAGTGCATTAAAAGCTCCAGTCTATGGTTCCAGTTGCTCTAGACTCTAGACACTACTGTGGTTTCCCCTGGGATAGATGTGCCACCACACCACAACAGGGCTCTCAGGTTTTGAAGACAGGCAAGAGTGACATTTCCTCCTGGCAACGCCCCCATTCCGCCCGCCCCGCCCCTGCCGTATGCCCACAGACAACATTGTAGTCAACCTTATGCATTTAAATGTACCTTGACCTCCTGCACACTCATCTCTGTAGTCACTGGCAAGTACAAGTTTTTGACTCTGCTGGTTGACTTCAGTGCCTGCTGTTTGGCCTGATGCCCCTTACTGCTTATGTGCCTTGTCACATCCTGCACACCTTAATGGGCACAGGAGTTCTCTCGGCGGCCGATTGAGGACCAGTAATATGAGCTGGTGCTTCCTACAGTAATAGATGGCCATTTAGAGGTCCATTCACTATTAAAAGAGGTCTTGTAGGTGGCTGCTCCTGGGACTTTTCTCCCTTTTGTTCTAGCCATCTCCTCCACTGTTTCTTCCACCATCTCTTCCACCGTCTCCTCCTCCTCCACCTGCACTGTCTCTCCCTCTTCCACCTGCACTGTCTCTCCCTCTTCCACCTGTACTCTCTCTCCCTCTTCCACCTGCACTCTCTCTCTCCCTCTTCCACCTGCACTCTCTCTCCCTCTTCCACCTGCACTCTCTCTCCCTCTTCCACCTGCACTCTCTCTCCCTCTTCCACCTGCACTGTCTCTCCCTCTTCCACCTGTACTCTCTCTCTCCCTCTTCCACCTGTACTCTCTCTCCCTCTTCCACCTGTACTCTCTCTCCCTCTTCCACCTGTACTCTCTCTCTCCCTCTTCCACCTGTACTCTCTCTCTCCCTCTTCCACCTGTACTCTCTCTCCCTCTTCCACCTGCACTGTCTCTTCCTCTTCCACCATCTCCTTCTCTAATGTGTTTACGACCTTCTCTGGGCCTAATCTGGCCTTTTTGGGCGAAGGACAGGATACTCATTTGTTTTTTACCTGACATCTTTGAAACACAGATGCAATGATTAATGCATCCATGGGCAGGATATTTATAACATGCTAGTATGCCTAATGAGCTCGCGATTCACAACTTCACCAGGCGTGAAGAAGCCTCGGAATCTGAATAGAATGTTCAAGCAAACACATTTATGAAAAATAATGCCCATTACATCATTGAATATTATGGTCTGCCTAATATTCATTCGAATTATAGGCGGCTATATATTTTAATAGGCCTACTCAAATGTATAAAGCCTATTAACGAAGTTCGTTGTCAAAGCTATAGTGAAAAGGCAGGCTGTTGCCTAAAACTGTGTTGGCTACAAACACTCATTAAAACTGAATGCTAATTATCTGGGAAATATTCTCTAACTGCAGTCTAGTTGTCTTTGCTTGTGTCAAACAATTGTGAATTTGTTGTAACATTAAAACAGGAGACGACTTACTCTTTGTAGGAGAGTGATGCTCGGAGCTCCAGTGGTTCCCTCAGGTGAACGAAACTTTCGGAAGATCATTCGTGTGCAATTCCAGGATGCTTTTTTTCATTGTGTTGCCCATTTTTTGATTGGCTGATAAGTGGCACCTCACGGCAAAACTCCAGGGATTCGGGGAGACATGCTTGATTCCTCCATGGTGAAGGCAGCACGACCAGGTCATATTTGCACATTAAATAGCCTAGAGTTTTTTCAGCGTGAGAAATACGATGGATGGCGGGAGTGCGTGACAAAAGACCGAAATGAGTGACTGTCACGCTCAATGCGTGACACTTGAGAGCCCTGCCACAAGCACAATTTAGTGAAACGGACACTTTAAACATGCGACGGCCATCTCACTAGCTCATTATTCAGATGGTATATTCAGTGGTATGTTCACTGTTTTATGAATTTCCTTTGTTTTCTTTCAATTGGACATAGCAATAATGTTGATGATATATTGGGCTTTCAAAGGTGTGCTTAGTGGGGTAGGCTATTGTGTTGTGCTATGCAGAGCACAGGTAGATCAGTAATTAGCATGAACCAAAACCTGTTGTAGTAGCTTCTGATTCCGTCATATTTCAGATAGGTGCAAACATCAGGGTGTCTTCATTGCAGAATAAATGGTAATAGAATACTTCAAATGATGTTATATGCTTTATTATATTATTGTTTATTAATTTACTATATGTAGGCTTATTCATTGTTTGTTCTTTGAAATTAGAATGGACCGGTCAAAACTACAGTTATTTTTGACTTCTATGTTTTCCCTTAGCTTATTTCTCCAGTGGTAAGCTGTTCTGTTTAAAAATCTGTAAATGTCTCCTCGTAATAATGCTGTAGCTTTAATGCATTGCCTGAATTCTTTGTCGTATGACACAGCTGAATTGGGGCCTCCAAAATGTAGTGACCAGGGCCTCCTGCAGTCTAGAGACGGGCCTGGGTGCTCTTATGCAAGATATGGCTAAAAGACCCGCATGTGCTCTGAAAGAAAAGGGGGCTGGGTTGTAGCGAAAGAAAGGAAGAGTGGGAGGGAGTAAGAAAGAGAGAGGAGTTGGGCCAGCAACAACTCAATCAACTTCATGTTCCTGTTTCGGTTTTGTTTCGTAACTTGTCTTTTTCCTAAGAGTCAGTACTGGTCATGTTGAAGTGGTCTGTCTGGCCTGCTGTTCTGGATATTTCATAATCACACACCTCCCCCTCTCCAGTTCATTGTTGTGAGGCTAGAGAAATGCAAAGTATGCCTGTATCTGGGGGAAAGGTTGTCTAACCTTTATTGTGCAAATTACAGAATTTTTCACATCTGGAACTTTTTTTGCGTGCTCTTACGTCTCTTGGTGTTGCACGGCCATAACCAAACCATGTCAGTGCTTTAGTGTACGGTGCAGATCCATACAAGCGATCTGGGCGACGCGATCTGGGCGACCCCATGCATTTCAACGGGAGCCAGCTCCATTGTGACGTAAACCAGCGATCTGAGCGACGCGCCTGATGAAAATTCGAACATGCTCAAACTTATGCAAATGAGGAGCGATATTTCACCGGCAGCGGCCAACATTTCAGAGAAAGAACACGCCCACTCAAAGCAATGGAATTTGATCGCGTCGCTCAGATCGCTTGTATGGATTTGCACCGGTAGCCTTAGACACTACTTGGGCTGTCTGTGGTCCTCAAACACTATTTTGGCCTTCGGTGTCCTCAAACACTACGTGGGCTGTCTGTGTGTCCTCAAACACTACTTGAGCTGTCTTTGTGTCATCAAACACTACTTGGGATGTCTGTGGGTCCTCAAACACTACCTGGGCCGTCTGTGTGTCCTCAAACACTACTTGGACTGTCTTTGTGTCCAAAATCGAAGCATTTTTCCCTCTCAGACAAAGCCTTAAAAAAAAAGGCCCAAGTGAGCGTGTCATAGATGGGCTGTTTGTTTGAGTGGGGGAGCGCACTGGTGGTTGTGTCGGAGCTGAACTGGAGGGCTGGTGGTGTTTGTGCTGAGGTGAAAGGCTGCCCCAAGGGGAAAGGCCACTCCTAGCAACAGCAGTTAACACTGATCGCGTTCAAGAGGAAATAGCTTACAGACGAACCCACCAGGGAGGGGCATCTAGAAGAGGTTTTTTGCTATATCCTCTGTGCACACAGGCCCCTGTTCTCAAACACAGAGCAGGTCTGATCTCATTCTGGTTGTCTGGCTGCTGCACGCTCTCTCTGTCGAGAGTGAAATCGAGTTTCTTATGAGCGGAGTGGTTTCAGGACTGCTATGAGATTAACCTCTGTGTACATCCCAGTCTGAAAAAAGGAACCCTGGGTAGTTCAAGTTAAAGTATCAACTTGAATTAATGACACGGGAGGAGTGCAGTGCAGGAGTGCTTTAAAGATTGCAGTACAGCAACATGTAAAACAACAAGTACGTCTTGAAATTAAATTAATTATTTTGGGTATTTCTTTTCTGTTATTTTTCCCTCTTTGTGCAAATGTTGTTCTCTGTCTCTGTAGCATTTTATATGCAAATAATAATGGACATCTGTTATCAACAGGCAATTTGTTTTGCAAAGCTCACTACTAAAACATGCTGCAATTCCACTTTTTGTCATACGCAGGAACGACGAGAAGGAGTATGCACTGAAGCAAATTGAAGGCACTGGAATATCGATGTCTGCTTGCAGGGAGATAGCGGTAAGTGCCGACAGGCCGGATCCAATCAGAGTTCCTTAGTGAAATATCGTCCAATTAAATTGTGTGGATAGTCGTGTCCGGGCGCATTGGTCTTTCTTCCAATCAGTGCCTCAGAATTGTGCTCTTGATGTGTCATTTAACTTTCATGGGCAATATCTCACATCTTGAAAAATAACGTATTGTTAGGTATAGGTGAATTTCATATATCAGACCAAAGTTCCACATACCAGACCAAATTTCAAATAGACCCCCACTCTCAGTTTGAATAGCATCAGACCAGAGCCATCAGGCTTGGCTCCTGGCCTTTTGTCTATGTTGAGAGCCAACAACAACTTGAACCAAGGAACAACCTTATGTGTTTTCATCAAAGAATTCGCCAAAAAATCTGCAGACTCTTTCAGTATGCACCTTCACTGCAGAGCTGTGCCTTTAGATGCAGAGATAAAATGCTGTGTACACTTGTGGCTTCAGTGTCACTCACCACACATCACACACTACTTTTGGAATCTGTGTTTCTGGCCTGCTGTCAGAACTTCACAGAGCAGGTTCATGTTGACCTGAGATCTGGGTGACTTGTTTGTTTGTTTTGGCACCAGTTGGTTTGTTCCTTGTGTTGACGTAATGCGATAAGGCTCAACATCAAGATGGAGGCATGCTTTTTTCTTGTTGATATCAAAGTTGGGCAGTTCTCCTGTTTACCTGCCACACCGTGTGTTTGTTTATCGGCAGAGTGGAGTATGACACAGTCATAGCCAGGCTTCTATGCCATTCTAAGTAAACAAGCTTAATAACAGGCCAATCAAAGTCACAAGGGAGGGTTGGATCCCGGAGAAGGGCATAGGTCTTATACAGGCAACAGTCTAACTATCTGATAAATGTCTGCCAATGTGTGCCTCTTCACAGTCAGTGATGCCTAGTCTTTATCTGGCTCGTAGGCATGAGGCCCTTGTGACAGAGTATGTCAGTGTTATGTAAGAGTCTATGCTCTGTGTAGCACATACAGCATAGTTAGAAGAATGCTACCCAGGCTGAAAGGTCATTCCTGTTAGGATGCCAAAGAAACCTTAGTGGAAAGTAAACACACAGGCACAGACACTCTTTAACACACACACACACGCGCACACACACACACACACACACACACACACACACACACACACACACACACACACACACACACACACAAAAGAAAACAAACTGTATCTTTTCTGATACAAGGTTGTTTTGTGCAGGTGTATGGTATCATGTTCTTTTTTAACTGCCTGCATTTACAATGAACGTACTGACCAGTGTCCTTGAGGGCATGGTAATAGCAAAACACTAGCTTAGTCTTTGGGTGGCTTTCACACAACCATTTGTATAAGACCTGCAAAGAAGGCTAATGTTGGTTACATTATCATCGTCTTTCATATAGTGCATTGGTGATATTGGCTAATAGCTATAGCAGATCCCATTGGACTGAACCTGGTTTGCATCAACTAACTCGGCATATTTGTTTGTGCTGTTAAACTGCGTTCATTTTGACAAGGTAAGTGAAATACAGATTGAAAACGGTCAGCTTGAAGTGTTGCGTTTGGTGTAATGTGAGTATGGATAAGCTCGAAAGGAAAGACCCTGAGGTATGTCCTCTGCAACATTCTCCAGTGAATCTGGCACAGAGGGGGCTGTGGTCCTCTGCTCCTGCCCGTGATTGGTAGAAGATTCTGGAAAGTGGGAGGAGGTGCAACTGAAAACACACAGAGACATGCACATTTGCAGCCAGCCACACTGGCAATCATATTGCGCGCACTCATTTACAGAGAGCTGGTACGATTAGAGGAAGATCACACTTAAGGTCTGCCAACCTTCACAGGAGATCACTGTGTCAGAGGGACTAAAGCAATGGTGTGCAGAGACGAGGAGCAGAGTTTCCTGTGGTGATCGGCATCACATGTGCTCTGAAAAGCGCTGAGGACTAGGAGTGTCTATTGATCTAGGTAGCACATGCAACTGTCATTGTTTACAGTTTTAAAAAGTGATGTAGTCCTCAGTAACCTTAGGGTTAACACCAATACCTGTGTCATAGAGTAAGACACCAGAAAGAGAGGCACATGCTTTACAACACACACACACACACACACAGACACACACACACACCAGAGAAGGAAAGAGATGGCTGATCACTGCAGTGAAAGTTATCCCTTCGGTGAAGACAGACATAGAGCTGACGTGGGCATTCATAGCTCGGAGGCAAACCACAGGCTTCATCTGGGTCACTGCACAGAATGGAGGAAAACCTCTGTAGAGAAAACACACAGGCAGTGACCTTAGGGGTCAATATGGCTATGGTGCTTTGGTATAGAACACATCTTTGTGTAGCTACATATAGCCTTTGTAGCAAAAAATGATGTTCTAAAATGTTCAAAAGTGTAAACCCTTGGTACAGAGGGGGAAAGAGTTTGATGTGTTATCTAACCATTTCATAAGATGACGGTGAGATTTGAAGTTGGTTTGTTCTGGCCCCTTTCCCATAACCTGCCGCTGTCAAAATGTGTCTTTTCTCTTATTTCCAGGAAGAGTCTAGTAAAAGTCCGACGGCACTAAAATGCGAAGCTTTGGGATTGAGCACAAAACCAAACTCGCACATAAAGTTGGGTTGCGGTCTCTCCGGGGGCAACAGACAGACTTTCAAGTCCTCATGACATTAAACATGAGTCAGCCTTATTACAGATTGATGCTCTTTCCAGTTTGTCCTGATTGTAAACAAACAAGGGTAAGCACTTTTAACTATCTGACGTTAAATCTTTTCAGTCAATATCACCGTACTAGACATGAGTCTTAATTACGGTTTTCTGGGACATTAAGTCTCTTTATTTGGATTCCTACAGACTTGTCAGGAAGGCATACATAACATTCTCTGTGTCAGATGGGAAGATTTCATGGGCAGGAGAGGTGATTATTTTGTAGGTTTGAATGAGAAGTCTGGTTGGTTGAGCATTGTAGAGCTAAGAGGGAAGGCAATGGTGGTGCTGCTCCAATCCAGTGTCCTTCCAGACAGTCTTTGGTCCTTGGATGCGTAAAGCTGTTGTGACATTAGCAAGGCATGCAAACCTGAGACACAAAGAGTATGTACCCTTTCTTCACTGTGACATGCACTCTGAAAACAATTGGCAGCCTGGAATACTCCTCACTTTAAAGGAATTCTGACTGGTTGATATCTGTACCAAGGCTACATTTATTTAGTTGGTGGTGGCAAAAGCCAGGAGAGACCCAGAATCCTTTTTTTCCAGTCCAGTTCCAGAGTGATTGGTGTGTAAAGCCGACTCGTCAAGGTCAGCATATACAGCACCTGGTGATGTCTAAGTAGACAGACAGGTTTGTCGTGTGCCAGCCCTGTTGCAGGAAGCAGAACATAACACAGGTTTGTCTTTTATCATGATGCGGTCTGTGCTTGGTGCCAAGGAGCTCAAATGAGTGTTAATTAGATCTAATCATTTCACTGGGCCACACCTGCTATCTAATCTCACTGATTTTACTGGGCTTCTGGAAACCTCCGGGTATCACTCATTCAGTGCCATGTCATAAAAACAAGGGGTAGCCTAGTGTTCTCAGTGGACTTCGTACCTGTTGACTGATAGAACTTCCCAACTTTATCACTTCTATCTGATGTATCATGAATGATACCGCATACGGCTAATAGTTTTAATGTAACTCTGCTCTTTCAATTGGCTAATGCCTGTTAGCTTAAGAGTTAAAAGCACAGGAGTGGAGGGAATTGAGTGTTGGCTGTTTACTGTAGTGGAGTGGAGCTGTGAAGGCCTCTCATCATTACCCCCGAGTGGAGAAATTCAAACAAAACGCAGCCGACAGTAAAAAAAGGCACCAGCAAAATTAGTTTTGCACCCCCTTGAACGGCTTAGCTTGGCTCAAACAATGGCCTCTTTGTGTTCCTCTACATCCCTGCGTGAGTGAGAGTGAGAGAGAGAGAGAAAGAGAGAAAGAGAGAGTGTCCAAGGGGTTGGAACTTCTGTGGCATGCAGAGCTGACTCCGAAGTCTGGCGGATGCCATGTGTGAGTAGTTTGATGTGACTGATGATGGAGCAAGCCTGCAGCAGTTCCTCCAGCCAGAGAGATGGCTCTTCAGACATTTTGAAAAACAACATTAATGGCTTGTAGAGTCATTTATCATTGGTGGTTATTGGCAAGCTCATTTGCATGACGTCTGTGAAAAGGGGCTTTATGTGGTTCATCCAGGCTTGCCAACAATAAGCTGCAGCGGTTTTTGATGAAGTTTAAGATTGGAGTCAGTGTGTCCTGTTCTTCCTCCATTGCAGTTCATTCCGCATTTGTTTTATATTATTTACCCTCATGTGTCGGTGCAGGTTTTAGTACAAAGAAGTAGTGGTTATGTAAACGTTACTTGCTCTCTTGTAAATACATTGCTTTCTGACACTTTCATTCCTCCTATAGACATTGTTGGTGGCGTCTGTCTGTCTACACCTTTGACAGACCTGATGTGGGAAGGCTTTGTGTAACACAGGCTCGGGGCGGTTGAAGTCTTGAACGCCAGAAAACTCAGTGACATGTTTTAGCCATTAATCCCTCAGGTAAATCCTCAACGATGATTCAGGCTACACACCCACACACCCACACACCCACAAGCATACGGGCACGGGCACGGGCACACAATCACACTGACCCATATGAAGTTTTGTTGCTTCTTGGTGTCAGTAGCTGATAGGCTCACACTGCAGTAGGAGCTAAATGCTTCTATTTGTTAGCTTTGTTTGCTCAGAGTCTGTTGTTGTGCAACGAACCTTGTGGGCATTAGCCTAGCATAACAAGCAGGTCTCAGGGGTTCTGTTGTCCAACCTTTTCCAAACCCTTGCCACTTTCCACTCACAAATCTGCTTAATGCCGAGGAGGAAATGCCATCTCCACCCTTTCTCATCTATCTCATTATCAGTTAATGAGTTGCACTCCCTACCCTTGAGACAATAGTTCTCCCTTGCCTTGCATGACATGGTCTAATGCAGGTGTTTCCAACCGGGGGTCCGCGGCAGTTCACCATTGCATTTTTTTTTAGGGCTGGGCAAGTTAACGCGTTAATCGTGCGTTAATCCATCTGTCATTTAACGCCGACAATTATTTTAACGCGCGTTAACGCAGTTTTTATTATTTATTTTATTATTCTAAAAGTCTGTTGCTTTCAGGCTTTTATTTTGTAAACGTTTGCCGGTGGCTGCTGTGGAACCGGAAAAGGAAATAATTCGCGGTTAAAGACCTGAAACGTGTAGTGGGGTAGGGAGATTTTACATGGTACTACTAATGCGGGTGCAACACACCACAATGGTAATCTCACTTAAACATATCGGGTAAACACATTAGAGTTAGGCTACTAATAGAGACACCACAGTAACGAATAGGCTACATCCATTATCACACGCTCAATAGTAGACTAACTAACATCCATGTTGCCAACTACACATTTTACACATAACATTCACACACGCAAGGCATTCTGGGAAGCACACACACGCCAATGTCGCAAATGCAGGGCTCCCTTTCATTCATTCAACGCTGCTCTACATGCAATGTTAGCCAATCAAAGTTAAAAGAAGACCTAAGTTCACCTTTCTAATAAATCTAATTATATCATATATCTAATAAAGTTCTCAGACCTGATGTCAGATGTTAAAGTTTCGGCAACTGTTGAAATGCAATTCCATGCGATTTTCTGCAAAATAAAGAACGACGTAAACCTTGATCTTTCAGTTTCTTTGTTGTTGTTTGGTAGGCCTACTAAGGCCCAATCTCAATACTTCCCCTTACCCCTTATCTTACCCCTTACCCTTGAAATTGCGCGTTCATGTGAGAGCTAGTGGTGTCTCAATACCCAACTTGATCAAGATTAAGGGGTAAGTTTAAGGGGTGTTTGGCCCTCGTTTTTGAGATGATCGGAGAGCTACCTTGGTCCTCCGAGGTCTATCCCAGAGCACACCGCGAAACCAGCTCGGGAATTTTCAAAAAAACATGGCTGCTTGAAGCGAGGAATATTTTACATGAATAAAGCTATCTACACAACTTTTTATATGTTTATAATGACTCGGTTTGATCTGAAATGTACTACACGAGCGATGCATAGAATTGTCGGTCTTAACTGAAGCTTTCAAACGGTAGTTTTAGGATACATTTAGCGTGTATACCACCACTCCATTGGCTTATATGGTAGCTTGCCAGCTATCATGCTACATACACTACAAGTATTTTTGGCTTATAATTAATTTAAAAATGACGACAGTCTTGTTTTGTGCTCTACACAGTTGTATACATATATATTTGCAACCATGTTCTACATTAGACTTTTTTTTAAATCGCTAGTTTCATAGCTCATACAGTCACGCATGACGTACCCGAAACCTAGTGGCGTCTCATTTTATAGGGGAAAGATCTCAGCCCTTGGCCCTTACACTTGCAAGTGCTAGGGTTAAGACTAAGACAAGATTAAGCAAAAGGGGCAAGGAGAAGAATCGAGATTCGGCCTTAATCTTTTATGAAATTGTATCACAATCTCTACTGCGAATCTAGCACAAGGCAGTGTCTTGAATGAGTTCTCTTTATTTTCCATTTAGGTTACATGGCAATATGGATTCACTGGCGTTTTTTCTTTTCTTCCGCGGGTTGGGTTGGGTTTGGGTAATTATCAGTGCATATTTTTGCGGGCTGGGCGTTCAGATCTCCTCACGGGTTGGGTTGGGGCGGGTGTAAAAAAAACCTGACCGGCGCATCACTAATGGCCAGGGTAGAAGGGTTTCATCGATATAATGCACTGTAACTCCGAGGTAATTGTGGTTACCGAGTTTGCTGTTGGTTGAGTTAATCTGATTGAACTGTCAATCTTGCTCATAGCCTACTGTAGGACTTTATAAGGGAAGAGCTATGTTAGAAAATAAAACAAAATCTTTACAATTATAAATACAGAACTTCCTTCTGTTTGCTGTTTCTGGTTTACGTAAATGTAATCACATTTTTGGTGCTTCACCACACTCTAACATTAATTCAGTGGCAATAAGCTTTAGTTTTGTGTTTGATACAATTGTTTAAATTGAAATTAACACCAATTATTTATTTTATTTAACTGCTACTATATGCAAATGCTGATGTTAAGTGTTTGTTTGCACAACCAATGTAATGGCACTTCAGTTCATATGGCAGTAAATTTAATATATCGCTATACGCTACTTTTTAATTCATTTTTGGAATTTGCGTATAAAAATGCGATTAATCGCGATTAATCAGTGAAATAATGCGATTAATTGCGATTAAAATTTGTAATCGTTGCCCAGCCCTAATTTTTTTATTTGTATAAATTCGCATTGATATTTCAACACATTTCCAGATTACTCTTGAGTATCGTGAAAAATAAAAATATCTATGCATGAGGAGGGGGTGTGGCGGCGGCGGTAAACGTTCTACCCTGATATTTGCTTCCAGCAAACGTACCATCCTTTTAATTAGTTTTGATGGAAGGCACTATGTGACCTCAAGTTCAAAAATGTGTTTTGATGTGTAGGCGGAATATCTCTGCAGGGGGAGGGGGCGTGGCAGCAACGGTTACAAAAACACACGCAAATTATTTTCTAGTCAGAATGGTGGTCCCTGGGACAAAACCAGTTGAAAACCCCTGGTCTACTGTACCTTGCTAGAATAGAAAGTCTTCGTCTCTTATAAGCCTGTGCCAGGCTCCTTCCTAACATACTACGCTGTGAAGAATTTGAGGGTTTTCGTAGATGTATTTTTGGTCAGTTTTGAAGTTCAGTATAGGGCCCATGTGCTGAATAGCCAACTCTGTGTTACCCAATGCAGCTGTGGTAGTTTGAACTGAACAGGTGGACCTTGTTTGTGTAATGTCCCTCTTTTAAGTAACCAGGGGGCAATTGTTTCGGTGCACTTATAATAGATCATTGTGAAAGCCCCATAATTATGAGCCATTGAAATCCAGTGGAGGCATTGTCGTGCTAACCTCTGCTAGCTTCCTCTTACTTTGTCAGTTCCTGTGTGCTGTGGCTGCATTGGTTTATTTAATCTATGCCAGATTGTTGATGAATCCAGTCATTCTTCAGATTCAAGGCCCTGCTCTTGTGTTTTTTTATGTTTTTCTGGAAAAATTCTGCAACTAACAATTGCATTTGTTGAAGCAGCCTGCACCGCCTTACCAGAGGGATCGACCTTTGGGCTCTCAGTGCTCTGGGTGTTATACTTACTCTGCTTCATAATGATTTCCTTTGATTGTAAGTTCAGCATAAACAGCTGTGTGACTCCCTGATGAAAAAAAAAAGCACAGCAAACCCATGAGATTTATGTGTGTGTTCCTGTGTTGTTGCCGATATTAGTTCTGAGTCCGTCCGACCTGGTTTAACAGGCGGCTTGGCAAACGTTGCGCTGCTTGGTCTGTTTGCGACTGCCGATAATAGGATCAGGATGTTTTGGTAGTTCTTTTCTTCCAAGCTCTCACTAAGACGTAGACTGTGGTTGGGGCTGCGGCCAGGTGAGGGTCTGCCCTGCACCAGTGATCTAGGTCTCTCAGGAGGACACTCTCTAATGCTCTGAAATGTTCACCCGTGTCTTGCCACTTTTCCTAGATGTTAGTCACTTACCGTCACTAGTTTAAACTGGCTTCTAGCAGTATATTGTGGGCACAGTCTCTGACGGTGTATGTGCCTAATGAATGAGTAAAGAGTTATGACTTATAGTACTGAACATGGTACTGCAAAACAAATGCCTTAATATCCTCTCCTATAAGAGCTATAGGAGCTGTGGTGAAATCAAGCTTAACATTAGCGCATGCAAACTATTTCTCATGTGGCTTTACCGGCCCACTGGCTGTAAAATCAATGTGTAAGCTTACCGCTGGACCTGGTCAGAGCACAACTCTCAGGTTTTAAAAGGAGCGAGCATCTGGGTTTTGTTTATTCAAGTCTCTTAGACCTACATGAGGGGATGTAATCACGCTCTCTCTTTCTCTTTCTTTTTCTCTCTCCCTCTCTCTTTCTCTCCCTCTCTCTCTCTCTCTCTCTCTCTCTCTCTCTCTCTCTCTCTCTCTCTCTGTAGACCTAGGGTCCCTGCATAGTTTGGTTGTGTTTGATCAGAATACTGCCTGATTATTGTCTGCACTCTGTTGCCATGGACACGGTGATGAGCTCCCATTCAGGAAGGATGGACATCATTTACAATTTAACTACCAGCCAGAGTACCACTGTCAGTTCCACCATATTGTCCGGATGGACAGCATGTTGTGCCTGGAGAGTCATCTCCATAATCATTTTATCTCTGTGAATGAAGTAGCACATGCGTCAACCCATATCTTGTAGATATACAGAGAACATGCTAATGTCTGGGTAAAAATGTGACTATAAGAGCAGAGGTCTTTCTTTGAATGTCCATTTACAAATGCTACCTATAATGTTGTTGGACCAGATAAATTCGGTGCACTGGTAACTAGTTAGTCTTTTCTGGAACCGATTTGTGCCATAAAAAAAAAAGAGTTGTGATATGCCTCTGTGACTGCAGTGAAGAAGCACGAGCAGACTGACCTTCAGATAATGGCTTCGCAGTTGGCCTGACTGGGCAGTAATTCAGTTGTTAACCTGCTCACTCCTTTCATCTGCCTCTCTCTCTCTCTCTCTCTCTCTCTCTCTCTCACTCTCTCTCTCTCTCTCTCACTCTCTCTCTCTCTCCATCATAGGCCTGATCACATTTGGCTACTTGCTGCGGTGTCAGTTTAAGGCAATCAAGCCTGCACATGACCAGTTTGTGTTTGCGATCCACATCCCTTCCCCTAAAACACACACTCACACAAACACACACACACACACACACAAACACACACACACACAAACACACAATTAACCTGCCCGCCCACTCTTCTGCCTCGGTTTTTCTGACACATCAGTACTGTCATCAAAATGTAATGTTCAATGACTCCAAAGCACTGTCATCATTCTATAGAGATCATACAAGTGGCTGTGCTGTTTCCCCATGACAACAGCAATGTCAACAAAATGAAGGGAAGACGAGTGGGTGGAAAAGGCTATGAGCATTAGGGCTCCCCATGGCAGGATTTTCTAAGATGACCAAAAGGCCACATAGACACACATGTACGTTTGCCACCATTTGTCATTTGAGATGTGTGTGGTGTTATGTTATGTGGACAGTGCTTATTCCTCATCTGTGACATAATGCATAACTATTGAACTGGCTTGTCCATTGAACTGGCTTGATTAATTTAGGTTATTCATTTTGGGATGTTAGTTTTGAGACTCCTTAGATCTTCAGCTTGATCTTGGCTAAATTCTTTAGTCTTCATTTGTATTCAGTGTGCCATGATCCCTTGTCATGAGATGCCAAGGGTTAATATGCTGAATCTCTGAGGTTAATGTTGTTTTTGTGCTTTTGTGATTGAGAGGTTGATAGCATTTTTCCACTGAAGGGGCAGAGAGAAACTGAAACGTACGGCTCCAGACGCTTGTGCTGCTCAGTGCCCTCTTTAGTTGGAAAGCACTCTTAAAAGAAGCACTAGCATTCAGGGGGGAGAGGGAGAGAGGGAGAGAGGGAGAGAGAGAGAGAGAGAGAGAGAGAGAGCTGTGAGGATTTGGAAACCAGGCCAGTGCCATGTCTCCTTGCAAACCCAACACTGAAATTGTGACCCATTTTTGGTGCTAAAAAGTAGGACGAGCAGTGACTTGATAGTGATCCTCAGCACACTCCTGCTAGTGGAGCTCAGCAAAGTAAGACAAGTCAAATAAAAGACATAAACATGTCCTTTTGGACTCTGAAGGCAGTTTTCTCTGCTCATTTGAAGCTGTGAACGTTGGGGTAGCTTGTGGAAGATGTTGTTGTGAAAACACTTGTGTCAATGAGAGGGTGTTTCCGGTATATTTTCCAGGCTTGATCAAGCTGATGGGCTGTCAGTCACCCATGATAAAGTCTCGCCAAGAAGTGTTTACGAGGAGATGGTGAGATTATCACTGTCATGTTATGAGTGCAGGGAACAGAAGGGCCATCCATTGATTGTTTTTTTTTTTGCTGGAAGGTCCTGAACTGTGCAAATCCTTATTGCGTGTGTGCCATGATCTTTAATCATCTCCACTCTCTTAGCTAAAGAAGCTAAGCTTTCTTCATTATTTTTCAACCAGACAGGAAAGGAAAGCAATTGCATTTATTAGAAATTCTTTTGGTACCCCAAGGTGACACACCTATATTCTCGGTTCCTGCCTTGTGTGGCTTAGGTCATGAGTCATACAGTGCAGACGGGTGTCCCATGTCTGGTTTTCTTTCCTCCTTCTCTCTCAGTGGGCTTGGTGACAACAACAAGCTGAGTCACCCATGAGTCTTGTCATGGAAAGTTCTTCCCTGGGTGCTAACCACCTCGCTTCCACCGCTGGGAAAAGCAGTGGTGTTCAGCTGTGACCACTCTTAACTGGGGCTTGGGGCCAACACTTTTTTAGGTGTCTGGTTATATGTCAACATTTCTAGGAAAGGTCCATTTGAAAAGATACGAATGTAATCACATTTCTGTCTTGTTTTGTTGTTGTTATTCTTTTTAGTCTCAACTAATTTGGTAATAAGGGATATGCTCTTATATTTTGTAGATGGTTACAATACAATACTACTCAGCCCAATACAGTACTACTCCTCAAAAGAAACCTCCTGGTAAAGAATCCAAATCTCCTTTTCTGAAAATGAGCCATAAATGACTCAACTAATGCAGCGGAACAACACTCCCTTTTTTTTGGAAAATGCACCTTGAACAGGGCTCATACGACCATTGAAATCCTGGAAAAGTCAAATTTTGAAATTACATTTTCCATGCATGAAAAAGTCATGAATTTCAGTCCAATTAAATGAATTACTGGTATGTTATTGTGATCTTCCATGGAGTCTCAATATTTGTGCACAATTCTGAAATGTATGTGCAGTCTGAAACTGTTTCTACTTAAATTAACATAGATTAGTAAGATTGTACATTTCTTACTGGCGATGAAAAATCATCATACTCCTTTCTTGTATTCACGCTTTCATCTGTAATTTTGATGTCTTGACTGTTGAAGTTCTACAGTCCAATGGACATATTGTTGGGCAGATGACACTTGGGCAGCCTAAGTGGCCTAGTTGAGTGTGAAAGTGGGTGGGCCCATCTACTGTCCTGTCCTGTTCTGTGCTGTTCTGCGCTGGGCGTGTGGGAGTCACAGTAAGTGTTGGTACAGTAAGCCCGGGGCTCAGCGGCACAATGCCATGTGCTAGCCATGGGGATTAGACTGCGATTAAACACTAGCCCCAGTAACCCCTCTGTAGCCAGCCCACTCACAGCCCAAATCAAACAAGCCTCTCTGTTAACATTAGTAGCCCATGCCTCCCTATGCCATCAAAGCAGGCAGCGGCTGTGTGTGTGTGTGTGTGTGTGTGTGTGTGTGTGTGTGTGTCTGTGTGTGTGTGTGTGTGTGTGTGTGTGTGTCTGTGTGTGTGTGTCTGTCTGTCTGTCTGTCTGTCTGTCTGTCTGTCTGTCTGTCTGTCTGTCTGTCTGGTGGGAGATATACTTGCCCAATATGCTATGGATGCAGGTCTTCCCAGTTACTGTATCTAATCTTTCAGCACAGGCTCTAACATTACAGTTGTGTGGAAAGGATCAGCCAGCACTGCCGTCCTGAGACAGAGAGAGACCTGAGGTCAGATTGCAGGGAGTAATCACACCAAGTAGACCTCTGAATAATACAGTGCCTAACTCCTACAGTTAACTAAATAGGCCTTGTGTCCCTGACAACTTAAGTCGAACTTGACCTCTTGTCATCTTCCGAAATGTTTTTTTTTTTTTTTTTTCAAGTTTTGTACATGGTGGCAAATTTTCTTAACTGGATGATCGATATCGTATATCCAAGTCACTGGTCAAATATGACCATTCAGAAGGGTGCGCCATCAGCAGCTACAGTTGGTGTTTTCAGTAAATTCCAGCTACTTTCAGTAATACACATGAGGCAGTAGAGTAGAGTATGTAACATTCTTCAAGGACATCAGTTACATTCGGTCAATACAAATTGAAAAGTTCTTGGTAAGCTACACAGTTTTGTTTCTGCCCAAGGGGCCTTGAGTTGAGTGGGTATAAAATAGCACTTAAAAGAGTCAATTTTACTTGAATTACAGGAATTGTAGATATACAATATCTCTTTTGTGAAGAGGAAAATGTGGCCATGACCTGAATACAATTTCAAGTTCAATTCTCAGTACTTTATAATTGTAGTTATACACAGGAAAAGACGTTTAATTCCTTGTGCTATTAGTTGGGGACTTCCACAGCGGCCACACCTTCACTGACTCATGCAAGGACTCGAACCCAGCAACCTAGCCTAAGTATTACAGCAACAAGGTGCACTGCAACCATCGTACCAATTCTGAAACAAAACAACAACAAAGATGCCTTTGTGAGCATTTCACTGTGGTTGCCAAGTGGGCACCTTCCTTCATCAGTGTTAAATTGAATTAGGCCAAGACACCTCCAGAAGGCTTAACAGTGGTGTCTGGTGTCCCAGACCTATCCCCCTTCATACTCACGATAGATGAAGACTCATGTCAATATCAAGGACAACAATGGACCCACCTCAAAAGATTTCACATGCATATCTCAGTGTCTGAATGATGCACTGCCTAATAATCTAAACATCAATCTCATTATACTGTGACACGTCACAGGCTATCCAGGGTACGGGGTGGAAGGGTTAGGGTAATGGTAGGTATTGGATACGAACCCAGGTTAGGGGAAGGGGAAGGGTTGGGGCTTAGGGGTGGCAAATCCCCCCCCCCCCCCACCGAGATTACAGACCTGGATTAGGGTAAGGGAATAAAATAGTATATGTACCCTGGTCACATTAGCACCATAAATACAGGCTCGCTTTTTCATCAGCCTCAGACAACTCCTTAAAAACTCCTTTGAGCGACCGTCCTCAAAAACCAAAAGTAGCTACGGTTTAGCTACAAACCCTCTAACACCCATCTCCACTAGTCTTGTGTGTGCTTGTCAACCTTGTTCCCTTTGCTTCCATCACCAGTTCCACATACTTTAGCTTCTTCCTTTTCAAATGGTTCCTTAATCGCACACATACTTTAGCTTCCTCCTTTCAAATGGTTCCTTAATCGCACACATACTTTAGCGTCGGATCCTTGTACAATGCAGCCCTAACTTGTTGTTGTTGTTTCTTCCTTCTATGTTTGAGGAGCTCTGCATTCCTAAGTGTAGCCAGTCTACTCTTCCCCTCTGCCTCCAGTGCACTAACCCTTCCTCTCTGTTCACCATCTGTTTGTTTTCAATCTTTTGTTGCCACTTTGCTCAAATCAGCCTTTTATATTTCAACCTGTCGTCTTGGCCTTCCCCACCTAGCTTTCTTACTCACTCCATGTCTTTTCATGTAATAATTATACATGACCTCACCCATGCAATTCAATGTACTTTTTTGCTGTACCCTTCAATCCTTCCATAATTCCTTTTAAATCATCATTGATGCAACTTCCTTTCTTGGCTTTTAAAATCCCCTGGCCATATAACCTTTGGTTTCTGTTCACCACATATTTCCTAGTCTGTTGTTCACCAGCTGTGTAATGTCCACCATTCTGTGCTCGCGTGCTGGATTCTCCTTTCACTGTAGCAGGGGAACTGATATCCTGTGGTTTTTGGTGATCAACCTGCCGCTGGACTCCCCAGACTGGCCGTATCCGTGTTCAATCCCTTGTTCGTTGCCTTGTAGTCCAAGCCCCATGTGGTCTGCCTGTCATCACTGCTCCTGCTGGCTCTAGGGTTATTCTGTGAGTTTGTTCTTAAGTGACTTAGTTGGCTCCATCTACCTGGCTGTATTGACCACAGATGCTCTTCCCTCCTGCCAGCTGTCTTTCGTAGGTAGTGTGATATTACTGCAGGGATGAATTGATGACTAAATAAGAAATTAGAATATGGAATTATTTTTATATAACTATGGAATTTAGAGACTCTGCGGTAGTAACTATATGAGTTTCTGCTGGTTGACGTTCGCTTTTGATGTATATTTAAATGAATGATGCACTTACAAACAACGACTGTACTTACAAATCAAGGGGTTATGTAGTATTGTTGAAAATGCTTATGAAAGAAAACTGCAACAGAGAAAATGATTCTTCATCCATACCCATTTATCACCCTAAGGTGCTTCTGCTTCCCACATTCTTTGCAGTGAGTCAGAGCTTTGTCTGCATCACAGTACGTTCACAACAGAACTCACCCCCTCACAGATGTGCTGATGTACACCCCGTACTTGTAGGCCCTGTACTTGAGCTGTTCTATGAAGTAATATTTGCATTGCTAGAATTCAACCAAACCACCACCAGCACACACATGCATCAGACACACACACACACACACACACACACACACACACACACACACACACACACACACACACACACACACACACAATCGTCTGCCATCTGCCATTAGTGAAGTGTCTGTGTGCATGGTGTTATGTTCGCTTCGGATGAAGCTTAACCAGGGTCTTTTCTTATGTAATATATATATATATATATATATTTATATACTGTATATAATCTGTTTGTCTGTAGTGCTGGCAGGAAATGGTATTGGAATGAGAACATTTATGATGTTGGCATGTTAGTGTAAGTATTCCCCAGTGCCTTTTTGCATGTAGAGATATTGTGCTGTAAGAGTACTTTACTTGTCACTTGTTCGGGCCTTTGTTGACGTGTGTGAGTAAGTGGGTTTGTGTGGAAGTTGACAATCTAAGATATGCCCATGGCCCAGTGCATGAGAACCACTTGTCTAGATGAAGTGCACATTAACCTCAGTGATTTTCTTTAAAGAAAGGAGGCCAGGTGGTTTTGTTTATTTCTTTTTGATGTTTACAGTTTTACTCTTTTAGTGTCTACGATTTTAAAAAGTCTTTAAAACATCATGAAAGTCAAGAATTACAGGACCTAAGCATTTTTTCCCACATGCACTTATCTCACATTTAAAGGGTTCTCTGTCCTTAGATTAACCTACGGTAGGTTTATGTTTAACCTACGTGTTTATTCACCCACTTTCTTCTTGACAAAACACACTGTGTGGATAACAAGTATTTTCAGCATTTCTCAAGTCTAGCCTTGTGTTTATTTTTCATCACCAGTTTTTATGTGAAATTACTTTAATTAATATGTGTGTGTGTGTGTGTGTGTGTGTGTGTGTGTGTGTGTTTGCCTGCAGTGGCGGCCCATGGCATAGGCGGCATAGGGCTCCTACACTGTCAGAGTTTGTGTGTGTGGTGTGTGTGTGTGTGTGTGTGTGTGTGTGTGTGTGTGTGTAAAAGCCTGTTTAGGAATCCCTCTCTGATGACCTCTCTCACCTCTTCTCACAGCTCCTGAGAGAGCTGAAGCACACCAATGTGATTGCCCTGCAGAAGGTTTTCCTGTCCCACAGCGATCGTAAAGTGTGGCTCCTCTTTGACTACGCTGAGCACGACCTGTGGGTGAGTGGCAAACGTCTTCTCCTGAAATCTTGTTTCTTTAAAGTTCCCGTTTCTCAAGTGCAGTCTAATCCTGAAAAGGTCCGGAGCGACTACAAACAGCAGCACACCTTATTCCACACAGAAAGTTTACAAATAGTGAGTTTGGTTAGTGTGAAAACATGTAGCCACTCATATAACTTAATACCAGCTAAGTTTAATTAAATAATTTGTATTATTTTATTTTAATTGATTTTATTACGTGTTTGTGTGTTTGTATGGCATATGTTTTTTGTCCAAGTGTCAATGTAATTTTGTAATCAGAGTCAAGTACTAAGCCTGTTTTGACCTTAATCTAATCTTACTGGTTGTAGCACATCATAAAGTTCCACCGTGCCTCGAAGGCAAACAAGAAGCCTATGCAGTTGCCTCGAGGGATGGTGAAGTCCCTCCTTTATCAGATCCTGGATGGCATTCATTACCTCCATGCCAACTGGGTGCTCCACCGAGACCTGGTAGGTCCCGCTGATCAACCTGAGGGCGCAACGGAAAGTTGCTGTTGTTGTTGCTGTTGTTGCTGTGTGTTTTTGTGGTTTGTTTAAAATGCTGAGCTGCTCACAGTCTCAGCAACAGAGGACAGGGAGAAAATGTCTTGTACACACTCACACAGTGGACCCTGGTGGGTGATGACATATAGACACACACACACACACACACACACACACATGCACACACATACACACACAGCCTTTAATAACAGCCTTTAAGAAAAGGGCCGTCTAGATTTTCTGTGTCCTATACACACTGTTGCTATTTCAGCATGAACAATGAAGGAAACATTACATGAAGGCAACATGTTGCCTACTGTCACAACATGTTGCCTACTGTCACTAATTCACTTTATTTATTTTATTAATGAGATTATGCTTCGTAAACAAGCTGAGGGGGGCGAGGGACGTTGATGTCTTCGTGTCTTTTGACTTCAGTGAGGGCGCTCCCTTCGAGGTACAAAGAAATAATCTTGCACCCTTTCCCATGTGGTCCCATTGCACACATCTTAGGAAAAGGGCAGCAAACAAATCAGTTGCATCTATACAACAGCTGAAGGGTTGTGCCGCACACAAAACTGTATTTAATCATAATTCCAAACAAGAGTACATACTTCCCCTTGGGTAGAGAGTGTAATATATGCATTTGTCATATACCTCTCTGTTCGTCTATCTCTTAAATGTGGTGAACTCCATTACTGCACTTAACTTGTTGACCATCAGTAGTGTCTCAACATGATGGTCACACAAAGCAGGTTAAATGTCCCTGATATCACTGGGTTAAGTGAGGAGATAAGATTATGCTAAAAATAACCTGTCCCAGAATCAGAGGAGTAAATCGGTCCTCTGTATCGTACTGTAAAATGCCCTGAACAGCACACCCACTGAAAGGAACAAAGGCCTCGCGAGTCTTTCAGAAGCTCAAGGTTTTTTGTTTTTCTAGGTTAAGAATGTTCTTCGCACTTTGTTCCTTCGGTGTTACAGTTGCTCATATCTGACAAAAACACTTTTGTGAATAACCCCTTGTCAATTGAACTGGAACTTTAAAGGTTCCTCCATAGCAGGATAACAGAAGAACTCTTGACTGATTTTGAGTATGACTGAAGTCTCTGAGCTCCACCTATGGCCTCAGCATTTGTTTCCACAATCCCTGTCTGCTTGTTATTGTTGCACTGGCTGTTTGGAGCAGCACGTTCTACCTCTTATCCAACCCCTTCACCCCCAACTCCCCACCTTCACCTCACCCTCTGGCCCCGGTTCCTGGTCTCTTAGCGTTCCTGTGAGACTCTGTCCTCCACTGTTTTCCCACAGTCCTTTCCTGGAAGTGCTGCCTAGACACCTGCCTTGTATTCTAGTGCATTTTTGTGGAAAAGAACCTAGAGTTAGAATGTGGTTTGAGAAGGAGGTGGTAGATGATAAGGGTCACAAGCCCCACACACACACACACAGGCACAAAATTGTATGCCTCTATGTCAGGGGTGGGCAAACTTTTTGACTCACGGGCCACAATGGGTCCTTAAATTTGACAGAGGGGCCGGGCCAGGAACAGATGTGTTTGTGTGAACTAATATAAATGACATGTAAAAATCATCACATGAAAGGATTTGGCCTTTAACAAGTGGCAAAACATTTATTTGCATGGCCCGCATCTGGCCGCAAGGCAATTTAACTAATTGCACGAACATGAACAATACAAAAACATGGCGTAACGTGACTGATCAAACATCATGAAAACATCTGATGCCTGCGCCCAAACCAATTACCTCACTTGAACTTCTTTATGATTTACATTAACAGGTTAGAGCAACAACGCAGGCTCTGTACGGCATAGAGCTGCAACGATAAGTCGACAAAATTGACGACGTCGATTGTGAAAAATGGTTGAGGTGGATTTTTATAGTTGACGTGTCATTTAATTAAAATATATATATATATATATATATATATATATATATATATATATATATATATATATATATATATATATACAGTGGTGGCCAAAATTATTAGAACACCTTACAGATCTGAGAATATTGACCTTTTTTTTGTCTCCGAAACATTGTTTAATTTCATAATGTAAATGAAACATGCAGATGGTTGTTCTGAGCACAACAAATATCAGATGAAGTGATTCCTACTGTTTTTATCCACTTTTAACTCTAATATTTGGTAAGCCCACCTTTGGCAGCAATTACAGCAGCACATCTCTCTGGCATAGAGTCAATATATTTCTTGAGAACTTCAACACTAATGTTATCCGATGCCTTCTGCAACTCAAGCCAAAGGCTTTCCTTTGAATGTACACTAGATCTGTCCAGTTTATTTTCCAACTCGCCCCAAATTTGCTTGATGGGTTTGAGGTTCGGACTTTGAGGGGGCCGGTCCATAATTTTCAATGTTCCAGAAGATTCCTTCTGCCACAGGTCGTACTGGCAATAGTTACAACAATGTTTAGGGTCCTTGTCCTCTTGGAAAATAAATCCAGGCCCATTAACGCCACTCCCAGAAGGAACTCCATGCCTCACCAGAATGTTATGGTATACTTTCTTATCCATGATGCCATCAATTTCGCCAAAGTCATCTGTTCCTGAGGATTAAATGGCACCCCACACCATAATACTACCCCCTCCTTGTCTAACTGTTGGCTAGAGACACTCATTTTTATATCCCACCCCCTCACTTTGTTAAACATACACTCTTCCCTTGTTGCCAAACTATTCAAACCTGGACTCATCAGTCCCCAACACTTTATACCAATCTTTCTTTGTCCATTTCTTGTTCTTTTGCAAATTTCAGGCGTTTCACTCTATTTTTCTCTTTCAGTAATGTTTCTGTGCTGCTATTCTGCCAAAAAGCTATTTTTCTCACAGGTTCCGACGCACAGTTCTTGGGAACACTATTGAACCATTAGTCATTGTGGTGTTGATCTCGTCACCAATTCTCGTGAAGTCTTTCTTCATTCCTTAAGACTGAGAATTATGAGATGCTTCACTTCACACAGTTTATTTTTTCAGCCTCTCCCATTTCTTGGGAACACTATTGAACCATTAGTCATTGTGGTGTTGATCTCGTCACCAATTCTTGTGAAGTCTTTCTTCAGTCCTTAAGACTGAGAATTCTGAGATGCTTCACTTCACACAGTTTATTTTTTCAGCCTCTCCCATTTCGGTTCTGGTGGCATGGCGGTCTAAAGTGTATTTTACAGTGCTTAGACTGAATGTCAAGTCCTTGGCTATGCGGCGGTAGCTACAGTCAGCATCAAAAAGGGCCTTTATTCGAACCCGTTGCTTACTCATTAGCTCATTCTTCACCTTAGCCATGTTCAAAGAGCAACATTTGCTTTAAGACTGCCTCTAGAGGCTTTGAATCTAAAACAATAGGTGGTGTGGCCTCAGTGACAAAACCCTTATGTTACCAATCACTTAATGCGGAAGATAGGCCTTGTACATTCAAAAGAATCACCGAGCTGTGTCCTAAGACTCTTGCATCACCATCAATTTAACCACGACCACACCTGACAATGATAAAACAAGTAATTTGGCTTCTTCTGTGAAGTAACATGATTGTGTGACATTGACAGTGAAATAGGCCTAGTTTGTTTTTGTACGGAAATTGACCTTAATCTACATATGATAGCTCTATTCTATGGTTTATAGAGCATAATGATGACTTTGTAGGTATTTCATTAGTTTTAAGGGTATTTTAATGGCCAATTCAACAAAAACAACTGAAACCTCTTAAATATGCCTAGTGTTCTAACAATTTTGGCCACCACTGTATATATATATAAAAAATTGGGCCAGACGCGGGCCGTACTTTGCCCATGTCTGCTCTATGTTATAATCGTTTTTCATCCACCAGCAGCTCCCATTTTATTGATAATTCTAAGTAGAAGACTAAGTAGAAGTGTGAGATTCTCAGTGGAAGTAGTTCCGACCATATGTGCACACACACCCTTTAATGTCTAGACGCTTTTTTCTGTTGCTGAACAGCGAATAGACACCCAAAGGGGAAAAGTCTGCAATAGAGCCTGAAATGGCCGGAAATGGTGACACTTTAAGGGAACCGAGTTTATCTCACTCATGCCTGCAAAATGGAGCTTCAGAGAAGCCCACCCAAGATGGAGCATCACCTAACTCTAATTATGACAAACACATAAATGTAGGATACATGAGAAAAATAAAGAATAATGATAGAAAAATAAAGATTCTGATTCATCACTCTTTCAGCTCCCATGACACAGCTGTTGACATTTTTTCCCACGACGCAGGGAATCCGTTTACTGGGCGTTAATCCTTCCCCCATACAGGGAATCCCAGCACTTACAGCGTACCCACTTTGTCCAGAGGAATCTCACCAGGATCATGACTTCTTACATAACCCTGATGCTCCCAGCTGTCACTGGCGAGCAGGAAGTCCCTGTCCCTGCCCCGTGACATAAAGTCAATACACACGTCGTTCATCCACCAACATCTTGCCTACAGAGACCGGCTGTCAGCTCTGGAATGGAGAGATAATGGAAGGGGTTAAAGGCTCTTATGGTGGGTGGTATCTGTATAAATCAGCGCTTTAACTGATAAACAGTTTGGTCGAGGAATGCCAATCTAGCAGTACATTAGCAGTAAGTATATAAAAGCAAAATGCTATGGTATTATAGTATACTTGCACATAAGCACCAGCAAACTCCTTGAGCTGAGGATGCTCATACGGTTAGATATCTATTTCATTTCATGTATTCATTTAGCAGACGCTTTTATCCAAAGCGGCTTACAAGGATGTATACACATTTGACACTGATGGCACACTGCACATCAGGAGCAATTAGGGGTTCAGTGTATTGCTCAAGAACGCTTCGACAGGGAATCGAACTAGCAACCTTCTGATTTCTAAACGACTTCTCTACCTCCTGTACCACCGTCGCCCCGCTCTATACTGAGAGGAACCATGGCACAAGGCAGTCCAGTAATATACTCATGCACAGTACATCCAGTAAAGCCCTCACCCCAGAGCCTGCCAGCCTGAGCCACTGAAATCAGTCACTTTGGATGAGCGCAGGATTGAGATTTCATATGTTCTTGACCTTTTTTGTCTGGTCACACACACACACACATACACACACACACACACACACACACACACACACACACACACACACACACACACACACTTTTGTCTGGTCACACTCATGAGAGCATGCTGTACATGCACTAGATGCTGTGCTGCTGCGGAAATTCCTTGGGAAAGCTTTATGTCCATTCTTGCCCTGTGTGGACCTGTGGAGGAATGGAGCTGGTGTTACAGGGAATGGTTGCTATGTGAGGGGATGTCCATACTGATGGTTAAACCATTCTTTTGACCCCCTAAGAGGCTAAACGCCTTTAATCATAGAAGCGATCTTCTAGCTAGTGAATGGCCCTTTACAAAATGTGGACTCTGTGTTTTCTGTGGCGGCACTATCTGATTCCCAAACAAGGTTAATGCACTGTAGTCCCCCGTTCTCAATGCATTCTTAACACTTCCTGCCATTGTGGATTTGGGCCTGCGTGCGTAAACATCAAATACTGGTGACAGTGCGACGCCTGTTTTGGTTGTCACTGCGCTCGCGGCTTGTTTTGGGAAAATAGAATGCCAGCGTTTTCAATTTGTCTTCACCGCGATCGTAAATCTGTCAGAGGCTTTTAGCCAGAAGGGCCGTGTTTACAACAAGAACCCCTAGGCGAATACGCAGGCGGCTCCCACCCGAACTCAGCCGGCGCTGCTCGAAGAAGCCTGAGACACATTTCTGTGACATTGACGGTACCACGGTTTTTTGGTCTCTGGCGTCTGAACACACAGAGACTGAGACTTTGCCCGCAGTGGCTTACTAGAATGTCGGAACATTTAACCTCATATGACGGCATTTCCCAGATCAGAGCATTTGATCATTCTTTTCAGTGCTGTGTCTCCGTTTCTGCTGATCTCGTACAGTGGGGGGGGGGGGGGGGGGGGGGGACAAAGCTGTTGTGTCAGGTCGCCAAGGTCAGGGCAAAAGGAGATACGTGCGAGAGCGCCGTGTCGAGCGTGGATGCCGAAAGAAAACGGCAGAGCGATAACAATTGATTCGCTGTCTCCTGTTGAGTCACGAGTTGCACTCTAAGCCCCATACCTACTCTGGCTGGTTGGTATGCGGTGGCAGATTGAGCTCCAGTGGAAAAATCAACCCCCACCCTTCTCTCCCTCCATCCCCCTCTCCACCTCTCCTCTCCTCCTCTGCTTCAGAACATGGATCAATTTGCTTGACAGTCACTCACATGTGGGGGGGCTGCTCTGGGTTATTGTGCCTTATTTAATGTACGTGTGTAACACATATACTCGTGTGAGTGTTTGCACTGAATATGTGTGTGTTTGTCCTTCTATACATATGTGAGGCTGTGTGTGTGTGTAAAGTGCACATAAAAGGCAGTGTGTGTGTGTGTGTGTATGTCGTAGGTGCAGCACAGAGCGCATTCCAGCAACTCCTTGGAGGCTTGTTATCTTGCACTGAAAGGGCGAGTGTGCACTTTGTGTGTGTGTGTGTGTGTGTGTTGAGAGAAGGGCTGGAGCCGCTGGAGCAGGCCCTGGTAACAGCCTGTCCCTCTCCTGCCTCCACCAATCCTCTTCTTACATAACTCTCCCATCGCTCTCCGCTCTCCGCTCTCTGCTCTGCCTGATTCTTCCTGCACCACTGCACCCTCACACACACACACACACCCTTCCCCCACCTCCCCTCCCCCTCCTATAACCTTGTTATGTAACGGCCTCTATACCCTCTGTGCGTATGCTGCGTTCTGCGTGTGTGTGTTTATTTGTACAGTCGTATAGGATTGTTGTATTTTATCCATGTGTGCGTGGGTCTTGGTTTGAATCCATGTGTCTTTCTGTGTGTCTGCTGCTGGTGCTGCTGCTGCTGACTTGGCATTTGCAGTCTGAACAAAGTCTGGCAGATTCCCAAATTCTGGGGGAAAAAATTCCTTGAGTGCAGATTCAGTTTTGTGTCTGACATTTGAAACACATGCAAAATACCACCACAGATAGATGGTAGTGTGGAGCGAGGGAGGTGTGGGTGCAGGCAAATCTAAAAGTTGTATTCACTAGACCCTTTCTCACAATACTACATGTTATGACGTGGTGCTCCTGATCTGAAATAGTTTTTTGATTAGATGTGTTGCTATTCTCCTGCACAATTGGTGTCTTACCAGGTGTAGTTTTAATCGTGCTTTTCATTAAACACAAGCATAGTGAGTGTGTACCGTAGGGGAAATCCTTTAGTGCAACATTGCACATCATGCAACATTGTTGAGCGATTTCTTAATTTCTTGTACATCCTCCTGAGAACCAAACCCATACACTTGTGTCCTCTGTAGTTGAAACTTGTTTTCCATGCATACCCTCTTAATCTTTTGAGCTATTCTGCTCATTTTGCTTGGTTCCCAGGAGGATTTCTCTGAATGAATTGTCGTCTGATATTTGATAGTTTCAGCCAAATTTGTGCGATTAGAAAGAGCCCCTTCTTGAAATGAAACACTGGGTCACTGGTCACACTGTGTGTGTGTGTGTGTGTGTGTGTGTGTGTGTGTGTGTGTGTGTGTGTGTGTGTGTGTGTGTGTGTGTGTGTGTGTGTGTGTGTGTGTGTGTGTGTGTGTGTGTGTGTGTGTGTGTGTGTTTATCTTCACCTGCTCCGTTATCATTCTGGTGTTGGTTCTGGTTCAGGTTTCATCTGTCATCATGTCTCTGTCTTGTGAAATTGGCCATTTTCAGCATCCATGTATGGTATACAGTGCCTTAGCCAGTACTTGAGGTGTTCTCTCTCACATCTCATCAGTGTATGGTTCTGCATACCTGGACTAGCAAGGTTCTGTCCATGTTTTCTAAAAAAAAGCACAGTCCAGGGCTCCTACTAGGTCTTTGGGTTTCCATGGTTCCCCTCAGCTTGGTGCACTTTGGTGAAGGGCTCTTTGGCTTTATGGTTTGTGACTGTTTTCAAAATGTAAGGGACCTCTTAGACATACAAAACGAATCGCAGCCTCTGTTTGGAGCATCTATTTATTCGGAATATGTAGCGTTTCAAATTCAACTCGCTGAAACCTTCGGAAAAACTTGAAACTCTTAAGCTTTGTGTTTGACCGAAGAAGAGCAGACTCCTGCCTACCAGTGAGTGGAGTGTATTGAGCATAAAGGCTGTCAGCAAAATAGGATATAGGTCATAACTTAATCATGAGGCGTATAGGGCTGGTGAGAAAGCCCAGACAAAAACCACAGCAAGAGGATGGCTGCGAATGCTGAATTAGTAATGCTGCAACTCCCTCAGGTTAATGCCAGGGTGCTGTCAGGGCTTTGATGGGTTGCGCTCAAAGTCATTGTAGTAGAGTAGTATTTCATGGCCTTGTGTTAGTGGCCTTAAGAAGAACCAAGAGCTTCAAATTTCACTGCTAATGGTGTAGGGATATTCTTTTTTTTCCCTTAATTAAATTCGGTCTGGAGTCTGATAATAAATTAACATCGGCTGGATGATTGTCTTTCTTTTCTCCTACCGTTCTACAGATGTGGCACTTTCTTCTTTCTCACTCTCAAACTAATTTTCACTCTCTCTGACACAAACACACAAACAATCACACATATGCCCACATGTTCACACTCTCAGTCATTTCTCTATGGCTTTGTATGCATGGGGTCTCTTGAGAGCAGTGGCATGATGCTATTTTTCCTTCACTTATAGCATTCCAACATGAAAATTCATCTTAATGATGTAACACCAGTCACGGCCCAATAAGGAGTATCCTCTCACTGTGTTTGTCGACGGCAGCATCTTCTTGGGTGCTTTTGAATAATGGACCGCATTATTAGCCCTGTTCCCATAGCAACAGGCTCATGTTTTCGCCGGCGCAGCGATAGGCCTGTGAAGACGTGTTGGGTTTGCACACGGCAACCCGAGAGAACGTTTTTGCGAACAGAAGGCGACAGGATCAAAACAGATGCTCCATCTTTCCAGCCCTGAGGATAAAAGGTGCAGGCACTTTGTCAGGAGAGGCCCCATTCACTTGCAAATTGTGTTCTCCTCCGCCTGTACATTTCCAGCCTCATCTCTTTCTCCTAGTTGATCATGACAAGTGGAGCGTGTTGTGCACAGGGGGTAAAGGTGGATGTTTGATGCTCCGTGCACAACTGAGGTGAGCGCAAAACCTCCACCCAGAGGTGCTACTCCCTCTAAGACAGCAATCGTTGAATATTTGTTTAAGGAGGACGTTTGTCTTTGTCACATTCTGTTCTGTCAGTGTTGGTGACGTGACGTGGTTTGGCAGGAATCCAGGTTTACCTCATCACCTGTGGATCTTTTCATGTGTTCCATGAGTTACATGACAGCCCAACTAGTCACATTGATGAAAGATCAGAGATATCAAGTGCTTACTTAAAGCAGCAATACGTAGTTCTGTTCCAAAACTAGCTAGCTAACTACCTAAAAGGCATACAAAAACCTTGCAAATGCCACCAACAGCCCAGCTGCCACTGAGAGAAGCTTGCCTAGACACTAACTTGTGTCTTTTGGCAGTATAGCTGTCAATGTCATGCTGTGAAAGCTTTACTTCTATTTTTGCAGGGTATTCCAGCACGTTCTCCAGAACTACATAGGGCATATCCTCGATTGCTAGTGGGAAAGACAAAGGTGTTTATCTGTCCTTCACATGACCATAGGCTATCGAAATGACTTTGAGAATGGTTCCAAAACTAGTTGCCTATAAAACCGTACCTCAAAAAGTGTCAAACGGTTGCATAGTGTTACTGCAAAGGTCATTCTTGAGATGTCACCTTCTGTGTGGTTACATTTAGTTCATTTTTTTATGTTGAAGATTTAGAGAAGAACCACCCTGGTTTGGATTTCAGTAAATTTCCACTGTTGAATCCGCCATTGCTGGACAAATCATTTGTATCAAAACAACAGAAACCGGATAGGAATATTTTGACTATCATAAGGGTTTGTTATTAGAACCAACACACAAAACACCTGATAACAGAGCTGTGTTCTGCTCCAGGTTACGTAGTCCGATGATTTTCAGGACATGTTAGACCACAGCCCAGCTTCCAGTGAAGGTGCTGCAGTACAGGGCTGTCCGCACATTCAGAACCACTCTCCTGATAAACCTCAATGAACTTAGTTTTCATCAGTGGAGCTTTGGGGCAATAGGAGGATAGTTTAATCCAGTGATGAACTAATGTCTCTGTCCTCAAGATTTGATGCCAATCAACATTATGTGTGCTATAAAGTTGAGCAAATTTAGTTGTAGATTAACTTCAGGAGCTTTTGCTTCTGGTTAAGACGATTGTCCCCTGGCATAGAGTTAAGTCCACTTATACAACCAGACAGGACTTGATGTTTCTGAATTATCATGTAAATTATCACATATATGAAATGTATATGAGAACGACTTCCAGGAAAGAATACTTGATTTTCAGCACTACTATATACAGTAGGTTGTATCTACATGTTAATGTACATGTACATGTTGTATCTACATGTTAATGTTTGTCCCTTAATTCCCCTCCCTTCGTATGTATGCCATACACATGTTGCAGAAGTGCTAAAAGTAGAGATTCTTTAACCATGTTCAAACATGGCTTTGGACAACTGGAGACCATGCATTCTGATGTGTCCGGTGATGTGCTTCTAGCTTATCAGGATTACATGCCAAAAATGGACTGATTCGTTAAGGGCCCCTTTAGAATACGCTACTTGGTTCAGCTGGAAGATGAAACCAGTTGTTCAGAAAAATCATAAAAGTTTGTGAGGTGGTCTACTCCGCTTTGAGAGACTCTCCACCTCAACAAAAATAATTCACTTATTTCTTTCTTATTTCTCTGTGTCTGTCTGTAGAAACCTGCTAATATCCTGGTTATGGGAGAAGGACCAGAGAGAGGTCGGGTCAAAATCGGTAAGGAAACACCAGTACCACTTCCAGCCTTCCTCCAGAATAGGGCTAAGACATATCTAGGTCAGTTGTCTACGTGTAGAGACTCTGGCCCAGACACCTCCAGTGACCTCCACTGATAAATACAGCCTAATGACATTGTAAATACTGACCTTACACTGCGCTGCGCTCAGCTCACGATGATAGAGCAGAGTGAAATGATGTGATCATTGCAATGATATATAGCAGTGGTTCTCAAACGTTTCACTGTGATTACCACCTCAGAAAATATTTGGCTTTCCAAGTACCATCATTGTAACTATCATTGACCTTCGGTAGCCTGCGCACGATAGGAACTAAGTGTTATTACCTCACTGTAATGCCTGATCAGGAGAATAAGCATGGCTCAGATAAATAACAAACTTAAATCATAGGGATTTAATTGTTTTAAGGATTTTTAAATATATTTAATGATTAATATCCTAGTCATAAAAAATTGGAAAACCACCAAGAGGGAGCCACGTACCACCAGTGATACACGTACCACAGTTTGAGAACCACTGGTATATATGTATATATGTACCGTAATGTCATATTTGCTAAGTTTTGACTGGACTGTGATCATCCCGACAGGCCTGCTGCTGGTTTCGATGCAGTGACACAACTCTTTCCATTTCAAGTTCATGTTTGCTGGCACGGCATCTCCCTCATATTATTACGTTATTATTGGATATCAATAGTCATGCCTAAACATTATGACCTCGTGATGCGAGCAGCGGTTGGACAGTATTCAACCCTTAATGGCCATCCTTGTAGTCTGACCGTGCTCAGCGCTGGCCGTGGTTGTGTGAGGCTCTCAGTTTAATGAAGGCTGTGCCTGCCCAGGCGCTTTTAACCTTCATCGGGACTGGAGGTCCATGAGCCTGCAGGGAACTGAATGGATACCCCCCCACCCCCCCCCCACCCCCCCCCCCCCCTCCCACCCCCCATTGCGTAACACACAGGACTATTCTGGGATGATGTCACCCGTCTCTCCCATAACATTGGGGGCCTATTTTTACCCCAACCCTCTCCACCCCCAACATACCTTTCCCTGGAGGTGGGGTGTGAGTGTGGTGGTAAACCCACTTAAGCTCCTGGGTTTTCTACGGCCTTAAGTGAATATGATCTAATGCTTAATCCACATGGAACACACCTTTACTAAACGTAACTTAACACTTGTGTTTATGGTACATTTGCCACTCTCCCATAGCTTTTTATTTCAGTAAACGTACGTTCAGTGTGGTACATTCTTCTTTTCACTTCTGAGAAGTGGGTCCTGTTCGGGTTCCTGGACTGTTTTGAATGACTGTGTGGCATAATTATACCAAGCTGGGCACCCTTTCGCACGTAACCCTACACCCACTCTTGGCAGCCTTCCTCCTAGGGTAATAGAATACTAGGCCTTAGCCGCTCAGCTTGGTTTTTGTAGCATTCGGCCCCAGTATTTTTCCTTTCATCTACAGTTATAGTGGCCTGCTCTGTGTAGACAAATGTCATGGTTTGCTTTATGATAATAATGCAAGTGGTTGTGTGTGTGTGTGTGTGTGTGTGTGTGTGTGTGTGTGTGTGTGTGTGCGTATCTGCAGCGGACATGGGCTTTGCTAGGCTCTTCAACTCTCCACTCAAACCACTGGCTGACCTCGACCCAGTTGTGGTGACATTCTGGTACCGGGCTCCAGAACTGCTCTTGGGAGCAAGACATTACACCAAAGCAATTGGTAAGCCGCAGTTCATATTACTCAACACCAGAACCAGCTCCACATGGGCCTGTTTGGGTGATGGTTTTTCTTTCACGTCAGTACAGAAACCACTGATTATACGCGTCTTTGCCTCTGCGGGAGTTTTAATCTGGTCCTCCGAGGCCAGGATTAGTAACAATAGGAAAGGTTGTCAGAAGAACAAGCAGATGTATACTTTTCACAGACCCTTGAAAGCACGCGCAAAGATATGGTTTATGGTTATGGACTTATGTTCAGGCCCTTTTATCAAACCTTTAAGAAAGTAACACCCAAGAAGCTTTCTCTGTTCAGCAGCCATTTCTAGAAGTTCATATCATAACATAATTACTGACTATTCTGTGTAAAGGGTTGTGATCAAAACAGCGGCATCTTTTAGGCAACTTTTGTAGCATCTAGCTAACAGTGAAGCTGGCCTCTGTTCAGAGGACAAAACTCTCCTTGAGTTTGCCTCCTCTCTCCACCCCCTTGTGAGGGGACCACTTACTGAGAAAAAAACAGGAATAGATTGGTTTCTGAGTAGCAGTGTGGACATTGCACAGTGACTGTTTGCGCTCGTTGTTGTTGTGCCCGGCTTGCCATTTGCAGCATGGGCCATGTATGACAGTGGCAGGGTGCCACTTCACTGTGCTGCAGTGAATACCTACACAGTCAGTCAAGAATGTGGTCCGTTCTTTGAACTCACACGTACTGTATGAACCCTAAAGTGAACCTCCTCTCTCCGTAAATCTGGCTGGTAATCTGGTCAGAATTTGCAAATATGCTAGAGAAATGTCTTTCGCTCAAAGCTGCCAAACTGAATGAAATGCTGAGATAAAAACCCAATGGTTGTGTTGTCTAATCACAGCCGGATGTAAAAAGGCACATGTATCATGTCAGCAAAGACGTTAGAATGGCAGATCACCTCCACTGGATTTTTGTCTCTCTGTCACGTCAGACATATGGGCCATCGGTTGCATCTTCGCCGAACTGCTGACGTCGGAGCCCATCTTCCACTGCCGCCAGGAGGACATCAAGACCAGCAACCCCTTCCACCACGACCAGCTGGACCGGATATTCAGCGTTATGGGCTTCCCAGCAGGTCTCTGCGCTGGTTTGAGATACATAGTTTAGAATGGTGGCCTGTTCAAAATCTGTGATTATTATACCGTTGAGGCATAATTGGTAGTTGTAAAATGGTAAAAGGGTATTTACAGTCTAGTGGAAGTGTCTTGTAGACTTTTTATCTGAATATAACACCAGACAGCATTCAAAATGTGGTTTCATCTCTGAAAACCTAGATTCTATTGTTTTTGTTGGTTTTCTCAAATAGTTCTAAAGCTGTTTTACTGTTTGACCACTTTGACGCTATCAAACACAACAGTAACACTTACAAATGGGCAGCAGGTTGATTAAATCACAGATAGTAGGTGGACACTCAGTCGGAGAATGATCAATCAGTAAACAGACTTTATTCTTGCAATGATGCAAGGGAGAGAGGGGAAAAAACATATTAACATAAAAACACTATTTCAAGTACACAGTATCCAAGATGGTAGGACACCAGATCCCCTTACATTCCAACCTAAGTGTTATTAAGAGATATATAGACGCAAAATACAAATGAACATCAGATGAATTGGATTACTGATTATTGTCAATTTTGATCTTGAATCCTGATTTGTAACTCCTTCAAAACCAAGGCATTCAATAATTATTTCAGTCTTGGTCTTCATGCAGGAGATAAAGTGGACGCCAAGTCTGACATTGTTTGTGTCTCTCAGTGAAAGTGTTGTGTTTTTAAATGAGTGTTATGAAATCCACAGATAAAGACTGGGAGGATATACGGAAAATGCCAGAATACCCAACCCTACAGAAAGACTTCAGGAGAACAACGTGAGTGAGCGCCTAATGTCACAGCTAATGTAAAGCACGTACTCCCTGTCTGTCACCTGCCTAATGTCACAGCTAATGTCAAGCACGTACTCCCTGTCTGTGACATCCCTGATGTTACAGCTAATGTAAAGCACGTACTCCCTGTCTGTGACATCCCTGATGTTACAGCTAATGTAAAGCACGTACTCCCTGTCTGTGACATCCCTGATGTTACAGCTAATGTAAAGCACGTAGTCCCTGTCTGTGACATCCCTGATGTTACAGCTAATGTAAAGCACGTTCTCCCTGTCTGTGACATCCCTGATGTTACAGCTAATGTAAAGCACGTAGTCCCTGTCTGTCACCTGCCTAATGTTACAGCTAATGTAAAACACGCTCTCCCTGTCTGTCACCTGCTTCTGGGTTTCTGGAAATGATGCATGGTGATGCTCACTCGAATCCTAACTTCAGATACTTTTCCTTCACAGGTATGCAAATAGCAGCCTCATCAAGTACATGGAGAAGCATAAAGTGAAACCAGACAGCAAAGTTTTTTTGTTGGTATGTCTCTCTTCTCTGTCTCTCTGCTTCGTCTCTCTGCTCTGTCTCTCTGCTCCGTCTCTCTGCTCCGTCTCTCTGCTCTGTCTCCCCTCTCTGTCTCCCCTCTCTGTCTCTCTGCTCTGTCTCTCTGCCCTGTCTCTCTGCCTCATCTCTTCGTCTCTTTGCTCCGTCTCTCTTCTCTGTCTCTCTGCTTCGTCTCTCTGCTCCGTCTCTCTGCTCCGTCTCTCCGTCTCTTTGCTCCATCTCTCTGCTCCGTCTCTCTGCTCCGTCTCTCTGCCTCATCTCTCCGTCTCTTTGCTCCATCTCTCTGCTCCGTCTCTCTGCCCCGTCTCTTTACTCCGTCTCTCTGCTCCGTCTCTCTGCCCCGTCTCTCTGCCCTGTCTCTCTGCCCTGTCTCTCTGCTCTGTCTCTCTGCCTCATCTCTTCGTCTCTTTGCTCCGTCTCTCTTCTCTGTCTCTCTGCTCT
This sequence comes from Sprattus sprattus, assembly GCF_963457725.1. Classification (NCBI taxonomy): domain Eukaryota; kingdom Metazoa; phylum Chordata; class Actinopteri; order Clupeiformes; family Clupeidae; genus Sprattus; species Sprattus sprattus. The sequence continues at coordinate 63,212,858 of NC_137921.1, read as the reverse complement.
GTCTTTCTGCCCTGTCTCCCTGGTCTGTCTCCCCTCTCTGTCTCTCTGCCCTGTCTCTCTGCTCCGTCTCTCTGCTCCGTCTCTCTGCCCTGTCTCTCTGCCCTGTCTCTCTGCTCTGTCTCTCTGCTCTGTCTCTCTGCCTCATCTCTCCGTCTCTTTGCTCCGTCTCTCTGCTCTGTCTTTCTGCCCTGTCTCCCTGGTCTGTCTCCCTGGTCTGTCTCCCCTCTCTGTCTCTCTGCTCCGTCTCTCTGCTCTGTCTCTTTGCCCCGTCTCTCTGCCCCGTCTCCCTGGTCTGTCTCTCTGCTCCGTCTCTCTGCTCTGTCTCTTTGCCCCGTCTCTCTGCCCCGTCTCCCTGGTCTGTCTCCCTGCCCTGTCTCCCTGGTCTGTCTCTCTGCTCCGTCTCTCTGCTCTGTCTCTCTGCTCCGTCTCTCTGCTCCGTCTCTCTGCTCCGTCTCTCTGCCCCGTCTCTTTGCTCCGTCTCTCTGCTCCGTCTCTCTGCCCCGTCTCTTTGCTCCGTCTCTCTGCTCCGTCTCTCTGCCCCGTCTCTTTACTCCGTCTCTCTGCCCTGTCTCTCTGTCTCTCTGTCTCTCTGCTCTGTCTCTCTGCTCCGTCTCTCTGCCCCGTCTCTCTGCTCCGTCTCTCTGCCTCATCTCTCCGTCTCTCTGCTCCGTCTCTCTTCTCCGTCTCTCTGCTCCGTCTCTCTGCCCCGTCTCTCTGCCCCGTCTCTCTGCCCTGTCTCTCTGCCCTGTCTCTCTGTCTCTCTGCTCCGTCTCTCTGCCCCGTCTCTCTGCTCCGTCTCTCTGCCTCATCTCTCCGTCTCTCTGCTCCGTCTCTCTGCTCCGTCTCTCTGCTCCGTCTCTTTGCTCCGTCTCTTTGCTCCGTCTCTCTGCCCCGTCTCTCTGCCCCGTCTCTTTGCCATGCTTTATTTTGCCCAAGAGTTAGGGCTCTCACCAAATATGGAACGTTGATGAGGAATGCAAATGGAAGCCTTCGCGAGCCAAACCCTGGGTACTCTAAGACTCAAATTTAGCCTGGCAGCTTTGCGACAATTGCTTTTTGTTGGCAGTTGGAGACCCAGTTGGTAATTACGCCAACCTTGAATCAAGAAAGGCCTCATAATGACTTGCTGTTCAAATTTTGAATAATCCTATCTTCCAGTTTTGTAGCTCACAATAAGACCCATTGTTATATTCACAACTACAGTTTGCATTAAAATCTCATTGTTGACCTTGTTCGGTGGTTGCACAATTCAGCACAAACGTATCTGATTGTTTTTGACCCCAAATCCAGCTCCAGAAACTGCTGACGATGGACCCCACCAAAAGAATCACCTCTGAACAGTCACTGCAGGACCCCTACTTCCAGGAGGACCCTCTACCCACCACAGAGTAAGATCCGTTTCACTACCTGCCATGAAAACCTGCACCAACCTACTGAACTACATTTCCCAGCACACAAACCCCTCTGCTCCACTCATAACCTGCTTACATTTTCAAATCCGTCTTTGTTTGGGTAACAACGGAGGTCATTGATTGGCATAACTGTAACAGGGTCACTTCTATCACGTGCTCCCAACTGGGTGAAGAATGGGGTTTCACGCTCACGCTCTCTCTTTCTCTCTCTCTCTCTTACGCTCACTTTCTCTCTCTCTCTCTCTCTCTCTCTCTCTCTCTCTCTCTCTCTCAATCTCTCTGGCACTCTTTCCATGCCCTGCTTTCCAGGGGTGCCTGTCTACTTAGTTTCTTGTTATGAAATTGCAGCACTCTACATGCTACTATGTAGTGTGTGGTTTCTGAGGCAGTAGACCTTTAAAACAGCGTTGCCCTATATAACCAATACTATTGCGTCTTGCAGTGTATTCGCTGGATGTCAGATACCCTACCCCAAGAGAGAGTTTCTCAATGAAGACGAACCAGAGGAGAAGACTGAGAAGGTGACACAAACACACACATCTGTATCCACACAGTAGAACAATACAAAAACACACACATCTGTATTCACACAGTAGAACAATACAAAAACACACACATCTGTTTCAACACAGTAGAACAATAAAAAAATACGCACATCTGCATTCACACATTAGAACAATACAAGAGCACACACATCTGTATCAACACAGTAGAACAATACAAACACATATGTATCAGCACATTAGAACAATACAAAAACACACACATCTGTATCAACACAGTATAACAATACAAGAGCACACACATCTGTATCAACACAGTAGAACAATACAAACACACACATCTGTATCCACACAGTAGAACAATACAAGTGCACACACATCTGTATCAGCACATTAGAACAATACACAAACACACACATCTGTATCCACACAGTATAACAATACAAGAGCACACACATCTGTATTCACACAGTAGAACAATACACAAACACACACATCTGTATCCACACAGTACAACAATACAAAAACACACACATCTGTATTCGCACAGTAGAACAATACTAAACACTGCTTCACCAAACACCACAAGCTTCCTTTTCCACATCATGGCAGGACAGAGTTGGGCAGATATATTCCAGTGAGGAGTGAACATACCCTTGAATCTGCCGCTGGCCCTAATTGACAGCACTCTTTGGATGAGCGCGACTAGTCCAGCTGTACTAGTCCTTTCTGGATTGAATCTGATATGGTATTTGAGGGACTGCAGGGGAAACGCATGCTGCATGCTCAGCACAGAGATCCAAAGAATTGGCTTGGGGCCTGGAAGCGACAGCCTCGATGAAGCAATGGAGCCTGTGTCATAGCTTCAGGGAAAGAGGATGGCCAGGTTCTCCCTGACTGACAGTCAAGCACTCTCTCATGGTGTAAGGACTGTCATTATTAAGAGAGGAGTGGCCCAGTAGTGAGCAGGTGTTTGGCACATCATGTCAGAACTGTCAGGAGGCCGAGAGGAGCCTTTGGGGGTTAATGAGTGCGAGTGTGTGTGTGTGTGTGTGTGTGTGTGTGTGTGTGTGTGTGTGTGTGGTGTGCTTGTGAGAGTGTGTGAGTGTGCTTGTGAGAGTATGTGTGTGAGTGTGTGTGTGTTAGGCTGTGTGTAAGTGTTTGTTTTTGTGCTTTTGTGCTTGTGTGAGTGTGTGAGTGTGTGCGTGTGAGTGTGTGATGGTGTGTGTTTGTGCTTGGGTGCTTGTGTGCTTGTGAGAGTGTGTGAGTGTGGGAGTGTGCCAGTGTGCTTGTGTGAGTGTGTGTGTGTCCGTGTGAGTGTGGCTGTATGAAAATTGGAGACTGAGACAGATGAAAAAGATTTGTTTGCAAGTAACCAAATATGTGTGTGTTCATAGGTGTGTGTGTGTGTGTTTGTGAGTGAGCACTAGTAGTGATAGAAGGGGTGTCCATCACCGTCGGCTTACACGAATCCCAACATTCCGATCGCATTAGCAGCTGCTGTCAAGTAGGCAACACCTGATAGCAGCCCGCATTGCAACACAGTCACATTCAAGGCCCTCAGCCAGCCAAGTCTATAGTGGGGGGGGGGGCGACTGGGCCCTCATTGTTTCAGGCAGGCCCCTGGTCCACGTGGGCCAGCCTCGTGAGGTGCCCACACCTCCCAACCACACCGCTAGCCTCACTCACAATGTCACACCGCATCCACACCAAGGTTATGTGGAGGTTCTTTTTGCTTTGGCCTTCACGTGAAGTTATGTTGCAGACCCCGGTCATGCGCTGGGACTGACGGTAGAGAACCTGTGTGCGTTTTGTAATGCGTTTTTAAAATGTGTTTGTCTCTCCCACACCCTTTGTCTCTCCCACAACGGGGATACAAGGGTCATCATATCGTTGTGCTTGCCTAGAGAGTAGGTAACTACTAGAATATCACGCACTTTATGTGTGTGATGTGTGTGTCGAGCCCAAGTGTTTGTGTGTATTTATGGGCGTTTGTAACCCATACAGAACCAGACACAACAGCACCAGCAGACGACGGTGCAGACGCAACAGCAGACGACTGCGCAGCAGGCCCCCTCCCAGCAGAGCTCGGCGCAGACCAACGGCACGGCGGGGGCCACGGGCGCCAACGCTGGCGGGGGCATCCAGCACGGCCAGGACCAGGGACCCCCCAACAAGAAACCTCGCATCGGGCCCTCGGGAGCCTCTTCAGGCACTGGAGTCTTGCAGTCCGAATACCAGGTGAGCGAGATCGGCAAGAACCAGCTGACTTCATTTCAGTTACGTTCACTCACTTCAATTTAGTCAAGTTTATTTCACATTCACTTTGTGTCAGTTGAATCAAATCAAATCAAATCAAATCAAACTTTATTTGTACAGCGCATTTCATACACGAAGGTAACACAATGCGCCTCACAGTAGGAAGGAAAGAAAAAGCGGGGGAGGGGGGTTTATAAATACTTGTAAAGAGACACAGATAGGAAATAAGTAAACGTTACATTAACGTCTGTTACATATTTAGGTGCTTGACTATGAAGTGATTTAAAGACGGGTAAGAAAATCTTGAAATCTATTCTAAAACTAACAGATAGCCAGTGCAGGGAGTTGAAGTTTAATCTTATTTGAGTTGAGTTAATAATTATAAGTAAGTATTCATTTCGAATCACTTTTGTGTTTAGTCTAGTGTTCATTTTAATTGAGTTCATTAATCTTGTACTGTATATAGGCCAAACTAACACTAGTCCAGTCTTGATACACTGATACAGTACTATATTTGACCACAGGTGGTATTTCATAGTGTTACCTGTGTTGCTGTTATCTCCTGTTGGTATCATAGTGTTACATGTGTTGCTGTTACCTCCTGTTGGTATCAATAGAGGCAATTTGTACAGCAGTTAATTGTCTGTGCATTGTAAGAAATGTTTTATACAGTTTGGGGGATAGAATGATCTTAGATGATGATTTCAGATATTGTTAGCACCCCAGTGCTCCCAGTCTGTTAGTTCTAAATCTAACAAACCACAGCAATTATCTTCCTGTCTTTCTGGATCAGCGACATTTGCTGTTTCCCCTAGCAATGGGTAAATGGCAGTGTGCGTGCAAAGTGGGGAGGGTAACTGTGTACACTGTGTTGACATGGGAAGGTGAACTCCCTCACACCAAACTAAGTACCTAATTGTACAGAAACACGCAATGATGTTTTGTTTGAAATCTCTGTATATCGTCTTTCACCACTTATTAGCTTAGAGGGAAGGAGCTGCAGCGATTACAACAGGCATGTGTTCAACTCACAATGAGGCCTACATCAGGTGGATTGTACCCTGCCCCTTTGCGTGCAGATCTGTGAATAAGTCTAATGAGCCGTGTGTGTGTGTGTGTGTTTGTGTGTGTGTGTGTGTGAGTGTGTGTGTGTTTGTGCGTGTGCGTGTGTGTGTGTTTGAGTTGTTCTTGGCTGTGTGTGTGTGTGTGTGTGTGTGTGTGTGTGTGTGTGTGTGTATGGTGTGTGTGGTGTGTGTTTGTGTGTGTGTGTGTGTGTGTGTGTGTGTGTGTGTGTGTGTGTGTGTGTGTGTGTGTGTGTCCAAGCTGCTCCAGGCGAGTGGACTTTAGCCCCTATGGGGTTATGCATACAGTAGGTATGCAGCAGTGGGGGCCGAGCGCGTGGGTGTTGGGTTGGAGTAGGAATCTGTCGGTCCATGCGATCACGCTGGTAAGAGTGACAGGCGACAGCGCTCGGGCCTCGGCCCATGCCACACACACTAACACCCACATGAGCATGATGCTCTGCCTGCCTGCCTGCATGCCTGCCAGCCTTAATCTAAAAGCTATCTATAGCGCTCCACCATCAGAGAATATGATTGGGAGATCAGAAAGGCTCAGGTAGTGCGGCTGCACTCTGTGTGGGAGAGAAAACGCACGAGAGAGACTTAAGCCCCATCTACACCCTCTGTTCGAGGCAGGAGGGTTGCGCCATTATTCCACCTCGCCGTCCTGTAGGAAACATATTAACGTGGGGGGGGGGGGGGGGGGGGGGGAGAGAGGGGTGGTGGCGGCTTGTTGTTCTACTGTTAACATGGCGACGGAGGTAGTCATAGAGCTTAATCCACGTCTGTGTAAAAGGGAGAGCCGAGAGCGTGAAAAAGAGAAAGCTGCCATAAAGGGGGGTTAGCTTAATGGCCATATCCCAGGATCTCTGTTTAAAACAGTCTAAGAGAGGACTCTGATGAGATGTGATGGATAAGATGAAGAACAACTGACTGAAGGACAGGTCAGTAGAGCAGAGCAGCAGCAGAGAGTAGAAGGGGAGAGACAAAGACACTGACTTTAAATAGGTGGAAGGTCATACCTTAAGGAAATATGTGCAAGGCAAGTGAGAGTGAGAGAGACAAACTGTCCAAGGTGAATGCTTAGAGAGAGTGTGTGTGTGTGTGTGTGTGTGTGTGTTTCTGTGTGTGTGTCTGTGTGTCTGTGTCTGTGTCTGTGTGTGTGTGTGTGTGTGTCTGTGTGTGTGTGTGTGTCTGTGTCTGTGTGTGTGTGTGTGTGTGTGTGTGTGTGTGTGTGTGTGTGTGTGTGTGTCTATATTTGGCGTTGGCTGAGGTGGCAGTGTCACCAGCAGCTGTGAGAGCTGCTGAAGTCAGGCCTGAGCCTGTGTATAAATTTCACACTAGCTATCCAGCCAACATAGAGGCCCATCCATGCATAGTCCAGGGTACGGCCACACGCTGCAGCGTCCTACTTTCCCTCTCATTGATCGGGCCCCCATACTCATCTCTCCCACCCCCATAGCTAGCCCAGTTAGGGCTCTCACTACCCTCCCCCTCAGGCTCACACTCAGGACTTCTAGCAGGCTCACCCTGCATTCCTGTTGTTTTAACTCTCCGTCATGCATTTACTCACTCAATCACTCACTCACTCACTTTCTCTCTTTCACTGCTTGTCCCACTCACTGTTTTGACTCTTCCCCCCAGTAGTCTGTGTTATTGGGTCCTCTTGGTCTTTTTTTTAGCTTGTCCTACTTCTGTCTCATCCATTTTATTGGGTTTCTGTGTGTTCTTTTGTGTGATAGTGTTTCATTTATCTGAACATGCTCCGTAAAGAGTACTTCCTGACTGGCCCATACCTAGTCCCGCTTTCCCCCACGCTCCTAAAAGCCCAATAGCAGCTCAACATCGCCCTCGTGTGGGCACAGAGTGCACTTCCCAGGCACCTCTGCCTAAGCCCCTTGCTTGGTTCTGCGTTGAGCATGAATTGCTAGGTGCTTACGCGTTGCGTTGGGGGTGTTGCCAAGCAATTCACTGCCAGAACAATAGGCTTGCGTAAAATGGCGCAAGTCTAGAAAAAGGGGCCGACGCACGCAAGACGTGAAAAGTCGCGCAAGGGTCGCGCAAGGGGCTTGCGCGGCCTCTTGCGCTTACGTTTACGCCTCTGAGCATAAACCAAGCTTAAGCCCCTTTTGGAGAGTCACTCTGGGCTGGTACCAGCCAGTCAGGTTTCCCAGGCTAATGACCCAGGAATGCCCCCCAGGCAGGGATGCTTGTCCTAACATGAGATGCGATGACTCGGGCATGGTCACAGCCACTAAAACCCTGAACACTCACTAAACCTCTTGTGATTACATTTACATTTACATTTATTCATTTAGCAGACGCTTTTATCCAAAGCGACTTACAAGGATGTATACACAGTGTTTACGTAGGTACTGCTGTATTTGTGCTGACATATCACATCTATAGCTATTAGCAGTATTTTACTTTAAATTCATTCTTTGTAAATTAATCTAATACAGTAAATGAATAATTTTTTCACAATTCATCTCGGTGAGATTATTTTGTTGCCATCAACTAACATGGAGATGTTTCTAGTAAACAAAGTCTTGTGATTTGTCTATGTGGCTTTTAACTGTTTATTTTTTATGAATGGTGCTTTTGTTCCTTTACAGCTGACAGCTCTCTTTTCTTGTTTAGTCAAAATGTTCAACTAGTAGGGTCCCTGACGTGTGTCGACATGGCCTGCTGAATCCAGAAATACTCGTTCTGTGAAGATGTCTGTGTTAACACATCTCCCCTTCAACCCCACAGCACTCCACCTCCCGCCTTGGTTACCAAAGCAACGTCCAAGGTCCCGCCCAGTCCCAGAGCACCATGGGATACTCCTCATCATCTCAGCAGAGCTCACAGTATTCACACCAGTCTCATCGCTACTGAGGGGATGGATGGATGGATGGACCCAGGCTGACCCTTTGACCTTTACCCCAGACTCCAACTGACCACTCAGGCACCACTTGTCACTCAAGCCACAACTTTACGTCACACAACTAACCAACACTGCACGTTTATAGTTTAGCCCCTTTGAGGACCCTTCATGCTCACTTCGACTCCACTATTTACTTTAACAGTGTATCACTGTTATACCATGACGCGCTCCCATTCTCTCAAACATATTTTCACTCAGCTCCTCCAGTAGTTTCCTCATAATTTGATGAAGTTGCTTAAGTAATTGGTGGTGGCGTAGTGGCCTGTTTCTCATTAGACCCTAGTACTGATGGAGCACCTCTATAAGTGTGTGTTGTGGTCTAACAGGCCCTTGCAAACCAGAAAGCCTAAGCACACATGCAATCAAACACTCTCAGCAAGATTCTTTCATCCTCATCTGAAAATCTAAGCACTCCAGCCTCTCCCCATCCCCCTACCTCCAGCAGTCAGTCTCCCCTCTCCTGCAGTCGATCCAGCCTAGCTGACCTGCTGTCTCCATTAGACACTCACACACACACTCCTGCAGTCGATCCAGCCGAGCTGACCTGCTGTCTCCATCAGACACTCACACACACACTCCTGCAGTCGATCCAGCCGAGCTGACCTGCTGTCTCCATCAGACACTCACACACACACTCCTGCAGTCGATCCAGCCTAGCTGACCTGCTGTCTCCATCAGACACTCACACACACACTCCTGCAGTCGATCCAGCCTAGCTGACCTGCTGTCTCCTTCACACACTGACACACTCTCCTCCATTTACTCTGCACAGAGTCATTCCAGTGTTACAGCTGGGACTCCTCTGGCCTGGTCCCCTCCAGCACAGACATAAATACGTATAAACATATAACGTATAAACATATACATATAAACATACACACACACACACACACACGCATACACACTCGGTGGGTCTCCACCTGTCTCTGCTTGGGTCCTGATCTCCCTCACCCTCTGAGGGTTCTGCAATATGAAGGCAACTCAACATAGGAACCAAAACAGTTTTGAACCGCTGCAACGCGACAACAGCCCCAGTTCCTCCAAGGGGAACCAAGAAGAGACTAGAATGTGTTCATAGGAGGAGGAGGACTGAGTCAGTTACCAAGTTGGCATCAGTGTACAGGCAGTTGAGAAACGCATACAAAAAGAGACTTCGAACCACAGCACTTATGTTTTAAACAAAAGAACCCATCCTTGAATAGGATGAATGTGCAGCTTGTCACACGTGTACTGTACAGAGCACCTTTTCTATTTGTTGGAAAGACAAAACGAGAGACTTATTTTGCCTGGTTTTGCTCGGTTGAAGTTTACTAGTCTTTCTTGCTTATTTTGTTTTGTTTTGTTTTTGTAGATATTTGACTGATCTGAAAGAAGAAAAAAAAGCCCTTTACAGTGTGCATACTCTGCAGCGCTCCTGACAGACTATGATCTCATCTGTTTGAGACCTATGAACAATGCAACAGGAGAGGAGAGAGAGGTCCTGCGTTTTGCAAAAGAAAAGAGATGAACTATCGGTGAAATCACATTTTACGAGTTCCATTGCAGGACATCAGGCAAAGGCAAACAGTCATTTTTTTGCTGTTGCTATTGCCACACAAAACCAGACAAAAAAAAAGCAAACGTTAAAATATTGCATCACTATCATTCTCATACATCATGCGTCATTTTTTTGGGGAGTGGTCTGGGTTGGTTGAGAATATGCAGCTTCTCCATAGCCTTCGTGTCTTCCAAACCCAAGAGCCCCCAGCTTATCCCCGTCACTCCCAGCCCACCATACCCAGCGTCCTCTCTCCGCACGGCTCACTCTGAGGCTCAAGGAGACGTGCTCTCTCTCACCAGGAAGAAAGATGAATGTAGGAACGAATGAGCTGGCTTTCGCTGTGTCTTCTTCCCCTATTGGTTTGGTTTGGTCTGTTTTATTTATGGCCCGGGGGGGGGGGGGGGGGAAGGGGTGTTGGTGGGTTGGGGCGGGGGGGGTCAGATAGGCTTCGGAACTGGTGAGATGGCATAGAAATGATGGGTCTGCAGGAGTGACAATGGGGTAGGATGGCATGGGGGGGGGGTCAAAGTTCAAAGGTCACTGAATGTGTTAATCTCCTACATACCCCTACATACTTGCTCCCTCAGGCTGATACCTCCTGATGCTTTTGTAAAACGTACACTCTGTTTTTGTTTGTGAATGTTATCTTGCTTTTGCTCAAAGAAGAACAGTCTTGTTTTGTGGTATGACTCAGTCAAAAGGATTGTACTGCTGATCTCCAGCGAGGCTCAAGGGCCACAGAGGGAGGCAGAAGTTCACCACCAACATCAGCACTGTCTCCTTCTCTCATGCTCTCTTTATTTCATGTCTCTCTCTCTCACTCACTCCTTCTCCCCTGCACAAATCCCCGCTGAACTGAGCACTGAATGGATACTTCAGAAGGCAGAGGGATGCCTTTTTTTCCCCTTGTAGTTTTATTCTGTTAGAACTGTCATTTAAAAGAGGACTGTGCTGTAAGTGTTGTCAAGTGTGTTTTAATTATTCTGTTAGTATGAGTCTCACTCTGTCTCACCGGCTCAGAGTGTTTCTTGTGAGAATTAGCCCCTGGCTGCCTGAAACGGCCTCTGTGTCTGCGCCTCTCAACATGATAGTAGCGGTCTGGAGCAAATGGCACTACGATGGAACTAATCGGTCCTCTCAAGTAGCCCACTAGAGGGTGTGAAGATTTCTTAATTTTCTGTTATTATTACTTTTTAATTACGTTGGCCACAGATGACCTCCAAACTCCTACTGGCTTTACTCTGATCATCAACACTGACCTGTTCAAATGATGTTTTGGATTCGTTGCCTCTCATGATTCAAAGGAACCTGACCGCTTTTCTGATGCGGAGGTGTGTGTGTGTGTGTGTATGGGGAACATACAAAACTCACAACACTTAGGCTAGTCTGGCTTCTTAAGCCTATGGTGGAGATTGTCTTTGAGGCTTGCCGGTCAATGCTGTCTAACTCTACTAACTATCTCACCTAGGATGCTCTGGACTAAAGGCAGCTCCTCAGTTGTTAAAACCTCTCCTAGTCTGAAAGTGTGATTACTCATGCAAAACAAACTAGATCCCCATGTATTTCCTTTATGGGACATGTGTTGAGGTGGAAGCCAGACACCAGATAAGCAAAAGGCACTGTTCTCTTGCAGATGTTAATTATCCAACAGTGAAGTTTAAATGTCTTTGCTTACTGTCAAAAAACAAACATTTCTCTGCATCATTTTTTTTTTTGTTTTTTTATTTGTTTGTTTGTTATTTATATCTTCAAGAAAAAGAGGTCAGGTGCATTTGCCAAGTGTCTGAAAAAAACAAACCCTTCTGGAACCAGGGGTGATTTTGGGGACACAAGCCTCCTAGAGAACCAGCAGCTCTTCAGAACACATGTGGTATTTTGTGTGTCTGCTCTGAGATTTTAAAGAGCATGGAGAATCCGATGTAATGCTCAAGGTTTTTTTCCCAGTCTAAGCGAGGTGATCAAAAGTGTTACTCTGTGTGTGGCCCCTCCCTGTTTCCGATGCAGTGGAGATGGGAGTCCCCACACAGGATCTATGCAAACACAAAACAGAAGCAAAACAAATGAGAAAAGCTTTCACTTGTGCCACGCCCTCAGTTTTGTCTTTTGAGAGGCTGGATATCACACATTTCTTATGGCTGAAACAGTCAGAGGTTTTTAAAATGAATGGGAATTCCATCCCGAATTGTAATTTTAAATCATTGAGTAATATGGCTGTTTTTTGTACAGTATACTACGTTACTATGTTTCACAACATCGTAGTTGTATTATATGTGATATATTGTCTAAAGCAAACAAAAAGGTCAAAAAATGCAGAAGCATGTATATTGAGAATATACAATTGTATTTATTGTTTACTCATATAAATAGATATATACATTATTGAATAAGTTTAGATATTTTCTCTGCCTTAACCAGAAGGTGACCTCTATGTACTAAGTATTGTAATTATAATGATAATGTAGTAGCAGCTGATTCCAGCAGGTTTCGGCTTCTGGAACTTTCTTCTGCTATGTTGTGATATATTAGGAGAAGAAGTTTCTGTCTTAGGCTGTCGGCTCCTCAGCTCCTAACGGTATGTTTGTACCTATGCTTCCGTAAGTTCTCTCTGGCCATGTCCATGTCAGCATTCTTCCGTGCTGAACGTCTAGTTCACAGCCCTGTTGTGGAAGAGTTTTTTTTTTTTCTTTCATCAAGACTGAAAAGAAAGCGTCTGCACCTACGCCTGATGCCTTTAGCTTAGCCCATCATCTGAGGCTCTGTGTTTGGCAGCCACCGAGGGGTAGGACCTATTGGACTAGTGACAGGGTTTCCCCTTGGCTCTGTGTGTGTGTGTGTGTGTGTGTGTGTGTGTGTGTGTGTGTGTGTGTGTGTGTGTAGGACCTATTGGACTAGTGGCAGGGTTCCCCCTGGGCTCTGTGTGTGTGTGTGTGTGTAGGACCTATTGGACTATTGGCAGGGTTTCCCCTGGGCTCTCTGTGTGTGTGTGTGTGTGTGTGTGTGTGTGTGTGTGTGTGTTTAGGACCTTTTGGACTAGTGGCAGGGTTCCCCCTGGGCTCCGTGTGTGTGTGTGTGTGTGTGTGTGTGTGTCTGTGTGGGTGTGTGTGTGTGTGTAGGACCTATTGGACTAGTGGCAGGGTTATCCCTTGGCTCCGTGTGTGTGTAGGGCGGGCAGTGGAAGAGCGGTAGGGGAACACTTGGTCCCAGCTCAGTAGTCCTGTTCTGAGGTTCCCAAAGAACACGCGTCCTTATTAGTCAGAAGCTGTGGCCGGGTAGCCAATCACAACACGACTGTCATCAGCTTCAGACTGAACTTCAAAAGCTCAGGGATTGGTTCTCCCCCAAAATCTGTGTTGATTAGTGTGAGTGTTGAACCACGAGGTCCTAATGGCCAGAATATTAAGCTGGCTCAGTGCAGGTGCAGCAGAATTGATTGATTTAGCTCAGTCTAGATTTGTTTTCTCCTCTTACTTGTAATGTCTTTCATTGCCTCTGTATGCAGAACTACTTGAGCTTTTAAAATAAGCTTATCTTCCATTACAGTGTAGATCTCGGTAGACCAGGGTTGGTCTTCTCTCTCTCTTTCTCTCTTTCTCTCTTTCTTTCTTCAGGACTCAAGACAACAGCGTTTCAGTGTTGGACAGTGCCTTTTTGAGTCTGAGTGTTCAAAAGCCTCCAAGTTGCCATCTTGTGTCGTGACATTCAGGATTTAATCTTTTTTTGTCTTGTCATAATTTTTTTTATTTTAACTTCTTCTTTTCTCTTTTATATTTTTGGATCACTTGTTTTTAAACATTTACGGACAGTGGAAGCAAATAACGAGATATTGATGTTGACGTGAATCCCAGTTTCTTCTATTATTGCTGGGTAGAAAAGAAAACAACATGTTAAGAGTTTTTTTTTTCTTTTCCAACTAATTTGTCTCTCTCCTTGTTGATACAGTTTTAACATGCTGTACATAAGAAAACATTTTAAGAATTTTCCATTGAGACGTATTGCTATGATAATTGTCTTTTAATGCACTGTTATTTCTGAATTTAGTGGTAAAAATGAAATGTATTTAATGTTTTTTATGTCTTGTCTAGACACTAAAGATACGGCAGTTATAAGACAGCTCTAAGCCAGACAATTTTAAGCTTTTATATAAATATATATGTATAGATATATAAAGAGTCATGAAAATAGTATAAACACATGTGAATCATAGTGTGCGCCGCACCATTAGGCCAGTTCTTCACATTTCTCCCCTTAAGCAAATTGTTGCATGTGCTTGTCTTTACTCAACCCAAAATGTTAGCACTTCAAATCCATATGTTCCAGGTTGGGCACAGACACTCAGTTGGGGCAAAGACACCTTGCATCAACGGAAACCTGACATTGCCCCAAGCCATTTAGCAGGACATTCCGTTTACCCAGTCTTACTGGACCAGATTGGTGCTATTTCCCCCTTTTTTTTTTTATAACCGGCAATTCTGATTCTGAGAATTTTGTGTTTGTCTCGTCAGGTCCTGTTATGTGATTTGGTCTTCTAAAGTCAATAGACAACAACCATATCGTGTACTTAACATTGCGGTTGTGGGCGAGAATTCCATGGCATCTACCGGCAATATGATTTCGCTCGATTGGCGGTTGAGTGCCCTGAAGAGCAACAAAGCATATCCTCGATGGAAAACTGTATCAGTTTGAGGTGTGTCCAAACCATGTCCCCCCACACCAATCAGATCAAAGGAATGTACTCCGATGCGGTATTCAAGGGACATTCTTCATTCTGCCGTATGTTTCATTGTGACATTAAGTGCCCCTGCCTGTTCTTGGTTTGTGTACATAGCAAAGGGACTTTGCAGAACCGAGTGGCTGTTGACTCGCCCGCCTTCTCTATGTTTCAGTGTCTGAAGATGCACATATGCTCACACACACTCGCTCAACATAGCCAACATGAATTACTGCGTCACCAGAGCAATGTTTAGTAGCTGAGGCCAGAGCTCAGTGCAGGACATCGATATGAAATAATAGTAATAATGATGATAAATAGTATAATAATAAAAACATTTAAACTCTTTTGGCTGCTTTTAGCTATGTTGTCCTAATTTCACTGTACAAATGACTGTTAAATGAGGAACAGGTCATTATTTATTTTATATCCTCTATTGTAATAAACCCCTCCTGCTTCAGATCTTAATGTTTGCATTTCTTTACTCTGTGTGTGTCTGTCTGTCTGAAATAGAGAGTAAAGGAAAGAAAGGTGTGTTTGCGGCTATGTATGAATTGGCGATAGATAGACAGGGAAAGCGAATTAGGGCTTAGCTCACAGGTGGTATGTGTAAAACTTACTACATTTCCAGATGTTCATTTGTCATCTAAAAATACACTTTGATTGGCCTTTTGATACAGTGGCATGTTCAAGCGTAGTCAGGAGGGTTAAGCTAGAATCTAGGAGTCATACTGTATTCAGTAACATTTGGCTTTATAATGTGCACATTGCAAACCAAATGATGACAAAGCGTTTGTTATTCTATGATGAGGAGTGAATACTTGAAATAACAAACTGGGGTTCAGTCTTGCCCTCTGCAGCAGGTTTCACAGCGGGCAGTTGGCCCAGAACTTGTCCTTCAAAGGCAGGTCTCAGTTCGCAGTTTTGATGTTTAACACCTATTGGGTTTGTGGTCTTCTGTAATAAACGCATGAGCGATCTAGTCAGAAGGGCCGTGCAGTGGAGCTGGCCAAGCGAGAGGGGGATGATTAGCTGGGCAGTGCCCAAAGAAAACACAGTGGATCTCAAAAGAGACCTTGTGATGCTCAGAACATCCAAGAGAGAAGAGCATGACCCCGGGTGATTTGGCTTTAGTGCTCTAGTTGCTCAACTCTGGGTCATGGGGTTTAGCTCTTGTGGAACTCCAGCACAGATCAAATGTATCCCTCTAGTGGCGTGTAAATCACCATTGGCACTGCTTGTTTTTGCAGGAAGTATATAAATGTAAATGGAATGAAGGGAGAGACTTAGACAGCGAGACAAAATAGATAGAATCATTCAGAAAGGAGCATCATAATCAGCCTCATATTAAATGAATGCACATCGTCAATGCCTTAGGTCACATTATGTTTAAATCATGTAGATCTCCTTTCTCCCCACACAGGCATCTTCAACATCAATGACCTTCGATGCTAAGTTAGGATGCTGGCCAGGTATGTATCAACTACACAAGGATGTGCGAGTAGAGTTTATGGCGAACTCCGAACATACCGTACGAACACAACAACATAACCAATACATATTGGAATCAGGCATCAGTTTTTCATGAAGACAATGTATTTGCCATTTATAAGTTACCACTGCATACACCACATTCTGCGTCAGGTCTAGCAGGTGCTAGTCAGGGGTTTTTTAAGGGGTACGAGAGGGAGGGTATTGATACTGAAGGACGAACTTCCACAGTGTCATAACACCAACACAGAACGGCTCTTAGCTTACAATAAAACTAGTAGCAATCGATGGGCTGGTGTGCCATCCATGTTCAGAACCCATATTGAACCATATCCTCACCTGTAATCCTCACCTAAAGTTATGACATTAGTTTTAAACTTTCACTGTGAGTCCATTACTTTAATATTTCACTGTGAGTCCATAACCATGTTTGTGTGCATTAAAAAAAAAAAAAACAATTTAGATCAAATTGTCCTGTCCAATTACCTGCACATTTGTAGTCCACTCACTGTTTTGTAGTCCAATACTTTTGCATTGGTCTGTGCACCTTGACCAAATGCCTGGTCCATTGGACTTATTTGGGAAACCGTAAATGTTGACTTAAGTGTGTACAATTGTGTGACACTTCAGTGACACTTTTGCCTAAAAATCATTGTAGTTCCCTCCCTTGGCCACATGGAGTCACTAGTATGAACTTTTAGTCAGGGCTGTGCATTGTGGGAAACGCATGCCTCTTCAAGGATCACAAGGTCCTAATATTATAGGTAGTATCTTACCATTACTTTAAACATCAGCAATCCTTAAATATCCAAAAACCTTTATAATTGTCCAACTTCAGTGTAAGCAGTGGCGAATGTACTTGAGTGCCAAGTAATCATTAGATTAGTGCTTTTAATTAATGCCAGTGGTTACTTGCCAGTGGTTACTTCACCTGAACAAACATAAGCTGTATCAAACCGGTGTCAGATGTATGTAAAAACTTAGCACGCATGAGACAACAGAGAGCCTCAAGCCACTGTTGGAAAACTGCCATCCATCACAGTCCTCCAGGGAATGAACCTGCTGAACTTCTAGGTCCCCAGCTAAGCTGGTGCTGGAATCACTAGCTTTAATTTATGACCTGGGGAAGCATATTAACACAGACGTGATCCCATTCCCACCCTCTCTCTAGAGAATGTTGGCCCCTTGGTGGTGTGGTCCTCCATGGTCGTCTCAAATAGAGTGTCCAGCACTGCTACCCCGAGCCTGACCCCCTCAGCCCAACAACTACAGCTTGCCTAGGTAGTCCTATAGTTTCCCGTTTACAATTATGAAAGTTTTAGAGGCGTATTGTTTCAGTGCATTCGTCAGAGGAGCTGATCTCTCAGCAGATCTGAGTCATCGCTACAGCACGGACCGCATCATCAACAGTACTGCTGATCAGCAAAAAGATCAAGTTGCTTAAGCACCCAAATGAAAAGCTTTCAATAACTTTCATTGAATTTGCATGCATAAATGGCAGTACTATCCTGCTTCTCCTTTGTGCATACACAGACAATAGTTCATTTCATTTATTCCATATCCTCAGGTGTCTACTAAAAGCCCAGCCACAAGGCATTGTGATGGTTGGGGAAAATATGCCTTGTTGTTTCACAGAAGATTATAGGTGGAAAACCCGTGACACCAAGGCACCCTAGAAATACAATATTACAAAAACACAGGCCCTGCATTTAGCACTGCTTCTTATTCCTACTGTATGAGTCTCCTGACCTTATGGGCTTCCCCAACAATACTTAGGCTAACCACAAGCTCTGCCTCTTTCTTCGCACATAATATGAGACTACTAGGGAAATCTACCCTTAGATCAAGCCTATTGTTCTGTGTGAGATTATATAAAGAATAGAGGGCCATATAGTCCCAACCATACTTATCCTAACTTGAACACATGACAGCTGGCCCCCTGGCTAAAACCACAACACTGCAATCTCCAGGATGGCATAAGAACCTCCACAGAAACACCATCTCGCATCACAGGCCTAAGACAAGAGCAGAGTTGAGGCCCGGTTTGGAGCTGACAGAGTAACACCTGTGCTATCAGCCTCGGAGAAGGGTGAACGGTGCAAGCGAAAGCCTTCTGATAAGGGCACGGCCGAAAACAACATCAGTTATGCCTCCGACAACCTAGAGGGCCCGTCTCATGGCAGCAAGGGCTCACACTGAGACTCAAAGTTTCCGACGCTCACACAGGCCTGCTTGTGTGCTCCCAGTGTGTGTGTGTGTGTGTGTGTGTGTGTATCAAGGCAGAGGGAATGGTGACTAAGCAAGGGTCGTAAGTTCAAGGGAAACTTCCCAGACTTAAGTTTAGTCTCTGTTTTCCATGCACATAATATATTTCTTTATCTTTCATATTGTGAGGATTACAGATTTCATGAAAAACATTTCTAGGGTACTTTATTGGTGTGTTTAATCATGTTCTGGCCTCCTACTCTCTACTCAGAGTAGTTTGTTTCAGAAAACTGGGAAAGTGAAAATAATTTATAATGACCATAACGTTATTACAGTACTTCCCACAAAATGCTTGGTGGACTTGGTGCATGGGGATGTTTATGGGTGACTCTGACTGGTCAATTAGTGGTAGTTAGTGTGAATCCTTTAGAGTGGAAATCAATCTGGCAATGGCACAACATCCAGTTTGTTTTAAACGTGTAGCCAAGTGTGGGGTGGGAGTACATTTCTAGGCATCCATTTTAAAATGCACATTACAAAACAGATGAAGACTTCTGTAAGCAGTTGAACACAGTTCACTTTTTCTTTGAGCATTCCATCTGTAATCTCAGACTTAAAGGGAATTCGGCGCTGAGCTTTTGTGGGTCGGCCTGACCGTGCTTTGGAAGCTTTTGGACCAGTGCCTAGATCTCCTAGGGCCTAGGCCATTTGAATATCAGAGTAGCTGACCTGGGAACAGGGAAGCATTGGAACAGTATTCCGATTGGCATATTTAGTGTATTAATGTATTTGGATACTGTAATAATAGTTCCGTCTGACTCCGTCAGTCCCACTGGATCACAGGGCTGTGCTCACTGCTATTTCAGAGGAGCAGCCATGGCTCTGTACAGGCCCACAGGGGAATGGCCGTCTCTGGTGCTTCAAGTGAGAAGCTGCTGAAGGCTTTTATTGGCAGCTGGCCTTCTCCTGCATGTGCTTGTCCTCTGCAAGGTGAAGCAGCTCATCTTCACATAACTGGAGGCCTGTTTTCAGCACACGTCTCCAGAGGAACATGTCCCTTGCAAGCAGTTTATGTTTTGCTGTGTCGAGCTCCTTGGGGACGTTGGGTAACTCTCTCATTTGAGAAGAGCTTAGCATGTGTAACCTGCGTTGTGTTTGCTGGCTATGTAAGGACTGGGACACTCAGGATGGATGAAGATGTTCTTTTATTCCTGCACAATGGGTCATCACATATAAAGCTAATTAGTGTGGGCATTACTTTGGTCCGCCTGCAGCACTTATCTTCTCTTCTGCTCAGGCGTATTATATTAATAACATTATATTCTAATTAATATCTAATTGCATAAACATTCTATCTTGGAGATTATATAGTATGACAATATATCAAAACTAGAATGCGTTTCGTGAACGAACTGCGAGAGTGTGCTTGCTCTGTGACAGAGAGAACAAGTGCCTATGAATTAACATGTATTTACATCTACTCAATCAGTGTAGTGGGGCCTTCTTCCAATATATTTTAGCAAGCAACCAAGCTCAACCATTATATTTTGGCTCCACTGACGTTTAGACATATGAGGGTATCTCAGAGTTTCGTTATACTGACTTACTGAGCTAAGTGAATTGTTGAAATTGCTATCTTGGTAAAAGGAAACATCTCTGCAACAATATTAGAATGAATGCGGTTACATAGCCAGCTTTACTTAAAGTTTATTGTAAGATAGGCCTATATGTTAGACTTAATGCAGTTAGAGTTAGTCTGTAGGTGTAGTATCAAACGTAAGCAACACTTTTACTGTATAGATAGAGAGCACGTGTATCACATTGGTTTATAGTCTGTCAAATTAGTTCTAGTTATTGGTGTTCGTTGCCATACAAAGTTAGTCTTCTCTTATAAGCCTAGGTAGTACATCTGATTAGAGCTAGCAACCATGAATTGCAGATTAAGGGGTCCCCTATCTCAGTGTTCATTTTGGCAGCTATTTTTAGATTCAGTCTTAAGACAAAAATGCATATTAGTTTTAGTCACATTTAGTCATAGTTATCCTTCTTAGTTTCAGTCTAGTTTTCGAAAACTCATTACAATTTAGTCTAGTTTTAGGCACATTTAAAATTCCATATTATAGCCACATTAAACTCATTCCCTTCCCTTCTCAGGCCCAGGGACCTCCTGTGTTGTGTCAACTGCATAGTAGTCTAGCTTGCAGTACTTACATTGTGGATGCAATTAGTCTCCAAGATACAGGTCTCATGCCTACAGCTGAATTCGAATTTGTTTGTAATAAATAATCGAATGTGATGATGAAGTACGGTACGCAGCGTCTTAACTGAAGCTCAACTCAACTTTTACAGCAGCTAGCTTGCCACTAACGCTAACTGAAAACACATCGGAACACAGTGGCTAGCTAGGTAGCTAGCTGCTAATAAGTAACATATATAAGTAACACATCAGCAGTAATGAATCAAGTGTACTGATATTAAATGTACTACTAAATGTACTACTAACATGCCATTCTTAAATTAAAGCCAGTGACATGATGGTTAACGATTAGCGAGTTAACGATGGATACCGACAATTAGCATACCTAGCTAGGTAGCATTACCATTGGATTTCAATGGCAGTTATGCTAGCTCTGGCTATCCAGTCAAAGGAGCCTTGTTTCTGGACACGTATCACTTGACGAGCGATACAGTCATCTGGAAAGTTTAAAATGATACTAAACGAAGGGAAATCTACTGTATGGAGAATTGTCTGCTCAGTAGACAATGCAGATTCTAATTAGGCTGGTGGATATGTCCAATGTAAGAAGTGTGAAGTTTTAATGAAATATGATTGATGCAACTGTCGTTCTCCATAACAACTTGGATTAACCTGGATGGCTGGATGAAGTTTCAGACCGAACGTCAAAGATCTTCAATGGTAAGACTTGTCGGTTGTGCCTCTGTTGGTGTCTCGTAAAACGTGAATTTTATTAAAGCATAGCGTGTGTATTGTGTAGCTATTTCATTCCGAGATTGCAGGGGAGTGAAATGCTCCGCTCTGCTGCTGGTATACAGACAGCCGGAAAGGTTAACAAACGGAATGAAATAGCTACACATTACACACGCTATGCCTTAATAAAACCCACGTTACTCACATACTGGTTAACACTGTTAGAGCGGGTGTATAAACTGTACCTGAAACTGTTGCCACTACATTCGTTTTAATATTTTGCACTCTCTATCTAACCACTTCTGGCATTTAAGAGAGCTTCTCCTATGTCAACTGATCTAATGTCAGTTGGCTAGAGTGCGTGACGTCACAATGGCTCAACCTTCCCCATGTTAGTCAATGAGAGAAAAAGGGGATGAAAAAGAGGGATAAAAAAGGAGTGGCAAAGAGTATCGCCACGAAAAGTCATAGCAACCTGCACCGGATCGGGCCGGACATTTTGGTGTTTGAATGGCGTCTCTAGCTCAAACGGGCGAGGAGGAGTTAGCTGCAAGAAAAACGGGGAGAATAAATAAATAAATAAACTAGAATGCGTTTCGTGAACGAACTGCGAGAGTGTGCTTGCTCTGTGACAGAGAGAACAAGTGCCAATGAATTAACATGTATTTACATCTACTCAATCAGTGTAGTGGGGCCTTCTTCCAATATATTTTAGCAAGCAACCAAGCTCAACCATTATATTTTGGCTCCACTGACGTTTAGACATATGAGGGTATCTTTGTTGTTCTGTTTTTGTTTGTTTGTTTGCTTGTTTATTGTGAAAGGGTCTAGTGTGTTACATTTGGTCATAGCCTAATAGTTCCAGACTCTCGTTATACTGACTTACTGAGCTAAGTGAATTGTTGAAATTGTTATCTTGGTAAAAGGAAACATCTCTGCAACAATATTGGAATGAATGCGGTTACATAGCCAGCTTTACTTAAAGTTTATTGTAAGATAGGCCTATATGTTAGACTTAATGCAGTTCTCTCTCAACAGTGATGTCTGGCTTGTTATATGTTTTATCCATATAAGGAGGGGGCAGCTAAACTCGAAGACTCTCAGAAAATATCTAAAGTGTAGCTCACTAAACTAGAAATATATTGAAATGCCATGAGATGTAGGCCTACCACTAACCATTTCACATTTACAGACATAAACCTATAGACATGACACAAAACATCTTCCAAAGACTTTATTATCTCAGCTGCATTATTCAGTAGCACAAAGTAGTCTATTACATTCATATTTACTTCATGTAACCCTGCCATAGCGATACAACACCTTTTTGACAGCCTATATAGCCTAATTGCAAAATTAAATATATAAATAAATACTACACTGAAATAACGCAAACAAAGTGAATCTACAGTGAGCCAACGCTCGTCCACTGACAGTGTGGAAGAATGACAGCGACGTGAGCCAGGCTCCATTCCAAGATTACGTTACTAGAAATGTCACTTTACATGAGCTTTGTTCATAAGCCATGCAGTCCATAAAATAGGAATACTCTGTGTACTAACAGTATAGTAAGACCGGTCATATGTTCAGAGAGCTTTCTAGCAACCAACAAGTTACAAGTAGGATAAACATATTAGCGAAATCTGCGTTGTCGACAGACCATCGTTTTGACTGGAGTTTTGATGTGCTTGTTAGCACCAAGTGGATTACCTCATCTACAATACATATGGGCTTGGACTCAAATCACTAGTAGGCCTACTTCACGATCTTCTATGGTTACCAGCAGATAAGGTAAATAATAATCGCCATATTTGCTTTAATGTTTTATAGAGTAAGAGGCTATGTGTAGGCTATTAGCGTAGCTAATCAGAAATGTTGTAGATGCCAGAGTTGGCAACTATGGCTCAGATTTAGGTTGTTATCCATCAACATTCATTTTACAACTTACATTAGTTTCGTTGTCATTCGACTCGAAAATCTCTGGCTCAATTTGGCAAAGCACTACTGCTCTCTCCAGGGTAAACATACGTGGACCTCTCGGTGCTGTCATTTTGCCAATCTGGCTGGCTGAGGTAATCGAGTGATTAGAGAAGGCTACAAAGTGGAATACTAAGCAGTTTGTAGCGGGAAAAATTGAGAGTGAAATGTAACAAATTATACTGTATAATTACCAATGTCACAAATAGCTTAGCGGTAATATGAATAGCTTAAATGGGATGGCTACATTAGCCAGCTAGTTAGGAGAATCTCCGCTCTCTTTCTCTTATACCATCCTGTTCTGCAGCGAAGGCACATCACGTAATAACGTTATCATTTCTCAAAATAGTTAAATACAAATATATATATAGCTTTTAAGATAAAAATATGTCCAATAAGGCTTAAAGAATTAAATCAGGTGTGTAGATGAAGTTCAGCAACAGCATTTCTAGTGTTTATATCCATGATTGTATGCTGGTCGTCGCTGGCCGTCAACTGCCGTTACAGGAGAATACAGAGCTTCGCCTTAGTGGGTGACGTCACAATGGCTCAACCTTCCCCATGTAAGTCAATGAGAGAAAAAGGGGATGAAAAAGAGGGATAAAAAAGGAGTGGCAAAGAGTATCGCCACGAAAAGTCATAGCAGCTTGCACCGGATCGGGCCGGACATTTTGGTGTTTGAATGGCGTCTCTAGCTCAATCGGGCGAGGAGTAGTTAGCTGCAAGAAAAACGTACGGAATAAATAAAGAAAACTTGACGATAACAATACTGTGCTTCCCTTCGGGCAAGCACACTAACTAGAATGCGTTTCGTGACGAACTGCGAGAGTGTGCTTGCTCTGTGACAGAGAGAACAAGTGCCTATGAATTAACATGTATTTACATCTACTCAATCAGTGTAGTGGGGCCTTCTTCCAATATATTTTAGCAAGCAACCAAGCTCAACCATTATATTTTGGCTCCACTGACGTTTAGACATATGAGGGTATCTCAGAGTTTCGTTATACTGACTTACTGAGCTAAGTGAATTGTTGAAATTGCTATCTTGGTAAAAGGAAACATCTCTGCAACAATATTAGAATGAATGCGGTTACATAGCCAGCTTTACTTAAAGTTTATTGTAAGATAGGCCTATATGTTAGACTTAATGCAGTTAGAGTTAGTCTGTAGGTGTAGTATCAAACGTAAGCAACACTTTTACTGTATAGATAGAGAGCACGTGTATCACATTGGTTTATAGTCTGTCAAATTAGTTCTAGTTATTGGTGTTCGTTGCCATACAAAGTTAGTCTTCTCTTATAAGCCTAGGTAGTACATCTGATTAGAGCTAGCAACCATGAATTGCAGATTAAGGGGTCCCCTATCTCAGTGTTCATTTTGGCAGCTATTTTTAGATTCAGTCTTAAGACAAAAATGCATATTAGTTTTAGTCACATTTAGTCATAGTTATCCTTCTTAGTTTCAGTCTAGTTTTCGAAAACTCATTACAATTTAGTCTAGTTTTAGGCACATTTAAAATTCCATATTATAGCCACATTAAACTCATTCCCTTCCCTTCTCAGGCCCAGGGACCTCCTGTGTTGTGTCAACTGCATAGTAGTCTAGCTTGCAGTACTTACATTGTGGATGCAATTAGTCTCCAAGATACAGGTCTCATGCCTACAGCTGAATTCGAATTTGTTTGTAATAAATAATCGAATGTGATGATGAAGTACGGTACGCAGCGTCTTAACTGAAGCTCAACTCAACTTTTACAGCAGCTAGCTTGCCGCTAACGCTAACTGAAAACACATAGGAACACAGTGGCTAGCTAGGTAGCTAGCTGCTAATAAGTAGCATATATAAGTAACACATCAGCAGTAATGAATCAAGTGTACTGATATTAAATGTACTACTAAATGTACTACTAACATGCCATTCTTAAATTAAAGCCAGTGACATGATGGTTAACGATTAGCGAGTTAACGATGGATACCGACAATTAGCATACCTAGCTAGGTAGCATTACCATTGGATTTCAATGGCAGTTATGCTAGCTCTGGCTATCCAGTCAAAGGAGCCTTGTTTCTGGACACGTATCACTTGACGAGCGAGGGCAATACAGTCATCTGGAAAGTTTAAAATGATACTAAACGAAGGGAAATCTACTGTATGGAGAATTTTCTGCTCAGTAGACAATGCAGATTCTAATTAGGCTGGTGGATATGTCCAATGTAAGAAGTGTGAAGTTTTAATGAAATATGATTGATGCAACTGTCGTTCTCCATAACAACTTGGATTAACCTGGATGGCTGGATGAAGTTTCAGACCGAACGTCAAAGATCTTCAATGGTAAGACTTGTCGGTTGTGCCTCTGTTGGTGTCTCGTAAAACGTGAATTTTATTAAAGCATAGCGTGTGTATTGTGTAGCTATTTCATTCCGAGATTGCAGGGGAGTGAAATGCTCCGCTCTGCTGCTGGTATACAGACAGCCGGAAAGGTTAACAAACGGAATGAAATAGCTACACATTACACACGCTATGCCTTAATAAAACCCACGTTACTCACATACTGGTTAACACTGTTAGAGCGGGTGTATAAACTGTACCTGAAACTGTTGCCACTACATTCGTTTTAATATTTTGCACTCTCTATCTAACCACTTCTGGCATTTAAGAGAGCTTCTCCTATGTCAACTGATCTAATGTCAGTTGGCTAGAGTGCGTGACGTCACAATGGCTCAACCTTCCCCATGTTAGTCAATGAGAGAAAAGGGGGATGAAAAAGAGGGATAAAAAAGGAGTGGCAAAGAGTATCGCCACGAAAAGTCATAGCAACCTGCACCGGATCGGGCCGGACATTTTGGTGTTTGAATGGCGTCTCTAGCTCAAACGGGCGAGGAGGAGTTAGCTGCAAGAAAAACGGGGAGAATAAATAAACAAATAAATAAAGAAAACTTGACGATAACAATACTGTGCTTCCCTTCGGGCAAGCACACTAACTAGAATGCGTTTCGTGAACGAACTGCGAGAGTGTGCTTGCTCTGTGACAGAGAGAACAAGTGCCTATGAATTAACATGTATTTACATCTACTCAATCAGTGTAGTGGGGCCTTCTTCCAATATATTTTAGCAAGCAACCAAGCTCAACCATTATATTTTGGCTCCACTGACGTTTAGACATATGAGGGTATCTCAGAGTTTCGTTATACTGACTTACTGAGCTAAGTGAATTGTTGAAATTGCTATCTTGGTAAAAGGAAACATCTCTGCAACAATATTAGAATGAATGCGGTTACATAGCCAGCTTTACTTAAAGTTTATTGTAAGATAGGCCTATATGTTAGACTTAATGCAGTTAGAGTTAGTCTGTAGGTGTAGTATCAAACGTAAGCAACACTTTTACTGTATAGATAGAGAGCACGTGTATCACATTGGTTTATAGTCTGTCCAATTAGTTCTAGTTATTGGTGTTCGTTGCCATACAAAGTTAGTCTTCTCTTATAAGCCTAGGTAGTACATCTGATTAGAGCTAGCAACCATGAATTGCAGATTAAGGGGTCCCCTATGTCAGTGTTCATTTTGGCAGCTATTTTTAGATTCAGTCTTAAGACAAAAATGCATATTAGTTTTAGTCACATTTAGTCATAGTTATCCTTCTTAGTTTCAGTCTAGTTTTCGAAAACTCATTACAATTTAGTCTAGTTTTAGGCACATTTAAAATTCCATATTATAGCCACATTAAACTCATTCCCTTCCCTTCTCAGGCCCAGGGACCTCCTGTGTTGTGTCAACTGCATAGTAGTCTAGCTTGCAGTACTTACATTGTGGATGCAATTAGTCTCCAAGATACAGATCTCATGCCTACAGCTGAATTCGAATTTGTTTGTAATAAATAATCGAATGTGATGATGAAGTACGGTACGCAGCGTCTTAACTGAAGCTCAACTCAACTATAACAGCAGCTAGCTTGCCGCTAACTGAAAACACATCGGAACACAGTGGCTAGCTAGGTAGCTAGCTGCTAATAAGTAACATATATAAGTAACACATCAGCAGTAATGAATCAAGTGTACTGATATTAAATGTACTACTAAATGTACTACTAACATGCCATTCTTAAATTAAAGCCAGTGACATGATGGTTAACCATTAACGAGTTAACGATGGATACCGACAATTAGCATACCTAGCTAGGTAGCATTACCATTGGATTTCAATGGCAGTTATGCTAGCTCTGGCTATCCAGTCAAAGGAGCCTTGTTTCTGGACACGTATCACTTGACGAGCGAGGGCAATACAGTAATCTGGAAAGTTTAAAATGATACTAAACGAAGGGAAATCTACTGTATGGAGAATTTTCTGCTCAGTAGACAATGCAGATTCTAATTAGGCTGGTGGATATGTCCAATGTAAGAAGTGTGAAGTTTTAATGAAATATGATTGATGCAACTGTCGTTCTCCATAACAACTTGGATTAACCTGGATGGCTGGATGAAGTTTCAGACCGAACGTCAAAGATCTTCAATGGTAAGACTTGTCGGTTGTGCCTCTGTTGGTGTCTCGTAAAACGTGAATTTTATTGAAGCATAGCGTGTGTATTGTGTAGCTATTTCATTCCGAGATTGCAGGGGAGTGAAATGCTCCGCTCTGCTGCTGGTATACAGACAGCCGGAAAGGTTAACAAACGGAATGAAATAGCTACACATTACACACGCTATGCCTTAATAAAACCCACGTTACTCACATACTGGTTAACACTGTTAGAGCGGGTGTATAAACTGTACCTGAAACTGTTGCCACTACATTCGTTTTAATATTTTGCACTCTCTATCTAACCACTTCTGGCATTTAAGAGAGCTTCTCCTATGTCAACTGATCTAATGTCAGTTGGCTAGAGTGCGTGACGTCACAATGGCTCAACCTTCCCCATGTTAGTCAATGAGAGAAAAAGGGGATGAAAAAGAGGGATAAAAAAGGAGTGGCAAAGAGTATCGCCACGAAAAGTCATAGCAACCTGCACCGGATCGGGACGGACATTTTGGTGTTTGAATGGCGTCTCTAGCTCAAACGGGCGAGGAGGAGTTAGCTGCAAGAAAAACGGGGAGAATAAATAAATAAATAAAGAAAACTTGACGATAACAATACTGTGCTTCCCTTCGGGCAAGCACACTAACTAGAATGCGTTTCGTGAACGAACTGCGAGAGTGTGCTTGCTCTGTGACAGAGAGAACAAGTGCCAATGAATTAACATGTATTTACATCTACTCAATCAGTGTAGTGGGGCCTTCTTCCAATATATTTTAGCAAGCAACCAAGCTCAACCATTATATTTTGGCTCCACTGACGTTTAGACATATGAGGGTATCTTTGTTGTTCTGTTTTTGTTTGTTTGTTTGCTTGTTTATTGTGAAAGGGTCTAGTGTGTTACATTTGGTCATAGCCTAATAGTTCCAGAGTCTCGTTATACTGACTTACTGAGCTAAGTGAATTGTTGAAATTGTTATCTTGGTAAAAGGAAACATCTCTGCAACAATATTGGAATGAATGCGGTTACATAGCCAGCTTTACTTAAAGTTTATTGTAAGATAGGCCTATATGTTAGACTTAATGCAGTTAGAGTTAGACTGTAGGTCTAGTATCAAACGTAAGCAACACTTTTACTGTATAGCTAGAGAGCACGTGTATCACATTGGTTTATAGTCTGTCAAATTAGTTCTAGTTATTGGTGTTCGTTGGCATAAAAAGTTAGTCTACTCTTATAAGCCTATAGTACATCTGATTAGAGCTAGCAACCATGAAAAACCTCTTCTGAAACTAAGAAGGATAACTATGACTAAATGTGACTAAAACTAATATGCATTTTTGTCTTAAGACTGAATCTAAAATAGCTGCCAAAATTAATACATCTCAGTGTTCATTTTGGCAGCTATTTTAGATTCAGCAGCTATTTTAGATTCAGTGCATATTAGTTTTAGTCACATTTAGTCATAGTTATCCTTCTTAGTTTCAGTCTAGTTTTCGAAAACTGAGCACACTACAACAGCTACGCTGTGTGTACATCCTCAAACGTTTTTCAGTTAACCTAATGATTCAAGGTCTCTCATGAATCATTACTCCCAGGACACGGGTTAATGTTAACTCACGCTATCGGTCACAACAAGTTACTTGGGATATGATACCTCATAGTTAGCTAACGTTAGCTAGCTAAACGTTTACAGAGGCTAACGTGAAGCTTCAATCAAAAATTATTAGCTAGCTTTCCAAGCTAGCTGACACAACCTAAACACTCGACTGCCCCTTTGAAGTCAACTTAACGTTGGCTAATATATTCTAATAACTAGTTATCATTGACAGTTACAAGCTAATTTACCAAACTCCTTTCTGTCCTAAATTGAGCAGTTGCTGGTGTGAGCTACAATATGGGAGCTAGCAAAGCCATTTCTAGCTCTACTTCACAATACTGCTGCCTAGTGTAATAAGTTAACGTAAAACATAAATGTTTATAAAGTATCAGACATAAACAGGATACAACACACCAGTTACCAATTGATATTATGTGTTTATATATACCGAAAATGTCAGTAAATCCAGATGATGATTATGCTGCTGCTGCTGTTGGTCCCGTCGCAGGTCCCGTCGAAAACCCTGGAGTCGCGACCCTGTCAGTTGTTTCCATGTGAAATCAATGGAATGCTTCACTTTTTGGCGCCGTATTGACAACTGTCTGTCACTCGCACACTGTGCTTGTAAATTATTTTTCAAGTTTGCACGTACCTATTTATGCGAGTGAAATACTCGCACTGTAGAGCCCTGGAAGGTGTCTCTTAATATTCCTACAGTTGAATGGAGAACGACTGATAGAGCGGGTGACGTCACAATGGCTCAACCTTCCCCATGTTAGTCAATGAGAGAAAAGGGGGATGAAAAAATGGAATAAAAAAGGAGTGACAAGGAGTACCGCCACGAAAAGTCATAGCAGCTTGCACCGGATCGGGCCGGACGTTTTGGTGTTTGAATGGCGTCTCTAGCTCAATCGGGCGAGGAGTAGTTAGCTGCAAGAAAAACGTACGGAATAAATAAAGAAATAAAGAAATAAAGAAAACTTGACGATAACAATACTGTGCTTCCCTTCGGGCAAGCACACTAACTAGAATGCGTTTCGTGAACGAACTGCGAGAGTGTGCTTGCTCTGTGACAGAGAGAACAAGTGCCTATGAATTAACATGTATTTACATCTACTCAATCAGTGTAGTGGGGCCTTCTTCCAATATATTTTAGCAAGCAACCAAGCTCAACCATTATATTTTGGCTCCACTGACGTTTAGACATATGAGGGTATCTCAGAGTTTCGTTATACTGACTTACTGAGCTAAGTGAATTGTTGAAATTGCTATCTTGGTAAAAGGAAACATCTCTGCAACAATATTAGAATGAATGCGGTTACATAGCCAGCTTTACTTAAAGTTTATTGTAAGATAGGCCTATATGTTAGACTTAATGCAGTTAGAGTTAGTCTGTAGGTGTAGTATCAAACGTAAGCAACACTTTTACTGTATAGATAGAGAGCACGTGTATCACATTGGTTTATAGTCTGTCAAATTAGTTCTAGTTATTGGTGTTCGTTGCCATACAAAGTTAGTCTTCTCTTATAAGCCTAGGTAGTACATCTGATTAGAGCTAGCAACCATGAATTGCAGATTAAGGGGTCCCCTATCTCAGTGTTCATTTTGGCAGCTATTTTTAGATTCAGTCTTAAGACAAAAATGCATATTAGTTTTAGTCACATTTAGTCATAGTTATCCTTCTTAGTTTCAGTCTAGTTTTCGAAAACTCATTACAATTTAGTCTAGTTTTAGGCACATTTAAAATTCCATATTATAGCCACATTAAACTCATTCCCTTCCCTTCTCAGGCCCAGGGACCTCCTGTGTTGTGTCAACTGCATAGTAGTCTAGCTTGCAGTACTTACATTGTGGATGCAATTAGTCTCCAAGATACAGGTCTCATGCCTACAGCTGAATTCGAATTTGTTTGTAATAAATAATCGAATGTGATGATGAAGTACGGTACGCAGCGTCTTAACTGAAGCTCAACTCAACTTTTACAGCAGCTAGCTTGCCACTAACGCTAACTGAAAACACATCGGAACACAGTGGCTAGCTAGGTAGCTAGCTGCTAATAAGTAACATATATAAGTAACACATCAGCAGTAATGAATCAAGTGTACTGATATTAAATGTACTACTAAATGTACTACTAACATGCCATTCTTAAATTAAAGCCAGTGACATGATGGTTAACGATTAGCGAGTTAACGATGGATACCGACAATTAGCATACCTAGCTAGGTAGCATTACCATTGGATTTCAATGGCAGTTATGCTAGCTCTGGCTATCCAGTCAAAGGAGCCTTGTTTCTGGACACGTATCACTTGACGAGCGATACAGTCATCTGGAAAGTTTAAAATGATACTAAACGAAGGGAAATCTACTGTTTTGAGAATTGTCTGCTCAGTAGACAATGCAGATTCTAATTAGGCTGGTGGATATGTCCAATGTAAGAAGTGTGAAGTTTTAATGAAATATGATTGATGCAACTGTCGTTCTCCATAACAACTTGGATTAACCTGGATGGCTGGATGAAGTTTCAGACCGAACGTCAAAGATCTTCAATGGTAAGACTTGTCGGTTGTGCCTCTGTTGGTGTCTCGTAAAACGTGAATTTTATTAAAGCATAGCGTGTGTATTGTGTAGCTATTTCATTCCGAGATTGCAGGGGAGTGAAATGCTCCGCTCTGCTGCTGGTATACAGACAGCCGGAAAGGTTAACAAACGGAATGAAATAGCTACACATTACACACGCTATGCCTTAATAAAACCCACGTTACTCACATACTGGTTAACACTGTTAGAGCGGGTGTATAAACTGTACCTGAAACTGTTGCCACTACATTCGTTTTAATATTTTGCACTCTCTATCTAACCACTTCTGGCATTTAAGAGAGCTTCTCCTATGTCAACTGATCTAATGTCAGTTGGCTAGAGTGCGTGACGTCACAATGGCTCAACCTTCCCCATGTTAGTCAATGAGAGAAAAAGGGGATGAAAAAGAGGGATAAAAAAGGAGTGGCAAAGAGTATCGCCACGAAAAGTCATAGCAACCTGCACCGGATCGGGCCGGACATTTTGGTGTTTGAATGGCGTCTCTAGCTCAAACGGGCGAGGAGGAGTTAGCTGCAAGAAAAACGGGGAGAATAAATAAATAAATAAACTAGAATGCGTTTCGTGAACGAACTGCGAGAGTGTGCTTGCTCTGTGACAGAGAGAACAAGTGCCAATGAATTAACATGTATTTACATCTACTCAATCAGTGTAGTGGGGCCTTCTTCCAATATATTTTAGCAAGCAACCAAGCTCAACCATTATATTTTGGCTCCACTGACGTTTAGACATATGAGGGTATCTCAGAGTTTCGTTATACTGACTTACTGAGCTAAGTGAATTGTTGAAATTGCTATCTTGGTAAAAGGAAACATCTCTGCAACAATATTAGAATGAATGCGGTTACATAGCCAGCTTTACTTAAAGTTTATTGTAAGATAGGCCTATATGTTAGACTTAATGCAGTTAGAGTTTGTCTGTAGGTGTAGTATCAAACGTAAGCAACACTTTTACTGTATAGATAGAGAGCACGTGTATCACATTGGTTTATAGTCTGTCAAATTAGTTCTAGTTATTGGTGTTCGTTGCCATACAAAGTTAGTCTTCTCTTATAAGCCTAGGTAGTACATCTGATTAGAGCTAGCAACCATGAATTGCAGATTAAGGGGTCCCCTATCTCAGTGTTCATTTTGGCAGCTATTTTTAGATTCAGTCTTAAGACAAAAATGCATATTAGTTTTAGTCACATTTAGTCATAGTTATCCTTCTTAGTTTCAGTCTAGTTTTCGAAAACTCATTACAATTTAGTCTAGTTTTAGGCACATTTAAAATTCCATATTATAGCCACATTAAACTCATTCCCTTCCCTTCTCAGGCCCAGGGACCTCCTGTGTTGTGTCAACTGCATAGTAGTCTAGCTTGCAGTACTTACATTGTGGATGCAATTAGTCTCCAAGATACAGGTCTCATGCCTACAGCTGAATTCGAATTTGTTTGTAATAAATAATCGAATGTGATGATGAAGTACGGTACGCAGCGTCTTAACTGAAGCTCAACTCAACTTTTACAGCAGCTAGCTTGCCGCTAACTGAAAACACATCGGAACACAGTGGCTAGCTAGGTAGCTAGCTGCTAATAAGTAACATATATAAGTAACACATCAGCAGTAATGAATCAAGTGTACTGATATTAAATGTACTACTAACATGCCATTCTTAAATTAAAGCCAGTGACATGATGGTTAACGATTAGCGAGTTAACGATGGATACCGACAATTAGCATACCTAGCTAGGTAGCATTACCATTGGATTTCAATGGCAGTTATGCTAGCTCTGGCTATCCAGTCAAAGGAGCCTTGTTTCTGGACACGTATCACTTGACGAGCGAGGGCAATACAGTCATCTGGAAAGTTTAAAATGATACTAAACGAAGGGAAATCTACTGTATGGAGAATTTTCTGCTCAGTAGACAATGCAGATTCTAATTAGGCTGGTGGATATGTCCAATGTAAGAAGTGTGAAGTTTTAATGAAATATGATTGATGCAACTGTCGTTCTCCATAACAACTTGGATTAACCTGGATGGCTGGATGAAGTTTCAGACCGAACGTCAAAGATCTTCAATGGTAAGACTTGTCGGTTGTGCCTCTGTTGGTGTCTCGTAAAACGTGAATTTTATTAAAGCATAGCGTGTGTATTGTGTAGCTATTTCATTCCGAGATTGCAGGGGAGTGAAATGCTCCGCTCTGCTGCTGGTATACAGACAGCCGGAAAGGTTAACAAACGGAATGAAATAGCTACACATTACACACGCTATGCCTTAATAAAACCCACGTTACTCACATACTGGTTAACACTGTTAGAGCGGGTGTATAAACTGTACCTGAAACTGTTGCCACTACATTCGTTTTAATATTTTGCACTCTCTATCTAACCGCTTCTGGCATTTAAGAGAGCTTCTCCTATGTCAACTGATCTAATGTCAGTTGGCTAGAGTGCGTGACGTCACAATGGCTCAACCTTCCCCATGTTAGTCAATGAGAGAAAAAGGGGATGAAAAAGAGGGATAAAAAAGGAGTGGCAAAGAGTATCGCCACGAAAAGTCATAGCAACCTTCACCGGATCGGGCCGGACATTTTGGTGTTTGAATGGCGTCTCTAGCTCAAACGGGCGAGGAGGAGTTAGCTGCAAGAAAAACGGGGAGAATAAATAAATAAATAAACTAGAATGCGTTTCGTGAACGAACTGCGAGAGTGTGCTTGCTCTGTGACAGAGAGAACAAGTGCCTATGAATTAACATGTATTTCTACTCAATCAGTGTAGTGGGGCCTTCTTCCAATATATTTTAGCAAGCAACCAAGCTCAACCATTATATTTTGGCTCCACTGACGTTTAGACATATGAGGGTATCTCAGAGTTTCGTTATACTGACTTACTGAGCTAAGTGAATTGTTGAAATTGCTATCTTGGTAAAAGGAAACATCTCTGCAACAATATTAGAATGAATGCGGTTACATAGCCAGCTTTACTTAAAGTTTATTGTAAGATAGGCCTATATGTTAGACTTAATGCAGTTAGAGTTAGTCTGTAGGTGTAGTATCAAACGTAAGCAACACTTTTACTGTATAGATAGAGAGCACGTGTATCACATTGGTTTATAGTCTGTCAAATTAGTTCTAGTTATTGGTGTTCGTTGCCATACAAAGTTAGTCTTCTCTTCATTCATTTTGGCAGCTATTTTTAGATTCAGTCTTAAGACAAAAATGCATATTAGTTTTAGTCACATTTAGTCATAGTTATCCTTCTTAGTTTCAGTCTAGTTTTCGAAAACTCATTACAATTTAGTCTAGTTTTAGGCACATTTAAAATTCCATATTATAGCCACATTAAACTCATTCCCTTCCCTTCTCAGGCCCAGGGACCTCCTGTGTTGTGTCAACTGCATAGTAGTCTAGCTTGCAGTACTTACATTGTGGATGCAATTAGTCTCCAAGATACAGATCTCATGCCTACAGCTGAATTCGAATTTGTTTGTAATAAATAATCGAATGTGATGATGAAGTACGGTACGCAGCGTCTTAACTGAAGCTCAACTCAACTATTACAGCACCTAGCTTGCCGCTAACGCTAACTGAAAACACATCGGAACACAGTGGCTAGCTAGGTAGCTAGCTGCTAATAAGTAACATATATAAGTAACACATCAGCAGTAATGAATCAGGTGTACTGATATTAAATGTACTACTAAATGTACTACTAACATGCCATTCTTAAATTAAAGCCAGTGACATGATGGTTAACGATTAACGAGTTAACGATGGATACCGACAATTAGCATACCTAGCTAGGTAGCATTACCATTGGATTTCAATGGCAGTTATGCTAGCTCTGGCTATCCAGTCAAAGGAGCCTTGTTTCTGGACACGTATCACTTGACGAGCGAGGGCAATTCAGTCATCTGGAAAGTTTAAAATGATACTAAACGAAGGGAAATCTACTGTATGGAGAATTTTCTGCTCAGTAGACAATGCAGATTCTAATTAGGCTGGTGGATATGTCCAATGTAAGAAGTGTGAAGTTTTAATGAAATATGATTGATGCAACTGTCGTTCTCCATAACAACTTGGATTAACCTGGATGGCTGGATGAAG
The DNA here is from genome assembly GCF_963457725.1 of Sprattus sprattus. Lineage (NCBI taxonomy): Eukaryota > Metazoa > Chordata > Actinopteri > Clupeiformes > Clupeidae > Sprattus > Sprattus sprattus. Next base: position 63,177,050 of record NC_137921.1, on the reverse strand, counting down.
TTTCAGACCGAACGTCAAAGATCTTCAATGGTAAGACTTGTCGGTTGTGCCTCTGTTGGTGTCTCGTAAAACGTGAATTTTATTAAAGCATAGCGTGTGTATTGTGTAGCTATTTCATTCCGAGATTGCAGGGGAGTGAAATGCTCCGCTCTGCTGCTGGTATACAGACAGCCGGAAAGGTTAACAAACGGAATGAAATAGCTACACATTACACACGCTATGCCTTAATAAAACCCACGTTACTCACATACTGGTTAACACTGTTAGAGCGGGTGTATAAACTGTACCTGAAACTGTTGCCACTACATTCGTTTTAATATTTTGCACTCTCTATCTAACCACTTCTGGCATTTAAGAGAGCTTCGCCTTCTTCTATCTCAACTGATCTAATGTCAGTTGGCTAGAGTGCGTGACGTCACAATGGCTCAACCTTCCCCATGTTAGTCAATGAGAGAAAAAGGGGATGAAAAAGAGGGATAAAAAAGGAGTGGCAAAGAGTATCGCCACGAAAAGTCATAGCAGCTTGCACCGGATCGGGCCGGACGTTTTGGTGTTTGAATGGCGTCTCTAGCTCAATCGGGCGAGGAGTAGTTAGCTGCAAGAAAAACGTACGGAATAAATAAATAAATAAAGAAAACTTGACGATAACAATACTGTGCTTCCCTTCGGGCAAGCACACTAACTAGAATGCGTTTCGTGAACGAACTGCGAGAGTGTGCTTGCTCTGTGACAGAGAGAACAAGTGCCAATGAATTAACATGTATTTACATCTACTCAATCAGTGTAGTGGGGCCTTCTTCCAATATATTTTAGCAAGCAACCAAGCTCAACCATTATATTTTGGCTCCACTGACGTTTAGACATATGAGGGTATCTTTGTTGTTCTGTTTTTGTTTGTTTGTTTGCTTGTTTATTGTGAAAGGGTCTAGTGTGTTACATTTGGTCATAGCCTAATAGTTCCAGAGTTTCGTTATACTGACTTACTGAGCTAAGTGAATTGTTGAAATTGTTATCTTGGTAAAAGGAAACATCTCTGCAACAATATTGGAATGAATGCGGTTACATAGCCAGCTTTACTTAAAGTTTATTGTAAGATAGGCCTATATGTTAGACTTAATGCAGTTCTCTCTCAACAGTGATGTCTGGCTTGTTATATGTTTTATCCATATAAGGAGGGGGCAGCTAAACTCGAAGACTCTCAGAAAATATCTAAAGTGTAGCTCACTAAACTAGAAATATATTGAAATGCCATGAGATGTAGGCCTACCACTAACCATTTCACATTTACAGACATAAACCTATAGACATGACACAAAACATCTTCCAAAGACTTTATTATCTCAGCTGCATTATTCAGTAGCACAAAGTAGTCTATTACATTCATATTTACTTCATGTAACCCTGCCATAGCGATACAACACCTTTTTGACAGCCTATATAGCCTAATTGCAAAATTAAATATATAAATAAATACTACACTGAAATAACGCAAACAAAGTGAATCTACAGTGAGCCAACGCTCGTCCACTGACAGTGTGGAAGAATGACAGCGACGTGAGCCAGGCCACATTCCAAGATTACGTTACTAGAAATGTCACTTTACATGAGCTTTGTTCATAAGCCATGCAGTCCATAAAATAGGAATACTCTGTGTAGTAACAGTATAGTAAGACCGGTCATATGTTCAGAGAGCTTTCTAGCAACCAACAAGTTACAAGTAGGATAAACATATTAGCGAAATCTGCGTTGTCGACAGACCATCGTTTTGACTGGAGTTTTGATGTGCTTGTTAGCACCAAGTGGATTACCTCATCTACAATACATATGGGCTTGGACTCAAATCACTAGTAGGCCTACTTCACGATCTTCTATGGTTACCAGCAGATAAGGTAAATAATAATCGCCATATTTGCTTTAATGTTTTATAGAGTAAGAGGCTATGTGTAGGCTATTAGCTAATCAGAAATGTTGTAGATGCCAGAGTTGGCAACTATGGCTCAGATTTAGGTTGTTAGCCATCAACATTCATTTTACAACTTACATTAGTTTCGTTGTCATTCGACTCGAAAATCTCTGGCTCAATTTGGCAAAGCACTACTGCTCTCTCCAGGGTAAACATACGTGGACCTCTCGGTGCTGTCATTTTGCCAATCTGGCTGGCTGAGGTAATCGAGTGATTAGAGAAGGCTACAAAGTGGAATACTAAGCAGTTTGTAGCGGGAAAAATTGAGAGTGAAATGTAACAAATTATACTGTATAATTACCAATGTCACAAATAGCTTAGCGGTAATATGAATAGCTTAAATGGGATGGCTACATTAGCCAGCTAGTTAGGAGAATCTCCGCTCTCTTTCTCTTATATCATCCTGTTCTGCAGCGAAGGCACATCACGTAATAACGTTATCATTTCTCAAAATAGTTAAATACAAATATATATATAGCTTTTAAGATAAAAATATGTCCAATAAGGCTTAAATAATTAAATCAGGTGTGTAGATGAAGTTCAGCAACAGCATTTCTAGTGTTTATATCCATGATTGTATGCTGGTCGTCGCTGGCCGTCAACTGCCGTTACAGGAGAATACAGAGCTTCGCCTTAGTGGGTGACGTCACAATGGCTCAACCTTCCCCATGTTAGTCAATGAGAGAAAAAGGGGATGAAAAAGAGGGATAAAAAAGGAGTGGCAAAGAGTATCGCCACGAAAAGTCATAGCAGCTTGCACCGGATCGGGCCGGACGTTTTGGTGTTTGAATGGCGTCTCTAGCTCAATCGGGCGAGGAGTAGTTAGCTGCAAGAAAAACGTACGGAATAAATAAAGAAAACTTGACGATAACAATACTGTGCTTCCCTTCGGGCAAGCACACTAACTAGAATGCGTTTCGTGAACGAACTGCGAGAGTGTGCTTGCTCTGTGACAGAGAGAACAAGTGCCTATGAATTAACATGTATTTACATCTACTCAATCAGTGTAGTGGGGCCTTCTTCCAATATATTTTAGCAAGCAACCAAGCTCAACCATTATATTTTGGCTCCACTGACGTATATGAGGGTATCTCAGAGTTTCGTTATACTGACTTACTGAGCTAAGTGAATTGTTGAAATTGCTATCTTGGTAAAAGGAAACATCTCTGCAACAATATTAGAATGAATGCGGTTACATAGCCAGCTTTACTTAAAGTTTATTGTAAGATAGGCCTATATGTTAGACTTAATGCAGTTAGAGTTAGTCTGTAGGTGTAGTATCAAACGTAAGCAACACTTTTACTGTATAGATAGAGAGCACGTGTATCACATTGGTTTATAGTCTGTCAAATTAGTTCTAGTTATTGGTGTTCGTTGCCATACAAAGTTAGTCTTCTCTTATAAGCCTAGGTAGTACATCTGATTAGAGCTAGCAACCATGAATTGCAGATTAAGGGGTCCCCTATCTCAGTGTTCATTTTGGCAGCTATTTTTAGATTCAGTCTTAAGACAAAAATGCATATTAGTTTTAGTCACATTTAGTCATAGTTATCCTTCTTAGTTTCAGTCTAGTTTTCGAAAACTCATTACAATTTAGTCTAGTTTTAGGCACATTTAAAATTCCATATTATAGCCACATTAAACTCATTCCCTTCCCTTCTCAGGCCCAGGGACCTCCTGTGTTGTGTCAACTGCATAGTAGTCTAGCTTGCAGTACTTACATTGTGGATGCAATTAGTCTCCAAGATACAGGTCTCATGCCTACAGCTGAATTCGAATTTGTTTGTAATAAATAATCGAATGTGATGATGAAGTACGGTACGCAGCGTCTTAACTGAAGCTCAACTCAACTATTACAGCAGTTAGCTTGCCGCTAATGCTAACTGAAAACACATCGGAACACAGTGGCTAGCTAGGTAGCTAGCTGCTAATAAGTAACATATATAAGTAACACATCAGCAGTAATGAATCAAGTGTACTGATATTAAATGTACTACTAAATGTACTACTAACATGCCATTCTTAAATTAAAGCCAGTGACATGATGGTTAACGATTAACGAGTTAACGATGGATACCGACAATTAGCATACCTAGCTAGGTAGCATTACCATTGGATTTCAATGGCAGTTATGCTAGCTCTGGCTATCCAGTCAAAGGAGCCTTGTTTCTGGACACGTATCACTTGACGAGCGAGGGCAATACAGTCATCTGGAAAGTTTAAAATGATACTAAACGAAGGGAAATCTACTGTATGGAGAATTTTCTGCTCAGTAGACAATGCAGATTCTAATTAGGCTGGTGGATATGTCCAATGTAAGAAGTGTGAAGTTTTAATGAAATATGATTGATGCAACTGTCGTTCTCCATAACAACTTGGATTAACCTGGATGGCTGGATGAAGTTTCAGACCGAACGTCAAAGATCTTCAATGGTAAGACTTGTCGGTTGTGCCTCTGTTGGTGTCTCGTAAAACGTGAATTTTATTAAAGCATAGCGTGTGTATTGTGTAGCTATTTCATTCCGAGATTGCAGGGGAGTGAAATGCTCCGCTCTGCTGCTGGTATACAGACAGCCGGAAAGGTTAACAAACGGAATGAAATAGCTACACATTACACACGCTATGCCTTAATAAAACCCACGTTACTCACATACTGGTTAACACTGTTAGAGCGGGTGTATAAACTGTACCTGAAACTGTTGCCACTACATTCGTTTTAATATTTTGCACTCTCTATCTAACCACTTCTGGCATTTAAGAGAGCTTTTCCTATGTCAACTGATCTAATGTCAGTTGGCTAGAGTGCGTGACGTCACAATGGCTCAACCTTCCCCATGTTAGTCAATGAGAGAAAAAGGGGATGAAAAAGAGGGATAAAAAAGGAGTGGCAAAGAGTATCGCCACGAAAAGTCATAGCAACCTGGACCGGATCGGGCCGGACGTTTTGGTGTTTGAATGGCGTCTCTAGCTCAAACGGGCGAGGAGGAGTTAGCTGCAAGAAAAACGGGGAGAATAAATAAATAAATAAATAAAGAAAACTTGACGATAACAATACTGTGCTTCCCTTCGGGCAAGCACACTAACTAGAATGCGTTTCGTGAACGAACTGCGAGAGTGTGCTTGCTCTGTGACAGAGAGAACAAGTGCCTATGAATTAACATGTATTTACATCTACTCAATCAGTGTAGTGGGGCCTTCTTCCAATATATTTTAGCAAGCAACCAAGCTCAACCATTATATTTTGGCTCCACTGACGTTTAGACATATGAGGGTATCTCAGAGTTTCGTTATACTGACTTACTGAGCTAAGTGAATTGTTGAAATTGCTATCTTGGTAAAAGGAAACATCTCTGCAACAATATTAGAATGAATGCGGTTACATAGCCAGCTTTACTTAAAGTTTATTGTAAGATAGGCCTATATGTTAGACTTAATGCAGTTAGAGTTAGTCTGTAGGTGTAGTATCAAACGTAAGCAACACTTTTACTGTATAGATAGAGAGCACGTGTATCGCATTGGTTTATAGTCTGTCAAATTAGTTCTAGTTATTGGTGTTCGTTGCCATACAAAGTTAGTCTTCTCTTATAAGCCTAGGTAGTACATCTGATTAGAGCTAGCAACCATGAATTGCAGATTAAGGGGTCCCCTATCTCAGTGTTCATTTTGGCAGCTATTTTTAGATTCAGTCTTAAGACAAAAATGCATATTAGTTTTAGTCACATTTAGTCATAGTTATCCTTCTTAGTTTCAGTCTAGTTTTCGAAAACTCATTACAATTTAGTCTAGTTTTAGGCACATTTAAAATTCCATATTATAGCCACATTAAACTCATTCCCTTCCCTTCTCAGGCCCAGGGACCTCCTGTGTTGTGTCAACTGCATAGTAGTCTAGCTTGCAGTACTTACATTGTGGATGCAATTAGTCTCCAAGATACAGGTCTCATGCCTACAGCTGAATTCGAATTTGTTTGTAATAAATAATCGAATGTGATGATGAAGTACGGTACGCAGCGTCTTAACTGAAGCTCAACTCAACTTTTACAGCAGCTAGCTTGCCGCTAACGCTAACTGAAAACACATCGGAACACAGTGGCTAGCTAGGTAGCTAGCTGCTAATAAGTAACATATATAAGTAACACATCAGCAGTAATGAATCAAGTGTACTGATATTAAATGTACTACTAAATGTACTACTAACATGCCATTCTTAAATTAAAGCCAGTGACATGATGGTTAACGATTAGCGAGTTAACGATGGATACTGACAATTAGCATACCTAGCTAGGTAGCATTACCATTGGATTTCAATGGCAGTTATGCTAGCTCTGGCTATCCAGTCAAAGGAGCCTTGTTTCTGGACACGTATCACTTGACGAGCGAGGGCAATACAGTCATCTGGAAAGTTTAAAATGATACTAAACGAAGGGAAATCTACTGTATGGAGAATTTTCTGCTCAGTAGACAATGCAGATTCTAATTAGGCTGGTGGATATGTCCAATGTAAGAAGTGTGAAGTTTTAATGAAATATGATTGATGCAACTGTCGTTCTCCATAACAACTTGGATTAACCTGGATGGCTGGATGAAGTTTCAGACCGAACGTCAAAGATCTTCAATGGTAAGACTTGTCGGTTGTGCCTCTGTTGGTGTCTCGTAAAACGTGAATTTTATTAAAGCATAGCGTGTGTATTGTGTAGCTATTTCATTCCGAGATTGCAGGGGAGTGAAATGCTCCGCTCTGCTGCTGGTATACAGACAGCCGGAAAGGTTAACAAACGGAATGAAATAGCTACACATTACACACGCTATGCCTTAATAAAACCCACGTTACTCACATACTGGTTAACACTGTTAGAGCGGGTGTATAAACTGTACCTGAAACTGTTGCCACTACATTCGTTTTAATATTTTGCACTCTCTATCTAATCTAACCACTTCTGGCATTTAAGAGAGCTTCTCCTATGTCAACTGATCTAATGTCAGTTGGCTAGAGTGCGTGACGTCACAATGGCTCAACCTTCCCCATGTTAGTCAATGAGAGAAAAAGGGGATGAAAAAGAGGGATAAAAAAGGAGTGGCAAAGAGTATCGCCACGAAAAGTCATAGCAACCTGCACCGGATCGGGCCGGACATTTTGGTGTTTGAATGGCGTCTCTAGCTCAAACGGGCGAGGAGGAGTTAGCTGCAAGAAAAACGGGGAGAATAAATAAATAAATAAAGAAAACTTGACGATAACAATACTGTGCTTCCCTTCGGGCAAGCACACTAATAAAGAAAACTTGACGATAACAATACTGTGCTTCCCTTCGGGCAAGCACACTAATAAAGAAAACTTGACGATAACAATACTGTGCTTCCCTTCGGGCAAGCACACTAATAAAGAAAACTTGACGATAACAATACTGTGCTTCCCTTCGGGCAAGCACACTAATAATGTCATATCAAAATTACTAAAATATGGAATTATATAAATGATGACAAGGAATTATGGAATGGAATTTGAATTGGAATATGGATATGGAATTATACAAACTCAATGTCATATGGACACACAGCATACAATTTCGAACAATACTTCATCCAAAGGTTTATTGCGCAAAACACAGCGCTTATCACACATTAGACACTACACTCTTGTGGTGGAAAAAGGATACTGCATGTAGCATGCAACATGCCGTTACTGACTCGTCATTCTAGAACGAAAATGCTAGCCATGCCACATGATACTAATATAATAACAATTTTACAAAACGACATTTAAAACTTCAAAATCAAAACAACAAATCAAATGAGTTACCTGTCATCACATATATAGCTAATCAATGTGGGCATTACTTTGGTCTGTCTAGACAAAATACATATGAACATTATAAAAATGGTCAAACGAAAATAGAAAATCAAATAAAACTTAAACTACAATTCTTAATATCATAAAAATTTGATTGATATAATTGCTTATTTACAACACAAAACAGACATTTAATTGGCACGTGTAATACAAATATGGAATTATTCTAATAATAATTTTGCCCAACCTACATGCAGCAGTTATCTTCTCTTCTGTCTCAGGGTAACAACATGCTACTACAGTTTGAACAATATTTCAAAATAAGACTCTCGACCCAATGACGCAGGATTTAACAACCGCTACCAAGAACTTTATATACAACTCCGTTACACATGCAACATGTTTAACACACATTCTGATTAATAATCTATACATTATTCATTACTCATTATAAACCGCACTGGTTTGATTCACTGTCATTCAGAGAATCAGTTCTGTTCTGTGTTTTCCAGGACCATTACTCTAGAGCTAAAACTGGAACTTCAGGACATGATTACTCCAAAGAGGTATTTGATTTTGGCCCATTGTGAAGTCTGTATAGCACTAACCCAGGCATGTTAACCTGCTCCAAAATGTTTTTCTTTTTTTCAGCTTAATAGCAGCTAATTCTCTGCTTGACTCCTAACATTCCTCCCAGAGTGTTCTGCCAAAATACTGTGAATGCACCGGTTCTTCATTTCCATCAGGAAATAAATGACGCACCAGGGGCGGCTTGTCCATAAGGGCGATTAGGGCGACGCACTGCCTACGGTAAAAAAAAAAAAAAAAAAAAATGCTCCTGATGTATAAATGCAATTCCCTTGTAAGTCGCTTTGGATGAAAGCGTCTGCTAAATGACAATGTAATTGTAAATGTTATATTTTTTCTGTCAGATTCTACCACTAGACCGTCTGATCTGCCTTTGAATGTCATTGTCCAATCAGGTAACAGTCGGGCAGACAGGCAAAAGTTGTGCTTCAAATGGCCCCGCCCCTTCTGAACAAAATGGCAATCGCATGAAGTGGAATGACAAGCGCATTTGTTTACGTTTGAAATCCACCAAGGTTTATGATGTTAAGCTTCATGTTTATTGAATTATTAGTAAAGCAGTGCATTCATTAGCCTACTAGTAACAGTAATACAACATAGCCCCATATGTTGACACTGAGCCTTATGCTGTAAACCGTTGACAAAATTATAAAACACTACGTTAAATAAACCTACATTATGCGTTAAGAGAAGCCAGATACGTTGATATTAAACCATGTATGAGCATGCACGTCTTGGATAGTTTGCTCCTGAGCCTTCTGCCGTAAACCGTTTGTGTTTGCGCATGCGGACTCACATCAGGCAGCGACGGACTCACATCAGGCAGTGGACTCACATTTGGCAGCGACAGACACTTTCAATGCATTTTCTATAGCTTCCGGGAGGGCCTCCATGCTTTCGTCATAAGTAATGGACATAAAATCGTATAAGAACGCCATACAGCTTCGACCAAGGCTCTGTACCTACCATCCTTAGTTTGAGTATGTAGGGTGTTCCGTTTTCGAAAAGAAGTATACCCAAAGGACCCGTATGTGTACTCATAACGGACAAAACTTTGAGTGTGGAACCAGGGTACACTTTCCATTCTCAACGGCCGCCATCTTGTCAACGTAGCGGAAGAGGCGGAGCCAGGCAGAGCTTTTCGTTTTATTTCGAAAGCAATGGCGGACATAATGGTTACGGTGGCTACGATAGCAGAGTCAGTACACCACAAGGCTACAGACCGTAAATGTCAATATCTGCAGTAATTAAACAACTGTACTGATATTAAATGTACTACTAACATGCCATTCTCAAATTAAAGCCAGTGACATGAGTATTTTGGTGGTTTTTAACGATGTATACCGACAGTTAGCATACCTAGCTAGCCTAGCTTGGTAGCATTACCATTGGTTCTGAATGGCAGTTATGCTAAGCAGCTGGCTATCCCCCACCCGGGACTGTAGTTCATTTCCGGTAAGTGCACCACGGAGTATTAGATTTGGAACAACACTCACCTGCTAAGAATATGCGTACCTAGTAAGTGTGTACTGTGTACTGCGTATAAGTATACTCATGGATGTATGGAAACGGAACATAGCACAAGGCATATTCTGTCAAGATGGCTCACGTTCAATGCAACAACTCAATTCGCTCTTTGGCAGAAAGTTCAATAAATATGGTTGGTTTTGACTTATATGTTGCCCCCTTCTTTATGTTGTTACTGGACATATCATGTGTTCTGTGAAGCTATGTTACATCAAACAACATTTGAGACATGTGGATAATGAAAAAAGTGGGATAATTTAATGTGGAGCTGTCATGAGCGAAAAGTTCCGGGCTAGCCAAAAGTTCCGGGTGACGCAACAGAGACCGATCAGCTGTTTATCCGGCTAGCGAGAAGTTCCGGATGACGCAACAGACGTGATAAAGAATTTTAATATGACACCGAACATTACTAGGGAATTACGGGGATAAATACGATCAAATACCTTAATATCTCCGATTCTGTTCATTTAAAGCTCGCTTTGGACGTCTCAAAACTTAATTTGGATCGCGGACTTCACTGTTAAAGACTAGTTTGGCTGTGAACACAAAGCTATACTTTATGTATTAGGTAATTGGTTAGCTTAAACTACAGTATCTTGACCTAGCTAGCTAGCAATTGTCGTTGTAATCTCACCAGCGGAAAATACACGAAAACGTAAATAACTTGGATGACTGATAAAAGATATATGTTACACATCACAAACACACGTAATCGATGTTTTTTTTGTTTGAGAATAACGTAATTGGTTAGCTTATTTTACGCGAGCTAATTGACCTAGCTGGCTATACAGTGTTTGGTGTTTTGGGTAGCTCAAGCTAGCAATCTCACAGACACACAATTGATGTTTTGGGGGAAATAAGGTAATTGGTTATCTTAAATGAATGCATGCTGTTCACTTGGTCATTGTCATTTATACATTTTATTAACCCGTTGTGTTGCTCAGACGACTACTTAGACATGGTCAATTATGTTAGCTAGGAGTATGGTGTTACTAGTTCTAATGAACTCCGATGAAGAGGGGTGCAGTGCAGGAGTTTGTGTGTCACGGTCCTCATACCATGTGTCAGAGGAGGGCAGTGTTGCCAACTTTTCTGTGAGGAAAGTAGCTGTAAGCTCTCTGAAAAGTCGCCAGAAGTCGCTAGATGACGTAATAACTAATTTGCATAATATGTAAATAAGCTGCGGATGCGCACAATATGCAATTCTGACGGGGTAACACTAATATTTTTCCCGCAAATACAAAGTTCTAATATGTTGCTGTTATTTCGTCAGACTGCGCTATGTGAGTGGAGAGGAGACCATGACAGCCCTCGCTGTTCTCAGCTCTCGTGAGATCAGTTGTAACATGAACTGCAGAACAGGATATGTGAGATGCTTTTTCAGTGCTTTGTCAACACAAAAATCCACCAAATGACAAAAAAAAAAGTCGCTAGATTTGTCGCTAGTCGCTTTTTGCTAAAAAAGTCGCCAAGGGGGTCTGAAAAGTCGCCAGATATAGAGACAAAGTCGCTAAGTTGGCAACACTGGAGGAGGGAGCCCACCACTTTATTTTCATTAATCCTGGACTTTGGAAAACTCATCTCTGTCGAAGTGTCAACTTTAACAGGAACCCACACGACCTCCGGTCAAGGTAAGTTGATTTACTTGCTTTGCAATTACAGATACAATTTGCATTTAACACGGTTCATTCACGTAAACGCTGGATTTAATTGTGTGTTAACTTCTGTCCACGTTTACCAATCCATCAGGTAGGCCTACTTATGGAACAGATGCACATTTCGCAAAGTGACATGGTCATAGTCAACATCGGAATTTGCCAAGCCAAATTCCGAGACTTAAACGGTCAACTGAGTTCATCTGGATGACCGATGATGTAAGTAAAACTTTTTCAACAACCGCCGAATGAAGTCTTTAGAAATGTAATAATGTAACACAGTATCATCGTAACTGGTAATTGAGCATACAAATTGGTCTTGCACCATGAGGATGCAGTTTGCAACTGGCAATTCAACTTTGCATTATTTTGATTCAAGGTCAATACTTGTTTTGACAGTGGTTCTGAGCAACCTAAAACTTGAAACTAGAATTGCTATAATTATGAGGCTGCTTAATCACTACGGACAAGTACACAAATGCTTTGTCAAAGTCAGAATTTCTTATTTCAAGCAACCTTTTCATCTCTACAAAAGGCTTTAAATGATTTTCAATTAGTTACTTCAACCTAGACACAGTTGCTATGGTAAGAGCAGGTGCCAACACTATCTGCACACTCTATTATCTCAATGATCAATTTCACATATGCATTGACTTCCAAACTCTCCAAAACAAATGGCAATATCCTCAACAGGACAAGCATCTGCCCAGATGACTGTTTTAGGTAACCAACACTTGAAGTTAATGTACCAACAGAAATTGGGTATGGCCGATCTCTTACCTCTAGAGGGGAATAAGGGAAACCAGAAATAGCAAAATTCACTGAGTCAAGACCTGTCTGCCTAGACTGAACAAGATGATTCACACGCATTTGATTTTTTAATGCCCTCCAGAATTGCATGCATAATGATTCTATTCATAATTTTATCACACTGTCTGTCTGATGTTTCACCAATGTCCTTTTAGTATATGCATCCTCATTGAAGTGTGACTGCATTTCCTCCATAGCACAATACATTGTTTTTTCTCGGTTAATAGTTTGCATTTTACCACCACTGTACAATGCATCCACGTCTCCCTTGATTCTATTCAATATTACATCTACGACAGATTGACGGAGGTCTGCTGATCTAGCCATGGCAATTAGCCTAATAACAACCAGTTTAGACCTGTATTTTGGATTTAGGGTGTAGTATAATGTTAACAATTTGTTTTCTGATGGAAAGGATCCTAGTGTTTTACAGATCTCTCTTTCATCCGTGTACAAAACTATCTGCAATTTAGCATTGCTGTGTCTAGCCCTAGTCAAGACTTTACATTGCCCACCCCCCTCCTCACACTTTGCTTTACCTCCAATTCATTATCTATGTTGTACGAGCTCCCCTTATGATGTTACCTAAGTACTAGCTTTGAGTCTTTGCTACAGTGCAATATTAAATATGTTTGTGGATAATACAATGGAAAACTTCACCCCATTGCTTAAGAGAGGTGGCCGTTCAACTGTATGGACATCTTGGGGGATGATTAGACACAAACGTTATTTAAGCCCAGCCCCACTAATTGGCATGGGTTGGTCAAAATAATGGAAACACTCGTCAGTACAAGGCAATATTTGTCTTTCATAGGTATATCTTATGTTTAGTACTTATTGTTAAGTTATGTTATGTTATATTATGTGGAGTACTTATATGTTATGTTATGTCTTGTTATGGTAGTGTGGTACGGTGTCCTGTCCTAAGAATTTCAGTGCCCAGACCGACTCTGTTGTTCTGTGCATCTGACAATAAAAGACTTGACAATACAATTAAATTCAATAGCACTACACACTGCAGCCTCTTAAAAAGTTAAATGGTGTTAGGTTTATCATGTGAACCATCTTTTCCATTAAGTAGTAGTTTGGGGTGGCCATTATGTGTGCTAACTTCTGTACGCATGCTTCCAAATCCATCAGGTACTGACGCAACAGATCCACAATGCTGAAGCCAACAAAGACGTGGTCATGTTCAGTATTGGAAGTTGTCCTGCCATGTTTCGCGACTTTCTGGCAGGCCCAGATTTTAACTGGCTGACCGATGATGTAAGTAAAACTTAAAAAATACATTTTTATTTTTACTTTTTTCCAATCATGTTGTCATCAGATTTCTTTTTTCGTTCTTGTACATTGTAAATATGTGCATTGCAGCAATTGTTTCAGATCACAAACTACATTTCACTGTAAGAAGTTTCTATTTTCTCTCTAGTCTGACAAACTACTAGTATCTGTAATTGTTTTGTTATTGTTTTTTTGTCTTCACAGGACAAAGCAGTGTCCCATGCCCTTACCACAGACGCATACACGTTATGATGTCGTGACAGCACATAGTTGTGTTAATAACGTGCTCTATCAATGGCGTGGTGCTACTGCCCCGTCTCGTTGGTCTTGGCTCTCCTGACCGTGGCAACTTTGCTTTTTCATTAACGTTTTCTAGTCACTAACACCCCACCCATAACATGTATTTTTCAACTAAACAGGTCTTGCTTTGAATAGTGTAAGTTAGCAGGTTTTTAAAACAAGTATGCTTTGCAGTTTGTCTTGTATATTTCCACAGGTCTACAGAATTAAACACATTAAGTCTCAATTCATTTTGACTGACCACAGCATACAAGACCCTCCACCTGAAGACTGGCACCTATCTTCCTTTAATCACCAGATACTAAATGACTGACATTGAAATAAAAAATAAATCTTGTACACTGGCATAGTTCTGCAACATTTTCTATTGAACTTTAAGTTAAAATTCGTTCAGATATTGCTTATCATGTGTTTACATGAACATCTGCACCCTATTATAATTACTGCACTTGGTTTGGGACTGTACTGTTAAGGTGCATTCATGGGCTCAGCTACTGTGCTTTATGAACATTGCCTTTAAAAGCAAGCAACCAACCTGTAAATCAATGTGAAACTCAACCCAAGATGAACAGAAATTGTGAGTAAGAATGCTCTTTTTTTCGCAACAATTTGTGAAATAAAGAAACGTCAACATGCTTCAGTGTTCTGCTTCTTGTTTAACAAACAAACACAATTTTCATCTTCAGGAACTCATTTCAATAACATGATGCATACGAGGAGGTGTTCAGGGCTAGTCTAGGCTATTGCATTGATGTGCTACATCCCACACAGCAAAAGGACACCGCAGCGGATCCGCCGCGGAGGTGTCGCGGGTTCCGCAACGGACCCGCGAAACAGACCCGTATCGGGGTCCACTTGCACAGTCTAACAGATCCGGTACGGAGGCGGTAGTGGAGCCCGCATTGGCTCCGCACTGTATCCGGTCCGCATCCGTGCTTACCTCGAGGACCCGCCGTGGCTCCGCACTGAATTCGGTCCGCATCCGTGCATACCTCGCGGACCCGCCGTGGCTCCGCACTGTATCCGGTCCGCATCCGTGCATACCTCGCGGACCCGTCGTGGCACTGCACTGAATCCGATCCGCATCCGCGCTTAACACCTTATTATTATTAGGTGGAGGTATATTGTACATATTCTTTTGTTTAGTAGCCTAGCCTACATTCATTGTGAGATTATGTCAAAACCTATTCCTAGAGAACCCTGTAGCCTAATGTAGATAATGAAAGTAGGAATATTTGTTTATATTATACCCTCATCTTCAAACAGCATCGAAATAGCCTATATTTAGTGCTATATAATAATAATAATAATAATAGTAATAATAATAGGCCTAGGTCGTTGCAGACATCAAATAGCTTGCCTATTCAACTTCAATGAAATGCTGCGCCACAAACAGTCTAAGTTGTCTCCTTATTCTACTTTGCCCTGTTTCTACTATTTGCATTATATCTGTCCATAAGCACAGCTTAACTATCATAAAATGAATAACTGATGAATGACGAGAAGTGCAATAAAAAAGTTTATTCAACAGTTGATTTAGTCAGGCGATTCGATTTAATAGGCTATTCCGTGTGTGGGGACTCAAGTGCGGACGGCACGGCACGTCTTCTCGTGGCCCGATCCCCAGTCAGATTGAACCACCTTATAATGTGTCGCGTGACCTCAGCCTCCGTAGCGGACCGTGTCAGAGCGTTTTTTCTGACTGCACCTGTAATCAAACAGACAGATTGTATGTTTATGAAAACAAAAAAAGACGACTTACACATAAAACATTCCCAAATCAACACTACACTAGATAACTCACATGGTTACAACACATTAGGCGGGTCCTGTCCCAAGTGTAACCGGTGGCTTGTTCACTCTGCGTTGTGTTGTGCTGGCAAGCGGACACACGACTCTGTTTTGAATATTTATTGTTCTGGAAGACAGCAGTTGACAAGGCAGTGAGAATCCTACCCTCTTCCTTAGAATTAAGAGACAGGGCATACAACCACACAAGCCACGAACAGCAAATACAAACTTAACAGTCTGCCCTCAAAAAGTCCTTCACGAAAACTCGCGAACTTCCGTTACACAAGGCTAGGGGAGTAGCCTAGCCCCACACCAAAACCATACCATAAATGCTAGCGAAACCTAGCATGACAAGCTAACTAAACAAAATGAGTGTACAAACAAATAGGTATATAAACGAAACAATGACACACCTGGAAGACAGCAGTTGACAAGGCACTGAGAATCCTAACCTACAATAAATAACAATAGCATACATAAATATCAATACATTACAATGCTAGTCATTACCAACCTCTTAGCCCCCAAGTTAACTAGCCACAGGCTTATCCTATACCATGTGACAATAGTAAACTAAAACTAATATATAATATGCAACGAATTAAACAAGTCACCACCACAATAATAATGTATAAGTGTAGACCCTGGACCCTCCTGTGTGATCGGCCCCTAAGTAATCTGCTGTCCATCTCGCTTGAAAGACACGCAATGCGGGGCGCATTAAATCGCCGCCAGATGCATCTAGATTATAATGCTAATTCCCTCGAGTGAATACGCAAAAATTGTAGCCTAACTACTACTACCATAGCATACAAGCTCATTGACTAATATTCACCCTACTTTATTGACCGAAAAAACAGTACAAGCGAAATTATCAGCTTGATGTATAGTTTGCATTGCAAACGTGAACATTAACACATTCACTAGCAATAACTTGCAAAATGTTGCAATCGCACCTAGCAGCTACATGCCGCTACCATAGGCTACATATGAGTAACTCATTAAAACAGACCAGACCTAATAACAATGTGTTTTTTTTAATCACTCTACCATAACATATTCTGCCGAAATTGCTATCCCATTTTAAATCAAATAGCTTCAGCCTCACATGATCATCACATCAGCTAATAGTCTGATGCATAAATGGTATGATACAATATCAAACAATATTATTTACACAGCATTAATATACATGATGATTAAAAAAAAACACAAAGGAAAATGTTTACTGTGAATCTCGCAATATATCAATAAATCAATACACTTACTTAAGAGGGCTCAGCTCAATGGTATAGGCTACTTCAAAGAAAATCTGGAAGCAATGAGAGGCGGCAAATAAAAATTCCACTGATATGGGCTCTGATATGTAGCCACGGCCGTTACAGCCGTTAAGGCGCGTCCGCGTTCGTGGATCCGATCCTGATCCTCTTGGCGGAGCCAAAACGGTCCTCAAAGGCGCGTCCGGCCCCCGGATCAGATGTGGGTCCGCTCAGGAGCTGCTGTTCGATAGCAGCATTTACTTCGCCGGCCGGAGGCGGCGCTGATCCGTCCTACGGCATCAAAACGAATGTGACAGTCACGCGGGTTTGGCGATTCGAATGCGGATCCGCGTTTGAGTCTCCTGCTGTGTGGGATGGTTTTGTATGTAACGCTAGTGTTACGGACAGTTAGCGTAATCACTTCGTGACATGAGCAACAGACGTTTAACCCGATGTGAAATAAACAGGCAAGCCAAGACGGCAATACGTTTATGTAGGCTAGCTTGTCACTATTAAAAGCTTATTTGACACGGTGTAAAAGTTTGATTAGCATGCTGGCTGTGTGTTGGTCGTATAGCTTCGTAAAAGTTCACTTGTGTGTTTAGTTCTATGACTTCGTAAAAGTCTAATACGTACTGTCTGCCGACATAGGCGAATAGGATAATGAAGATTATAATGTAATAAAGAATTGAAATTGAATGCAGTCGCTGTCGCGGTCTCTGTAGCTGTCCGCTTGTGTGTGCCTGCGTATGTCAACCGCGACGTCATAGCAACCAACATAGCAACGACTCAAAGACGATTTGATAAACAGTTGATCGGAACGTCTGTAGCGTCATCCGGAACTTCTCGCTAACCCTAGTAATGTTCGGTGTGACATGAAGATTCGATAATCTTCACGTGAAAAACAAAACAGCTGATAGGAACGTCTCTATTGCGTCACCCGGAACTTTTGGCTAGCCCGGAACTTTTCGCTCATGACAGAGCCACATCATGTTCGCTTATGAAGGCTCCTGGATGCAACTAACTTACCTCCATAGCTTTCCACCTGTAACCTGCTACTCTACCTACGTAGCTAGAGGGGAAATATTTCTGTTGTGTGCTGCCCTCTAGTGGACAAATAGGTATTGCTGAGTTAATCAGCTTACTGAATGTACCTACTTAATGGGTACGCTTTAATCATTATCAAAAAAATTGCCCCCCCCCCCTGAGAATTTTTTCGGGAGCCGCCACTGTGAAACACTTGATTGGCCAAAACACTAAACCTGTAACCTGGCTTAGATATTGCACTGCTGCAGGATGTTTGTGCAAATAAGTCTCCTCTTGCTGAAATATAAGCATTTATATCGTAAATATCTAATGACTTAACGCAAGTTGACCAGACTTGGAGTAGTAACCCATGTTGTGTGGGAATGAACTTGTGTCTAAAACCAGCCTCCAAATTCTTCTTCTTCCCCTCCAGACAGGTGTGGATTGGAGTGACATGGTCTGAAAGGAGTCTGTGGCATTAGCAAAGGTTCACCAGGCATAACAGGGCTATTTGTGTGAACGTTTCTCTTGATTGAGACTTAATAAATGTCTCTTGTGGTAAAAGTGTGTCTCTGACAGCCTTCTCGTCTGTCCATTGGACTCATCAGTGAGGGGTTCTGAATGCAAGGCAGGGGTGTCAGTTTCTCTGGCCCTGGAATGTCCTGTGCCACATCCCTACGCCACGCGGATCACCGAGAGGGGACAGGGTGACATTCCTATTTCTGCCCCTCCCCCCCCCCCCACCCACTCTACCCCCTATCTCCACTGAAACCATAAACTGTCTCTTGTCTCTTTCAATAGTTTAGGTTTGGTCTTGTACCATTACATTGCAAAGACATCCATGTGTCCCTGGAAATCTGGAACATTTGGAGCACGCTAAGGCATGTGTGACCTGGCACAACCTCTTCTGAGGAAATGTACTGAAGAAGTACACTCTTGCTTATTAATAACATGTAATCCCCATTGCAAGCTTCATCATATTTCGATTCTAAGACCCTTTATTGCCTAAAAAAAGCATTGCTAAACATTAAAATACCCATAAGTGTGTCTAATCACATACTTTTAGGGGTTCAGCACCTATACCACACTTACAGCATGCTGCATCCAGAGCTGGCCAGACCTGTGACCATAAAGAGAGCAGACTCTTAGCTCCTCTGGGTGGATAAGGGCTGCTACGCTTGACCCACAGCTGGCGAGTGTGGTGTGGTGTCCTCACGGCTGACCTATGAGAGGCCAGCGCAGTTTGGAGACCGTGAGAAAAAGCACACAGCCTCTGGTCTCTCCCCATGCCAGGAGTGTGGGTGGCCAGCAGCAAGGCTTTTCCCAAGAGCTCCATTGGTGGAGGGAGCTGGCGCACGCTCCACCACATGCGCCAGATTCTTTGCATTCATTTAGTTACCCGTCTTTATCTATGGCAGTGCTTTTTTTTTTTTTACAGAAAACACCAATAACCTACGCATTTTTAAAGTGTTTCAGTCAGTGATATTTTGAGGTTTTTTTTAAGAAGTGTTTTTGTTTGCTGGAGAGAGTAGACGGGGGGGGGGGGGGGGGGGGGGGGGCAGTGACAAGCCCATGGAGGCAGGGAGATTGCAGGTCTTTGGGCCTTGAACTGTAAATGACAGAGACAGAGTACCAAGGGCGTGTACAACATTCAAAATGTTTAGCTATATCTCAAGGCTTCTGTTTGGCTAGAGAGTGGTATGTCAATGCTTTCTGAAACCTATTTCTTGGAGTGTCATTAATGATGGTACAGCAAAGCACATTTTTGGCAGCATTCTGCTTGAAATTGTTGTGAGATTACCTTACCTAAACACTGCTCTGGGATATAAGATTATCTGAATTACAGTTCTCTTTCTGTACTCGCTTGGATTAAAATGGTGTGAGTATACATCCTCTATACATAGCAACCTTCAACAGCCAGGACCTTCATGTGAGGCTACTGCATGATCTCCTTGTCATCATGCTGCAAGTCTCATCACACAAAATGTCTGTTTGATTTAAAGCCATTTCCATATGATGTGTACATGGTCCCAAGTATATGTTAGGTAATGTTGACTTGAATGTCTCAATGAAACAAGACTGTGTCTATCAGATGCAGTGAATTTGAATTAAGTGTTGAGTTTTTCCAGCTCTAAAGAGTTCAGTTAGTCCAGAGGTTTCCACTAGCCACTGCCAGAAGGGAAATTTATATATACACATCTCAAAAAGAGATTGTTTGTGCTTTCTATGGACTCTGGGGGCCCCTAACACATCATCCCCCCAGTCCACACACACGCACATACACACA
Source organism: Sprattus sprattus (assembly GCF_963457725.1). NCBI lineage: Eukaryota > Metazoa > Chordata > Actinopteri > Clupeiformes > Clupeidae > Sprattus > Sprattus sprattus. The sequence goes on along the minus strand of NC_137921.1, from coordinate 63,156,776 downwards.
CACACACACACACGCACATCTAGAAAGAGTATCCTTTAAGCGAACCATTTATTTTCTTGAGAAGCCTACAAAGCAAAGTGCATAGTATACTAGATGTAGTGGTATGTCCACATCATGAGCAGATAAATCAATAATTATGTTAATAAGAAACCTCGTAAACAAAAAAAAAATATGTCTTTGTAGTAAAAAATGTGTGCTTAGACAGGACACTTTATACAGAATAATGTAAGTGGATATTTTGGAAGGCAACTGTCATTTTCATGTTGTTATAAATTGAGCCAACCTTCATGAGGCCTATCTGTGGAGACATCTGTTTATTGGGATGCATCATGAAACTTAAGCAAATCTCCTTCAGAGAAAAGAGCACTGTTAGATAGATATAAAATAGATTTTATTTTCCTATTGGTTTTGAGAGAACAATGCCAGCACAGTGTGTATCACCAATAAACCTATTTTAAGGCTAAAGCTTTGTACACTGTCAGACTAAAATAAGCATATTCCATACAAAGCGAATATTTGCCGCTTACACTTTAAAAAATGGTTAAGTAAAAACAGTATAAGCTATTAACAGTGTGTAGGGAATAACAGCAGCAGCTAGAACGTTAATGCAAACACCTATACAAAGCGGCTAGCTACATTGCGCACTATTATAAATGTAGGTAGTTAGCGGTTGTTACAATTGACAACTAATTTATCTGCAGGTAAAAATGATACCACTGTAAATGGTACTTAATGGCACTATTTCAGTAAATGCACGCTAAGAGATCCTCACTGACCACTTTTTTTTTATCGCCTGCGTTTTTGTTTCCAGTAGTAGGCTTATGACAGGTAGTTATGTTTCAATGGTTCTGCACTGTAGACTCATTAAGAAGGTCTTAGCAAGCTAATAGTAGAGGGGCCTCAAAGGGGATCTCACCACATGTCATTGCAGTCTCCTAGAATTGTGGTTGCTGAAGACAAATGTAATCAGCTGTCCTCGGGGACCCCCTTCCAGCTCGGCGCCCCAGGAAATTGCCTGCTTTGCCTCCCCTGTCACAACTCCCCTGTGTGCATGTGTCAGAGAGGGAGGGAGACAAAGACAGAGAAAGTCACAATGAAAGGGTGAATGTGAGCATGTGTGGGAAAGAAACATAGTGTGATAGTGTGAGAAAGTAAATATATATGTGTGTGTGTGTGATCTATTGTATGTTTGACATTTAATGAACACGTGTATATCTGTGTGTTTGTATGTGTATCTTAGGGAGAGAGAGGGACTGAACTTGTGTGTATGTGTGTGTGAGTCATTGCCTATCAGACGTATGAGACGCCATATGTTTCCATCCAGTTCGCTGAAGAACAAATGTGCTGTCCTCTTTTTCAAGTGAGGTTCCAGTAAGTGTCTGGTTTTTCACTCTCGCCACATGTCTTAGGCTAATGCAACAAGGCCATACTTGGTCAACACCAATTACTCAGAAGCCCTTAATGATACACCTGCTAATGTATTCCCTAGCCAACTCTAATCCCAGTTATAGCTGATAGCAGATGAAATGAACGAGTGATTGAGTACAGAGGAAAGTTATTTTCACTTTCTTCCCCCTTAATGACCCGTATGTGCTCCATACATATGTTCACAATCTTAGCCTACAGTGATTAAATCAGAATTACGATGTTGAGGGTGTGCCCCTGGTGTCTACAGCCCTAAATGCTCTACTGGGGGTGATGTGGGTGTATGTGGGCGTAAAACCAAAGGAATGTAGAATGACTCCTCATGTTAACAACTGAAGAAAAACACGTTTAGGGCTTTGCGATGTGTTTTGTAGCACTGGTCTGCTTTAAGTAGGTAACCCTGCTGTAAGGTCTTTCTGTGAGTCTTTTAATAATGATTTATTTGGAGGTTGCCTTCTCAAGACAGCTTTGACTACTCATGTCCTTTCTTAAGTATGGAAGTATTTAGGCTACTTCATGTTTGTCATAGTTTTAAAATTGTTATCATTTCCGTGGTTGTTTTGCTGTTAATGCTTTCAATGTGTACAGACCTTGTACGAGGACTAATACACTATGAACTCTGGATGCTATGTGCTCAATATGCCTCATAGGGCTTTGGTTTATCACAAAAACAATGGAGGCACACACATATACTTTATAAGAGCAAAATGAAGCAAAGCAAAGGCTTCATGCATGAATATGCCTGATCAAAGAGCTCATAAGACAATAATGTTGGCTTACTAGTAAATAAAAGCCAACACAATGACACAGTGCAGCTCTCCCTCCAGCCCCCTTTAACTCCCTCTGGGGCTGGGAACGGTCTGAGAACAGCCCTCCAAAGGAGAGACTGACCACCCACTAAACAAGACCGACCTCCCAGTCCCAGAATCCATGAAATCTAGTGGCGGCTGGTGACCCCCCCCCCCCAACCACACACACACACTTCACCCCTCATTCTTAAAACAAAACTAGACGTACCACATGGCAGGTCATGGACCACCGCCTAAAGTGAGAGAATTACCAAGAATTAAGAAAATTTAAACACTAAAAGAAAATATATGAAAGAACAGAATAATATGTGTGTGTGTGTGTGTGTATAAGTTAACCCTGTGTAGACTGACACATCCAATATTAGCCAGAAAGTTATTTTGTAAGTTTGTTTAATGAATCGTGTTTTTTTTGTATTATATTGGATACATCAGGTCAGAAACTTTTCACAGCCTTTTTATTTCCTGTTGTCGTAAACAACCCCCCCCCCCCCCCAAAAAAAAGATATTATGCTTATTACAGCGTCCCCTGGTGGTCTAATGATGTAAAATTTTGCATCACATCAGGAAAGGATCCTGAGTTCATATGCCATGTTTCATGTAATTGCTGAGATATGGTCTTTCTGTCAGCATCATGAATGGCAATACAAAAACAATGGAGGGATTTACAGATAAATACTTAAATACCTTAAATACCTGCTGTATCATATTTGATACATTCATTTTCAACAGGTGTTTTCTATGAAATAAAGTATAAAATATTAAGTTCTTCAGTTAGTTGCTTCAATACCGTACATTTTTATATCACACAATGAATAGCAATATAGATGTAATTCTTACAGTGACTTTCAAAATTGTCAAAGATTTTTTCTGCTAAATAGTTGAGTTACGCAAGTTCCATGAGTTACTACATGAAGGCAGATATTTTGGATATAGCATTTTAAGGCCCGCTCTTGCACACAGTGTACCAACAGTTTTTTGATAGACAGTGGGCAATATGGCGCTCTCTGATTTTATCTGCTTCGATTTCCCTTCTTGGTAAGAAATACTGGTGAATATTAATGTCACTTACTGATATGGGTGGCATTATTATTAGTTTTTTTCAGGAAAGTATTGATTATAATGACGTAAACGTCTCGAAAATACATGTAGCAAATATGACTGAACCTTTTACAGTTCTCAGACGGTTGGTGGGGGTTATCCCATTGACATTAGAGGCCTGTGTAGTGTTGACATGACATACTAATGATAATTGCACCCGCATTACTCAAAGACATTAATATTTCTAGTTAGTGTATCAGACAGAGAAAGAGGGAAATGTGCATCCATATATAGCCTACATCCAGTGTGCTTAAACTTCTTCTGAAGGAAGAGAGTTCATTTCAGCAGGTCACAATGCCCCTGGACAATCCCAATGACTTGAGATGCCTGCGCAGTGTCAAAAGAGTAGACTAATAATAATGCCACCCATATCAGTAAGTGACATTAATATTCACCAGTATTTCTTACCAAGAAGGGAAATCGAAGCAGATAAAATCAGAGAGCGCCATATTGCCCACTGTCTATCCCTAATGAGCCTACCCATATCAGTCTTTCCTCCATCCCATCCTGTAAGACAGAGCGATACACAGAGGCTGACCCTAAAAAAGTAACCTCACATACACACATCTCTTCAAGTGCTAACACTAACATGTATGCACTGCCCAGGCCTGTGACCTAGTGTTACAGCCTACATATTCCTTAGTCTTGAAGATGGATTAGTGGCTTACTTATTCCATTTTGGAATATTTATCCAGCTCTATATGATTTCCCACCCCTTTCATGTCTACTGCTCTGGAATATAGTCTACATAAGTGGACAAGTGACCTTTCGTGGACCGCATTGGACACTTTTGATAAAATGAGCACTGCTCTAGCGCAAGAATGCTCTAACCATAACTCAAAGTGCATTCATAAATTCCTCTAACCTCGATTCCACCCACGTCTCTCGTGTAAGTTTCCATTTGAACAGCATTCTTTTTTCCTCCACTCTCTCTTACGAAGCCCGCCGAACTGCCACTCTTACCCAGTTCTCTAATTTTATTTTCCCTTTAGAAAAAAAAAGAGTCTCGCGATAGGCGCTCACTTGCACCGCCGCCATATTGTGTGACAGTATTTTGATTCGTATCTGTTGGCAGCAAGAAAGGAAAAGAGAAAATAAGGGGGGAGACGAGGGGGAAAAGAAGAAGAGCTGTCAAAAGAATTCCCGAGTCTCTGAAACAGCGGTGGGCTGCGGCGTATTATCCCCCTAGTTCGCCGTTCCAAACTGAGTAGGCCAGGGTGCTATAGATTCCCTTCTTGAAGTTCCTCCTCCTCGCTTTTCCGTCAGCACCCCGGCCCGTTGGAGTTTCGGTGGCTGTGTGTCGGGTGTTGAAGGTGGCCCGGGGAGCGGCGGCGGAGACGGTAAGAGAATGCCTCAGAAGAGGCCTAGAAGTGTCTGGAATCATTTGACTATGGCTGAACTTTTCCAAAAGTTTTAGTAGGAACATTAACCGTATGTTGCGTTAGCAAATAATGTTATAAAAGCGTCTGAACCACCGTCTTCTCTTCCCTAGAGTGTCGAAAACTTTCTTATGAAGTTGGCTATTCAGGTGTGAGTTTTTTCCCCTTCTGCAACTGGTATCGATGATATTGTTGGACAGTACACGCGGTTCACTCCTTTTAAGAGACTCAGTTGCTTACTTTCGCAACATTGAAATAGTATGATTGCACACTAAAACGGCATCCAGTGTTTTGTGGGTTGTGTGGGATATTTTTAAAAGTTTGTGCATAGCCTGAACTGTGAATAGCCATAGCTGTCTTGGCCATGTAAAAAGTGCTGCTAACTTAGGCTACACATAATATGAACCGTAGTTTCAGTCCTGTGGTAGTCTATGGAGGTTATTGGGCGAAATATAGTTTATGTGAGCTTATGGCTTATGTCTTTTAAACGTTCTAAAATGACTTTACGATTTCCTTAATAAGGTTAGCCAATAATCGACACAGATTTGGGTACTGTATCGTTTTCTTCCGCCGACCTATACTTCCGAAATGTAACAATTTTGTGACGTTTATAACCTGGTAGTAACTCTTCGAAGTCCGTCTACATTTTAAGAAGTTCAACAGGAATTAACAAGAGTTAACATATCTAGTGTTAACGTTTTACTGATACGCTTCCATACCATGACATGAAAAAACGGTAACGTTTTTTTTTTACCTAATAATGCAACATTATGCAACAATTAATTAATGCAGCAATGTACATTGTCGTTTGAAGTTAGAAAGTCGTATTAAAATTGGATGAGCTAAGCTTATTTGCCAGAGCCTTCCGCGATGGATCAGCAACTACTGTAAACGTTATGTTGAAAAATCAGAGACTAGTTTACTCACTCTTTTCCTTGGTTGTAGATATTAGGATATTAAATTGTGTCTTGTTTTGTTCATTTGCTGGCTTGCTTGTGTTTGCTGACGGATTGAACAACATGGTCAGTCACACAACGAACAAATCTCATGATTACCTGACAGGTCATTGCGCAGCTTTTGTAAATAGACCATTCCTCAGCCCAGGTTAATAGGCCGTTCTTGGCTACTTGTAGGCAATTTGTTATTTTGTTAATCACTATCATCTACCGTCATGCAGTGGAGCTGGAGGATGTATAAATGCTTAGTGTTTTAAACTGAGCTGTGTTCCCTACCCTGTTTAATCTCCACAAAATCCTTACTTTTGTGTTTCTGTAATTCAAGAGTTATGATTCCATCATGTGCATAAACTATTCACCTCTGAATAGTTAGATGCATTGGCAGTTTGCTCACATGGGACCATCTAACAAGCAAATGTCAACAAAACAGTGATGTGAGAGCTCACTCCCCACATAAACCATGTTGTCAGGCATATGTTTCATGAACCTGAGAAAATAAAGTTATGTCCTCGCATGTCCACACATAAACCAGTGACTTGGATGTCTCGAAGCCCGTTAGAATGTTTGTTTTGTTTGGTGTTTGTCGGTTTGTGTGAGTGGATCCATCTTGGAAAGCTGAGATAGGTCATGCACTCAGTAAACCCATGATAAGTGTCAGGGTATCAGTCATCGGCAGCTTGTGCCTATCATGCTCGGGAGTCAACATTGCACTTCCTGACCAACGAGCTGTCATGGCAAACTGTTTATAGGTGCAGGGCCCTAAGTGGAACCGTGTGTGTGTGTGGCACCGTGTGTGTGTGTGGCACCGTGTGTGTGTGTGGCACCGTGTGTGTGTGTGTGTGGCACTCAAGTCTGCAAACATGTGGATGCGCCGCGGAGGCCCACTGCTTTGCCACCTCTCTGTGGGTGGGGTTGGGGAGTGAGGACCAAACGTGTGTTTGTGTGTTTGTGTGTGTGTGTGTGTGTGTGTGTGTGTGTGTGTGTGTGTGTGTGTGTGTGTGTGTGTCTGATGCATGTGTGTGCTGGGGGTGGTTGGTTGAATTCTAGCAATGCAAATATTGCTTCATAGTACAGCTCAAGTACGGGGCCTTTTATTTTTTTTAATGCTGTTCAATAAAAAAGACTGGTGAGCAGAAAAATGTCTTTCCCAGACTGTGATTGTATTTTTTTCCCTGCTCTGTTTTAGGATGAGGGGTTTATCCCATATCCTGGATCAAAGTGTAAGATAGTTTGGAAGTAAGCTGCTTGAAATAGCAAGTGGTTGGGGATGGATCTTGCAAGCTTGCAGATTTTTTTTGCCTTCTTTCCTCAGTCTTTAAGTTTTTTTTGTAAAATGTTCCAAGTGAACAAGGTTGATCTCTCTGGACTGTAGAGTATTACGTATGGTCACATTGGTTTTTGTCTTTTGGGGAAGTTTTTGTTCCTTTTGTGTCTCAAACACTGATGGGAGGGGAGACTCAAAATATTATGGTTAATTATTGCCAAGCCTTTAATGCTAGGTCCCTTAAGTAACCTGTTTTTAGGTTTATCATTTACAAAGCAGCTGTTGTTTTTTGTTTTGTTTTGATGTTTTTGGCGCAAGCATTCCTGGCATGGAGAGTAAATGCTAGTTGTTTTGTATCAACAGCAAATTCTGTCGGATATTCAGTTTGTGCAACAAAGTAACTTTAAATTCTGTGACAGGAAGGTAATGTAAGGTTCTTGCTGTCACTTATCTGTTGTTAGTCAGATTAGCATAATCCCTTACTCTCTGCTGGTATCTATTAGCGTACACTGACAAATAAACTTTGATGTGATTGGTAACCTCACGCATGCACTGTAGCCCTGCATAATTGCAACAATATTTGCTTGGTCAGCTATTAGCCAACACTTTCTACCAAACGCCATCGCCCTGCGTTTGCGTCAAGTGTGTATCCTGTGGTAAGGAGGGAGAGGTTTTCCCCTCCCCCAAGCCCTTGCCTCTGGGCCTGTCAGGAAGTGAGGTTCTTGTTTGACCCTCTCCAACCCACGAGCCCCCCCCCCAACCCTCCAACCCCTTTCACCATCACTTCACTGAAAAAGCTCTCCTGCTCCCTGTCCTTGTTTTCACATGGAATCCAGAGTTCCACATGGGCTAGTTTCCAGGTCGGGGGTGGTGTATGTGGGGGTGGTGGTGTATGCACCACCCGTGACACTGCTGCACAGGGACCTGCCGAAAAGGGAGTTTAGCTTGAAGGGGTCTAGCAGGGAGAGCCTCTTCCCCGCGCCTCTGAAATGGAAAAGATGAGGAGATGAACGCTGCGTTGTCGGGGGGCACACTGCCGCTCTGTCCATGTAGGGCCTAATCTGTATCTCAACCAGCCTGGTGGAAGTCAAGACAAGCAGAACAGCAACTGATTTCCTATACTGATGATTGATCCCCAGCCTTTATAGGTGATGTTGTTTTGTTGTTCCCAAGATGAAGAAACGGGAATAATATAAACACAAAAAACACAACAGCTGGGTGGGCTCATTATTGTCTTTAGATCATTGGTTCCCATTATATGGCTTTTTGACAGTGTCCATTTTGCTATAGATGACAAATGTGGAGGGATAGCCTTCTTCCCTGTGAAGGACTGAGCCCTATGAATACACAATATAACACCTCTCCCTCAGATGTTGTATGGAAAGCTTCAGTGCATATGGACTATTCCTGTGAAAGGGTTGTGTTTTGTGGGCCATCCTGAATTGTATTGGCTACTCGTCTTTTTCTCCTACTTTGGTTCAACATTTTGGACAGACTTGGATTTGGCAGCATCGAAGGTTGCAGGTTGAAAGGGCGAAAATTGTTGGTTGGTGTACAACTTATTCCACGAGAGTAAAGCATAATTCAGGTGATTTTCTTTTTTTGAAAGAGTGAAACAAACACATTAAGTGCCCATTCATTATTAAATGAACAAAAAAACGTTTTTGGAAGTGAAAGCTATTTTCCATGAAAAGAACATTTCACACATATTCTCTTGGGTACTTTATTCCATTTCACTTTGCTGTTCATTTAAATGTGTCATTTCTTGATGATATTCATTTCTCTCTGTGTTTGGGTGCTATTCAGTGGGCAATGGTGAACTTCAGGTGATCATCTGCAAGTTCTATAGTTATGCTTTTACTTATTGAAGGGGCCATGGAGTGAAAGCACGAGCAGTGTTTGCTGCAACAGATTAGTGATGCTTTCTTTGGTGTTGGTTTGCTTCACTTCACTTATAGCAGATTACACAACATACAGCACACAAGCAATCAACATTTTTTTTGCCCCTCCGGGCTGGAAATGCAGAAACCCATTCAGTTTTTGAATTCCCAAATATATATCTCTTTCAAACAACTGTACTGTTGAAACCATGAAATGTGGTTAGCTCCAACCAAGCGAAAAATCAAAACATTTACAGATAATCAGCTTTTCTCTCTCCCTATGTCTCTCTCAGTTCACTCTCCCTCCCCTCTCTCTTTTTCACTCTTTCTTTTACACTCTCTCTCGGTTTTCCCTCCTGATCCTTCTTCTTGCCTTTGGAGAGCAAAAACTGCTTCTGTCATCAGCAGCCCTGGCGAGGCTCCATGTGTGTGCCTGGGCACAGAAACGAGGCCTCTGGCTGCTTGTTAGCAGAACAGACCCGCTGCTCCTCCCTAGCCAGACTCGCCCATGGAGAACTACTCTATTGAATTGAAATTGAAATCTGTGGAGATATTTCTTTGTATTATCCCACAAAGCTCTAAAGCAAAGGGCCAGAGGTCCCCATCCCCAGGCCTGAAGCCAGTAGAGGAAGCATGCGGTGATGGTGGCAAAGACCACCTAATTGGGCATAGCAGTTGGTGGAAGCCAGCTCAACAGGGATGCCCATCCTATTTTGGTTTGAAGCAGTATGTGATCTGACCATTAGTTTCAGTCCAGATCTGCTACAGTCATAAGGTCCCATGCTGGGTAACCAGCTGGAGCCAAAATCATGCCTGGAAGGTCAAGCAGTAAACATTTGCAACAGTGACCAGTTTTATGACAGTCATAACACATAATGATATCGAGGCATATAGGCTTAGTGGTTATGATATATGGTTTTAAACCAAAGGCAAAGTGAAATAGATGCTCTCCAAAGATGCAAATAAAAGTTTGCTCTGTGAAAAATACAAGCAGTCCTGACCGCACCACCCCAGCCTCACCCCCTAAGGCCTCTCAGATGTTTGCTTTGAACCCCGTGCTCTGTTGTTTCTTCCTCCAGTGTGGGTTTATCTTTCTCCCATTTGCAGTTGGATTACAATCCTGTGAATGTTGTCTCAGGGTGACATTGGGAGTCATAAGGTTTGGTGTTGCGTTTCGCGTGGATGAATCATAGAATCACCCCATAGTCGAGCTTGTGTTGAAATATTTGCTGTGGACTTGTGGCATTTCAATCCTTTTTAAATTGCTGTTGTCTTATGTCTTCATTGTTATTGAAAATCCTCTTGCGTTGACCTGTCGTCCTTCTTAATGCTGCACCAAATCTAAGACGGGATTATTTAACTCTTGCCTGATATGTCATGCCACTGTGAACTCATTGGGGACAAACTGCGCTCCACTTTGCCGCATTTATCAGTAAATGAAGAATGGTGTCTTGCGCTAAGTGTGTCTGATGTTGAAGAGGTCTGGCATCCAGTTTCCTGCTGTTGATATAGCTTTTCATGCAACTGAATGTTCAGTACTCCCTTTTGACACGGCTAATGTTTCAGCTCTTTGTGCTCTCTTGCCCCAGGAAGAGGAGGTCAGCACCACTGTTGTGTGTGTGACTGTAGAACTTAGTCTCATCCCCCGTCATTACTGTCACTCATGTCTCCTTCGTCAGGGTCTAGTGGCCCACTGGCAGGTTGGAGCCATTCTGTGCTCTTTGAGTGCACACAGAGCAACCTGGCATGTCCCTCACAATAGACACAATAGGTGGGTTTTTTCGATCTACACTGATAATAAAATTGGTACCAATCTAATCTGTGAATGAATGCCACTCTTTAGTACTCTTCAGCGTTTTCTTGAATTAGTGTAACCACCATCACTGCTACCACAGCTAGCTTTAGTAGCACTACTTGATTTCACTTTATTCGACCAAATCAACTATATAAAGTACTGTGAGTCCTTCACTTTTTTTGATACCTTGGGCATTTTATCTATTAATGCTTTGCCAAAAGGATCCTAGAACTTGGCTATCCTGCAGACTCCACTCAAAGTGACTGGCGTTGCCATACAGGCGCAGCTGATTTGGTTGAATAAAGTTAAAACAGTGGTGCTACTACAGTGCAGACTCTTATGGAGGTTGTTTACAACCCATTGAACTTGTTCAACTTGTTCAAGTGATTGTTTTCCCCTCCAGTAGAAAGAGTAACGAAAAATCATCAAAAGTACAATTGTACTTTGCATAACAGTCTTTGTTGTTGCTGCATCATTGATGCCACAATATTGGATGCTACTTATTTGGGTACCGCAGATTAGTTGGATGGGCTTAGTGACTTACACTATACCCTTATCAACTGTAGCAAATGCTGATGGAAACAATGATATCATAACCAGTCATATTGCCTTGTGAAAGACAGGATATACATTTATTTTTAAACTCAACAAATATGCTGTATGAAGCAAATCTGCTCTCCAGGTTCATTACAGCAGCAGTCATTCTGATGATGGATGAGGTTTGGTTGCCCTTTCACCTTTAGCCTGCTCATATCTAGTCCAATGGGACACCAGTTACAATATGGTGTCAAAATCCTATCAATCAGTTTCTTTATGGGTTTGTGATTAATAGTAAAGGAAATGATGATTTGATAGTCACTTACACGCTCACACTCTAGCCTGGATTGTTTAAAAGGAAGGAACCAGGACAATGGGCCTTGCAGGGAAAAGAGATGAACATTTGTGCCTTGTTTGGCAGGGAGCAGAAGTATTCACATAGTGAAATGAATGAGAGCTATTCTCTGTGAGTGTCTGGATGATACATGAATGAAGGGCAGGAGATGACAGGAAGTCGGAACTCAAGTGGTTTTACTGTCACAGCAATGCACCCTGGGATTTGGGAAATGCTAGTCCTGCAAGCCAGGCTTTTGACTCTTTCGGCGTAGAGTCTGGTACTCATTGCTACTTAACATGGCCAAGAGACGCCTACTCTGAGTCCTGTTGAGCGACATACATGGTTATCATGCACAGCCAGCTGCTTTTGTGTGACTTTGAAGAGCAGCCAAACCTGACATGAAATCTTTCAAATTCAGGGATTAGGTTGTCTTGTTCCACATAGCTCGCTGCTGATACAGTGTAACCTTTGGTGCAATGGAAGTGCTTAATAACTTGCTGTAAAAACAAAACGTGCCTCATGGAACTAACATGGAAGTGCATAAAGACTACTTTGATTAAACCTTGAGGAAAGCAAAAGAGAATGCAATTTTAAAGAACCTGACAGCTACAGCCTACAGTCTTTGCACACCAGCGTCACACTTTGTGTACCGACTTGGGGAGTATCATCGGAGATTGAGACCAGGGAAGTGGGCGGGCTCTCTCTGGCAGGATGTTTGTCTCACACCCTCACTCATTCAGTTCACACCACTCACTCAAACTCTCACTTCCTCAGAACCGGGATCGCTCTGGTGATAGCCACCTCACTTTCGCTGCACATCATTTGCTTCCTTTCCAAGTCCTTTTACAAAGAAAGGAAGTCCCCATGACCAGCTGATACTACTTCAAGTGCATCTGGAGTTAGCACAAGTTAGCACAGTTCCCTTCAAGGTAGTTTGTGTTTTTTCTCATTTCTCGCTTTGAATTCAAGTTAGAGTTAGTGCTAGGCAGATATGTAATGTGGTGTCAAATCTGTGCTTTTCTCTTATGGGAGTACTCTGAGATGTGGCAACCCTGGCTCATGTCTAACAAAAAATGCAGTCAAACTTGTGACTCTTTGGCACTGTGTCTTTGAAGTTAGGTGTTGCCTGCACTGAGTATGTGTCCCCTGCAATAGTCAACACGACGGTGATGGTCTCCACAGGGATTGGATTGCTGTCCGACCACAGTAGAGGCTGTAGTGGAGATGTGGCTTTTCAGTGCTGGACCGTTGTCTCAGCACTGTCACTTTATGAGGGGATCAGGCCAGAGAGGCAGAGGCCGACTGACAAACTGACTGTGTGTGTCTGTGTGTGTGTGCGTGTCTGTGTGCGTGTGCCTGCGTGTGTTCGTGTGGTGTGTGTGTGTGCGTGTGTGTGTGTGTGTGTGTGTGTGTGTGTGTGCGTGCGTGTGTGTGTGTGTGTGTGTGTGTGTGTGGGCTCTGACTAAAGGGAAGAGAGAAAGCACGTGGTTCTGTCACTACCACTGGTCCTCCCCATGGCGCCCAGTCTCTATAGAGGATGGTGCAGGGTAAAGGTGTGGCGGTGCCCAGTCTCTGTAGAGGATGGTGCAGGGTAAAGGTGTGGTGGTGCGTGCCCAGTCTCTGTAGAGGATGGTGCAGGGTAAAGGTGTGGTGGTGCGTGCCCAGTCTCTGTAGAGGATGGTGCAGGGTAAAGGTGTGGTGGTGCCCAGGATGGTCCAGGGTAAAGGTGTGGTGGGGCCCAGTCTCTGTAGAGGATGGTCCAGGGTAAAGGTGTGGTGGTGCGTGCCCAGTCTCTGTAGAGGATGGTGCAGGGTAAAGGTGTGGTGGTGCCGAGGCCGGACTGCTTTTTCTGAAGCTTTCTCTTTGGCCTTACGCAGCCCCCTAAAAAAGTGAGCCATCCGAGCACACCAGGATAGGATACAGTCAAATAGGCATGTGAAAAACTTAAGTGTGTATCTGCGTGTTTCATTCAGCTGACGCAGCACACAAAACAGGGGTTACCGGAGTGTTACTGGGGCAAAAGCTGACAGCGCCGTTCTTGAGACAAATATTTTGGTCAGAATGGCTGGGTCAGTTGAACAAGCAGCAGGGTTTTTGTTGCCATATTGGCAGTGCAGGTTTCTCCCCCCCCCAGTGATTCATCTGATTGCACAATGTCTTTTAATGTCTGAAAAACATTTTCCTGTGAAGAGCAGTGACAAGGCTCTTAGGAATGCCTTTCCTGTGAGTTGGCTACTGTCTGGTTAGATGGCTTCTCCATTATTTGAGTAATATGTCTTTGGGATCAAGCATACAGGCAGCCAAACAGCCACTACCTCAGGGAACATGCAAAGTCAGTCGGAGGAGACACAGAGTTATTGTTGTGTGATCCGAGTAGCCTTCCATGGAGTTAACAGCCTGTTTGTATGCTATGAACTCTCTTAAGGAGCCATTAAATCTCCTTTTAAAAGATGCTCCAGTGGACGCTCCTCTTAAAAGATGTCTTTTCGTCATGCCCGTTGTGGTCCTGAAACGATGACACATCTGTTTCAGACCGGGTGGTTCAATGAACTTATGAGCTGTGCACACATTTGCTCAGATTCCTGAGGTCCCTTATGCAGTCCAACAAGAGGATGTGACGAGCATCTGCTCAGCAATCTTCCTGTTCTGTTGTTCAACTCATATTTGTCTGTGTGTGTGTGTGTAAGAGTGTGTGTGTTTGTGTGTGGGTGTGTGTGTGTGTGTGTGTGTGTGTGTGTGTGTTCGTTTGTGTGTTGTTTTTGACCAAAAGTCTTCAGAGACCTTTGAGGGTGGGAGGTGGTGGTGAATGTCAGTGAGGGCGTGAGTGCAAGCATGTGTGAGCATGTACGTGTGTGTGTACGTGTGTGTGTGTGTGTGTGTGTGTGTGTGTCTGTGTGTGTGTGTGTGTGGGTACATGCGAGTGTACACGCACTCTTTGCTCTGCGCACTTCACTGCCTCCCAGTGCCGACATCCGTCAGCAAAAGTCTTAAAAGTTTGCTGACACTCTTTTATCTCTCTGTCTTTCTTTTTCTTTATCCTTTTGCCTTTTACCTCCATGTTTTTTTTTTGTCTCTCTCTTTCTACTCTGGTTATCCCCCTTTCTCCGTATGATTTGCTCTCTCTCTCTCTTTCTCTCTCTCTCTCTCTCTCTCTCTCTCTCTCTCTTTCTTCCCCTTTCTCTTTCATTACCTGCTGCTGTCTTTTTCTTCAACACTAGCACTGTGAGGGGCTTTCGATCTTCCTGTATATGGGTCCAGTATAGGCTAGCCATGCTTTTGTGCTGACTCTGTCTCTCTCTTTCTCTCTTTCTCTCTCGCTCACTCGCTCTCTCACTCTCCCTCCCTTGCTCTCCCTCTGTCTGTCCTTCTCTCTCCTCTTTTAAGGCATATTGTCTGGGTGTGGTGGACAGTGAAGTCCTCAGTCAGTTTCTTGTAAATGCTTTTGTTTGTTGTGGTTGAGTTCGCTTTTGCCAGGGGCAACTCAATGAAAGCCGTGTGGGTCTCTTTTTTTTCCCTCCCTCACGCTCTGCCTCTTCTGTCTGTCTTTCTCTCTCTCTCTCTTGCGTTCTCCCTGCCACACTCTCTCTCTCTCTCTCTCTCTCTCTCTCTCTCTCTCTCTCTCTTTCTCCCTGTCACACTCTCTCTTCCTCTCTCCTGTATGGTTCCTGCAGCCGTAGTGCAGTGCAGAACAGCTTTTGTCAATGTTTTGCAACTCTTTACATCTCGAACGCAATCTCCTCAGCCTCAGGGAAGAAAACAAGCCATGTTTCCCACTGAAGGGGGTGGGTGTGCGGGGTGTGGGGGGAGGGGGAGGGCGGTTGGTTGGGTGGGTGGTTGGACTGACTGACTTCTTTCTTTCATTTTTTTTCTCCCCCTCTCTTTCCAGAAACAGATTGCACAACACAGCAGTGCGAATGTACAGAGCTGTAAAGGGCTACAAGTTGAGGGCTGCGCACCTAATTGTCGTAAAGACAGAAATGGGGTCGGGTTGGTTTGGGGTTCCGGAGGTTTCTGTGCTTTCTGTGTGCTTTTGTTCCCCTGTTGTTCTGGGTTGCTAATGCATTTGGTTGTGCAAGTACACATGTATTTTCTAAGTATTGCTACGCAGGCCTGTCTGTGGTATTGAGAGTGGTGCAAGCACTGCCGAGGTTGGTGAGTCTGTTACAATCTATAACAACAAGCTGTGAAGCTATACTTAGACAATTTGTGTGTGTGTGTGTGTGTGTGTGTGCGTGCACACACATGTAGTGAACGGAAGTGTTGCAATTTGGTATTGTGCAGGGTGGTTGTGATTGTTTTTACTGTTGACATGCAAGATGTTTACGTGTTTACTACTGTGCAGGTCCGCAGTAGTGGAGCCTATGTCTTTAATTTAACCATGTTTAGGTTGTAAACATGTATTCAGACATAGCTAATGATCAGGTAAGTGTGTGTGTGTGTGTGTGTGTGTGTGTGTGTGTGTGTGTGTGTGTGTGTGTGTGTGTGTGTGTGTGTGTGTGCGCGTGTGGTTAAACACAGCACTATTAGGCAGTGAGGGGGTGGTGAGGTTGTGTGTGAGGAGTGTGTATGTTTCCTTGCTGCCCAAGCCCCTTCTTGTTTTGGTCTCTGTCAGTTTCCTCACTGCTGGTCCATGAAAACAACTTCTGACTTTGAAGCCAACAGTGAGGGGCTGGACCTGGGGGAGGTGGAGCGCTCTCTCTCTCTCTCTCTCTCTCTCTCTCTCTCTCTCTCTCTCTCTCTGTGTTTGGCACACACACTTAATACTACACACACTCTTAGCCCCCCCCCCCCCCTCCCTGTTCCATGTTTCTGTGCACACACAGACACACTCGCTTTACTCACTCTCTCTCTCACACACACACACAATCTCTCTCTCCCTTTCTCTCTCTCTATCTCTCTTTCTCTCTGACACTTATATTACTGTCCGTTTGTGTTGAGCTGAACTGTGGAATGCACTGCCATCAGTGTTTGTGTGTCTGGGACTCTGTGGCTGGGGTGCATTTTGTGTATCTGTACTATGTGTGTGTGTGTGTGTGTGTGTGTGTGTGTGTGTGTGTGTGTGTGTGTGTGTGTGTGTGTGTGTGTGTTGGGGGGTGTTTGTATGGTTTGGCTGTAGTCGATGCTAAGGATCAGGCCTGGCACCCACTGGCACCATGTCTGCCCCACCTGTCCATGCCAGTCTGGCGCCCTCGTCCGCCCTCTCCGGGCACACCAGCAGATGCCCCCCCCCCCCCCCCCTCCACCAGCTCTCTCTTCCACCGCACACATCCACACACCTCCATACCTTCACACGGTCACCAGCCTCACACAATCCCACTGCAGTCTCCTCATCGGAGCGCCTACAACCACTCGCACACATGTTCCACATGCGATGGTTTACAACAGAGCAAGTAGAGTCTCTGTTTCTCTGCCCTTCATTTTTTCATCAGTGCCAACCATCTCATTATCTGAATTTCCCCTGTCACTGTGTGCCATCCTTTTGTCTGTCGGCGTGGTTTTCGACGTCATTAGCCAGCAGAAAGAGCTTGAGTGCCTGTAGAGATGGTGCACTGCATGGCTGACGGGTGGACTGCCTTGACTCAATCTTCTCGAGGTAAACTTCTGCTGGAGCTGTAGGAGCAAGCAGGCCATGCCCACGTGCTGAGATATGGAATGGAATGGATCCCCACCACCAATGGTGTCCCTTGGTGGAGTAGTATATGGAGTGTGTGTGTGAGTGCCGGTGTGTGTGTGTGTGTGGTGGGGGGGGGGGTTACTTTGTTCACGTGACTTGGCTGCCATTTGTCTTTTGGTTGGCCTCAAGGTGGGGGGAGTAATCCTCATAGCAGCTGCTGAAAGCATTTCCGCTGGAGGCTTTTCCCCCTGCAGCCCAGCGAGCGAGCGCACGCACGCGCACGGAGGAGCAGCAGCTCCAGTACTGTACTACTCAGGCGAGCTCTCCTGTGGTAACACAAACCACATAGAACCGCAGGAATCGAGGAATGAGAAGGAGGGGTGGCTGGGGAATGGGAGTGTGTGTGTGTGTGTGTGTGTGTGTGTGTGTGTGTGTGTGTGTGTGAGAGAGTGTTTGCATGTTTGTATGTGTGTAAAAGAGAGAATATTTCGATTATGATTGAGATGTCGTGAGAGATGGCTATACACCAGTGTGAGAGAGAGGCAGAGTGTGTGTGTGTGTGTGTGTGTATGAGAGAGAAAGTGTGTGTGTGTGTGTGTGTGTGTGTGTGTGTGTTGAGAGAGAAAGTGTGTGTGTGTGTGTGTGTGTGTGTGTGTGTGTGTGTGTGTGTGTGTGTGTGTGTGTGTTGAGAGAGAAAGTGGGTGGGTGTGTGTGTATGAGAGAGAAAGTGTGTGTGTGTGTGTGTGTGTGTGTGTGTGTGTGTTGGAGAGAGTGTAAAAGAAAAGGAATGGAATCATGTGAGCCGTGTGTGTGTGCCATGAGCTCTGTGTGTAGCTGCAGTAGCGGTGTGAAGTGTTCAGTCACAGAGGGGAGTTTGGAACCCAGCGCTAACCTGCATGCTATGCCACCCTAAAGAGCGTGATGACACGCCGTAAACGGGCCCGGTAAGCCAGGAAAGGGGGGAGATTTGTGTGCGTAGCATGCATGTGTTCCAACTCCCACCCCTGCCCAAGCTGAATGACACACACACACACACACACACACACACACACACACACACGCATCCAGACATACTTTCATGAACTGACACACACACAGAGAAATACATACACACTTGCTCACAACCCGCTTCTCCACCATTCTTCACCCTTGAGGGGAAATGTTTGTTTCTTCAAATCTCAAAGCTATTCACTTTGACCTCTTCTCTCACTGTACTGCAAAGACTGGAAAAGTAGGAAATTACTGTGTGATCTCTCTCTCTCTCTCTCTCTCTCTCTCTCTCTCTCTCTCTCTCGCTCTCTCTCTGTGCCATTCTCTTTTCTCTGTCTTCCTTGTCTTTTTGTTTTGACATTCCAAGAGGTGTGTGATTTCCTCTGGAAGGTGTGGCTGTGGTAGGGGATTGACACGAAAGCTATGTCTGGTATGTGTGTCTTTTTGACATGTTGAGTGTTCCCAGAGCCAGATCATGAGTGTGTGTGTGTGTGTGTGTGTGTGTCGTTATTTAACCTGTGCACCTCTGTGAAAGGTCCCTGAGTATTGACTACTAAATACATCAAGTGGATCAGGAGGCTTTTGTCTATTGTAGTATTGAGAAGTCCATCTTATCTCTTCCATCTCATCCCAGATGAGACCCTATAGTGACAGACTAAGCTCCAACACGTACTGTACACTTCACAAAGCTTTCTGTTGTGTTGTGCACAGTCCAGTGCATTAAGGTTAGTTGGACATTTCAATCCGAAAATCTGAAGACAGTAATGCAGTATACAGTCATGCAGTGTGCAGTCACCAAAAAAAAGCTCAAAACTCAGTGGATCAACCAGTGAAAGAGGTACGCAGAGAACAAGCTCTCCCCTTTAGACCTGGAAGTGCATCAACGAGGGGTCGTCTCCACAGCAGCCCAGCCAACAAATAATCTGATTGGCCAATCGTGTTGTGTGCAGCAGCCTGTTGCCGGGCACAAAGCCTAGTGGTGCTGACTGGTCTCTTTGAGAGGCTCTATTGGAAAGGTCTATCAGAACCCAACCCATTCCTGCACCCACTGTTCCTTTCATGTAGTGCTTGAATTGCCCTCCAGGTCTCTTGTTGTCCTCAGCTGTTCCCAGGTTGTTATTCATACATTGGCCTTTTCCCCTCTGCATCCATTTCAGCACAAATGGAGGCCCAGTGCCCTGCTGTAGCCCCCTCATATAGTGGATACTCTGAAGGCTGCAGAGACTGTGGGAGAGGCGTCAATGCTGAGCTTAAAGCTAGATAGATACTTACACCATGTGTGAGGCAGTCACCACTGTGCAGGAAGACCACTCAACACTGTACAGTGTCATTGTGCATACCGAGATACATGGTGTGTTAGGTGTGTCGTTCCGGATGCAGAGTCTCTGTTTCAGAGTCTGCCGAGGGAGGTTGGATAACTGTTAGTCACATGTGTCGTATTTACTGATGGAAATTGGTTTAAAAACAACAACAACAACAACAACAACAGAGAAAAAAGCAATGCTGTATCCACACACACTAATCTAGTACCATGGAAGATTTGGATTTTCTCACAGCCCAAGGCTTAAACCCTCAAGAGTACACGGTGATAGTGGCAGTAGGGATAGACAGAAGAAGACAGAGAGGGGGGAGGGAGGGGGGAGGCAGGCAGAGAGGCTACTTGCAGGCTCCAATGTTTTTCTTTACAATCCTGTAGAGTTATTGGACTTCAAACAAAGCATTGACTACAAATATGAATGATAGGTGCTCAGACAGTTACTGCATCCAGGTTTAGTGTCAAGTTCTGCCCTTTCGTCCTTTCCTGACATTTTTTTTTCTGAATATCGGCTTCATAACAACATGGAGAGCTATACAGATATTCTTTAAATAAAGTCAGAGTTAGGTTCACTCCTTGTGTGAACGGCCATTTGTAATGTGAGCTCCATGCGGCTAAATGGTCTATGAAGCAGTCAGAAATAATAAGTAAGGCCTTAATTAATCTGCTTGTAATTAACAAGTGTGTTAAGGACCGAAATCGTATCCCTGATCATAGAAACAATGGACACCCCTCCAGTAAAATAGCAAGAACTTGTTTTTATTTTAATATCCATAATCCATTCAGCTGTAACGGGCTGTCTAAGTACGATTATAGGTTTATTCATTGCCTCCTAATGGATCAGCACAGTCTGTCAGACATAGTGCTCACGAGAAGCATATTGATTCATGGACTATTTGCAAGTGATTATTTTCCCCCTCTCCTTGTCATCTTGGTGTTCGCCCGCAGTCTTTTTGTATTCAAACTAAACCCTCCTGGCAGAGACCAAACTTAATGATTAGTGGTTTTGGATGCAGTTAAAGTTCTTTCTTTCCCCCCCCTCTTCCTCTCGTTAATGTTAATATTTAAAGCCTGGGCCTGTGGTCTTGACATATAATGCCCTTAGAGGGGGGGGGGCACCTGAAGAGAAGAGTGTGGGCCTTCTTTAAGGGGGTGTCGGGGTGGGGTGGGGGCAGTAGTCTTTGCCCCATGGTGGGTGAGAGGTTACGAAACTTGAGCTGTTTAACCGCAGTTCCTCGTCGAGTTCCAGTTCCAGACCTACACAACTACCTGGTCTTTAAAAGCAAAACGGTCTCACTCTGAGAAAGCAGACCTGGAGAGGAACCATGGCAGCCACCATGCAGCTGTGTGCTGGTGTTTCTTATTTCACCTTCTACCGCTTTTCCCTTAGTTTTTCCTACGTTGATTCACCAACATCCCCCCCGGCCCTCACCACAAAGTATGAGGCTATAGAGTCATAGTATTCTGCACTATGTAAACACCCCCTGCTTTGGATTAACTGTCTCCCTAATGATTGGAAATGTTCATCTAGGCTCAAACTTTCAGATTCCAGAATCTGATTCGACTTGACTCTACCTTTTGCTATGGCATTTGAAGTTGTGTTTGTTCTCCTACTCTAGTACCCTTTCACAACAGTTTGATTGATTGAGTCCATATGAAACAGCACAGTGTGTGTGTGTGTGTGTGTGTGTCCATATGAAACAGCACAGGCTCCCTATGGCTCCCCTAACATACGGGAAGCCAATGACGGACTCTTCCCGGTTTCTCCCTAATCAGAGGCCCAGCCCAGTCTCAGCCATCACATGAAGTGGAGGGGGAGAACCTCAACTTCAGCGTGTGTGTGTGTGTGTGTGTGTGTTGTGTGTGAGTGAGTGTGTGTGTGTGTGTATGTGAGTGAGTGTGTGTGTGTATGTTATTGTGTGTGTGTGTGTGTGTGTGTGTGTGTGTATGTGTGTGTGTGTGTGTGTGTATGTGAGTGTGTCAGTGTGTGTGTGTGTGTGTGTGTGTGTGTGTGTGTGTGTGTGTGTGTGTGTGTGTGTGTGTGAAAGAGAGGGGGAGAGAGAGGGTGTCTGTCCCTCACCAGCTGGTGGAACTTTGCAGAGATAATGACCTGAGAGGTAGAATTACAGAGCCAGCATCTTTAATGGGGCTTTTGTCTCCAAACGTCTCCCTTGTGACCCTCACCAGGCTTGGACCCGTTCTGATGCCTTCATGCCTACTGGCCCCTGCCCTCCCAAACACACTTATATCTGAGATTGCTGTATAAAAGGAGCATATTTTTAAGGAGGGCTGGTTTTGAGGTCCTAAAATAGACTTTAGTGGAGGCATTTATTGAAATATGAGTTCTTTTTATACAAAGTCTGGAAACAGTCTGAATTGTATTTTTATAGTGGGGTTTGGTTAGAAAATCAGAAGTCTGCAGGGGGAGGCATATGATTTTTGTGTATGTGTTTCACATGGTCCAACCATTTGGCTTTGGGGGGTTGCTGGTATGTCTTTTTTATGGTATTACGAATCCTAACATGCTTTGAGAAAGATGGCATAGCACCTGAAGTTAGGGCAAGTTCCATACTGATCAGCCAAA
This sequence comes from Sprattus sprattus, assembly GCF_963457725.1. Taxonomy (NCBI): domain Eukaryota; kingdom Metazoa; phylum Chordata; class Actinopteri; order Clupeiformes; family Clupeidae; genus Sprattus; species Sprattus sprattus. Next base: position 63,134,793 of record NC_137921.1, on the reverse strand, counting down.
TTACGTGAAGTTAGAAGACCTGTGTGAAGTACATGTCTGTCCCTCCTCCCACTTCTGCGACTCAGCAGCTAAGGCTGGCTTTGATTGGCTGCCAAAGAGGGGGGGGGGGGCGTGCTCTTTCATTCCCAAGTAATGCAGACCATCAGTGGCTTTTCACCGTTCTCTCTGTAGCCACCTCAAGCTGGCTATATTTACAACTGCGTTGGCACTGGGCGTTGGAAATAGCGCTGCTGGTGTTAAATGTTAATTTCATTTTTCTCTCACTATTGTGGCTAATGTGGACCAGATGCATCCTGTTGACTGGGTTGTATTCGTAGATTCCGCGCAGTGGGCTTGTTTACTCTCTTAAATGGATGTACTTCAGCCTAGGTTGTGTGCCCTGTGCTCGTATTTGTGCTTTGTAAAGGGACACTTTCCTTGTTTTATAATGTATATAACTATGTATTGTATACATGCATGCATACATGCGTCCAGTGAAGTATCGGTACATTTCGGAACAGTTCATCTAGCAGCACCAGATTTATTGATGGCCTTTCAAAATCATATCGTTAGGACATTATCGGTTTTGTAATATGTCTGGTTCATGACAAACTCAGCCTGGCTTTTGGAAGAATGGGTTTGTGAGCGCATACCTGGACTGATCCCTTGACCTGTTGAGCAGCTCAAGAGACGTTCCCGTTCCCAGATATCCTGTTGTGGAACGCCACAGTCCCTCTGTTGCTTGCCAGGTAGTGTGTCTGACCTTCGAGTGGCCAGTGCTTTCTAGGAAACTCCTCCGTGCGGTGTAGTTTAATGTGGACTGACCTTTCCCTACTTTCTACGCTCTCCTACACACACACACACACACACACACACACACACACACACACACACACACACACACACAGTCTCTCTTGCTGTCCTTTGTCTAGTCATGGGTGCAGGCCCTGTGAGCTGGCAGTCTCCACTGTGCTGGCACTGCTGCAGCCATTCTCTGCAACCCTGCCTGGAGACAGTCCCACCCAGCCGCACAGTCAGACAGAAATGTACCATACACAGGCCCTCTCCTCAGCTGCAGCTCTGGTGATTGGGCCAGCCACATCAGAGGTCTGCAGTGATTTGATTTACAACATACTCAGCTTCTGAACTTCTGTCCATTCATCCATCAATGATGTCTAATTTAAAACTGGTAAATGCATCATTTACTCTTATTTTGCTGGGTACTCAGACATGCCTGATCAAACAAAACAAATCAAGTGTAGCTGACATGTATGACATTGTCATGGGCTTGAACACTTCCACTGCCCACTCCACCCAGGCCAACTAAAGCCACCTAACAAATACTCAAGGGAGAACCCTGCAGTGCTTCTGCTCAGAGAAGAATCCCCTTGATGCTGGTCCCAGATGTGTGTGTATTATGTCTCTGAGCAAGTGTGTGTGTGTGTGTGTGTGTATTATGTCTCTGAGCAAGTGTGTGTGTGTGTGTGTGTGTGTGTGTGTGTGTGTGTGTGTGTGTGTGTGTAAGGTGATAATGTGGGATCCCAGTGGACTCGTGAGCAGGTTGAATCAGGATGTTAGAACCAGTACTGATGGAATGCACCCACACGGCCTCAGGGCTGCTGGGTCACGACTGCCTTGTTGTGCTTCATGTGTGTGTGTTCATCTCAGCCACACTCAGTGTGTGTGTGTGTGTGTGTGTGTGTGTGTGTGTGTGTGTGTGTGTGTGTGTGTCTGTGCTTCATGTGTGTGTGTTCATCTCAGCCACACTCAGTCGGAGCCACCCACAGCAAGCGCCTGGAGGAGTTGACTTCTCCCACTTAACCGCTTCTAATCCCACCCTTCCCTGTCTCTCACACACACACACACACACACACACACACACACACTGTTTCTTATACATTCACACACACCTCAGACCCCACCCCCAGCACTCTCTCCTCCTGCCAAAGGCCTTATATGGGCAGCAGGGAGCCTGGCTGCCAAGCCTCTGTGGGTATATCTTCTGTGTGCTTCCAGGCCAAAACAATGAGTGGGAATGGATGGGGAATGGCCTCTGAGGTGAGGAGGAGCCTGGGGGGTGGGGGTGGGGGGTGGGGGGGGACAGGCGGGGCGAGCACCTACCTCCTGGCTACCCAGAATGCCTCAGGATATGCCTGGCAACAGTAGAAGGGGGGGTGTGAGTGCCCCACTAACCCAACCCCGCTCCCCCTAAACACACACACACACACACACACACACGCTGCACCCCCTGCCTGCTTCCAATCAGCAGCCAGCTGCAGGCTCTGGGGCTGAAGAATTTTTGATTTCCTGTCCCCCCCTCCTTGCCACTCTCCCGCTCACCAACTCACACACACACACACACACACACACACACACACACACACACACACACACAGAAACACTGCTGCCATGCCCCCATCTTCAGAAGAGGGTAGCTCTCAGAAATGCTAGCAGAAAAAGGCCAGGCTCGTGGTGAGTTAAAGGGCCTTACAGTGCTGATTACACACTTCCCATCATTCTGCCTGGCCCAAGGGCAACTCGTCATTTTTAGGTTTTTAGTGCACGGGGGGGCTACACACATGCATGCCCAACGTGTTGCATTCGTGCACACACACACACACACACACACACACACACACACACACACACACTCACACTCACACAATAAGCCTATTTAAGATCTGTGTTTACTGCACCCATACTCTCTCCCTCTTGCTCTCTTTCTCCCTCCCTCTCTCTCTCTGTCTGGCTATATTCTCTTTCCCTCCCTCTTTCTGTCTCCTTCTCTCTCTGTCTGCCATCAGGAGTTTTGTTTATGGAACCTGCCAGTACAAGTAATTCAGTAGGAGGATTGCAACAGACCTGCATGAATCCCCAAGTGTCAGTTGTTGACTGTCTCCAAATTGTTTTTGTAGTCTATCTAGGGCTAACAAGTTCAGTTTGCGAGAGACAGGATCCCTCGGTTTCACTTGAATGGCATGCATGAGCAAGCGACAGTTTTAACCACATTTCAAGACTCAACTATACTGCACCCCGTCCAGTGCCTTTGGGGAAACCACTACGGTTCTGGTGGATCTGGTTCAGAGGTAGACGCAGGAATCGTTTGCCAATGCGAAGATGGGCAAGATAGGCTTGTCTGTATCGTATATAATGGCTATTGTCGGAGCAGTATCGGAACAATGTAGTCTCAGATGTTGTTATTGTTGGGAAGAACCCTGCCAAGACGGCCTCGGAGAAAGGGAGACGATAGAACTCTCAGCACTCGTCTCAGCCCTCTGAAGTCGTCTCATTGTTTTCCCCCAGCGGTGGTTTTTCGAAAGCGTCTCGGTGACATTTATGTGGTGAAAAAGCACTTTGATTCAGTGAGAATCTTCCAGAGGTACTTGACTGTGTAAATATTGTTTTGTGTGATAAGGCCGGATGCCTTCGCTCAACTTTCCATGCGAGTCAGAGCTTTTTGCAAAACCTCACCAAATGGATATATGAAACAAGAATGGGTCCAATGTGCTGTGGCCAGGTCGGGTTTTCCTTGTTTTTGCCAGGCACTCTGCGTGTGTGTGTGTGTGTATATGTGTGTGTGTGTGTGTGTGTGTGTGTGTGTGTGTGTGTGTGTGTGTGTGTGTGCATGAAGGCATGTGTGTGTGTGAGTTCATGAATGCATGCTTGTGTGTGTGTGTGTTTGTGTTATTGTGTGTGCATGTTTGGGGAGATAGGGGAGAGGAAAGAGAGTGCGTTTGTGTGTGTGTCTGTGTGAGTGAGTGAGTGAGTGTGTGTGTGAGTGAGTGTGTGTGTGTGTGTGTGTGTGTTTGTGTGTGTTTCTTCGGGGGGAGAGAGAGCACCAAGTGCATTCCTCCCCCCTGGATTAGTCTTAAGCATGTTTCCATCCGAGCTGCAATCTGAGGTACACCACTCCAGAGCTCCGAGCTGAGCTACTGAAGGTGGTCTGTACCACAGCCCTGCACAACTGGACACTCTGGTGAATACTTTTACCATGAACTTACACAGTAAGTCACATTATATTCGAACGAATCAGTGACTCAAATTAGTGGCTGCTTTTAAAGCAGCACAATGGCGAAATTGATAATCGCTAACAAGATGCTAGCGGCTAAATTGCTAACCCTTACCCTAACGCTAAGGTACATTTCCTACATAATGACACTTTAAATGTTTGAACCAAATAACTCCTCTTCTCGTGATGGTGTGAGCCTTTTTATTGCTACTTATGAGATCAATTCAAGTTGTTCATCTGCACAAGGTAATGAGGAAGTTCATTACAGTGAAATTACCCTAAGCATGCCCTTGCACAGATGTAACAGACAAAAGACTAAAAGTAGCGTGAAAGTATGTTAAGTGTATACTCCATCAGAGGCAATGGTGTGGCTGTTATTGCCAGTTTGGCCAGAGACGTAAACTCTCAGGTGCAGCTGTGCTCTACTTGGGATTAGACCAACAATTTCTTGCTGGAGGGATTGGAGGCCAGCAAGCCTGGGCCATTGCGTGGGTGGTGCACCTTTAACTGGGCTGGCTTGTTTTTTGTGGCCCTCTTGTGAGAGTGCGTCTTTGTGTATGGATCTGTGTGTGTGTGTGTGTGTGTGTGTGTGTGTGTGTGTGTGTGTGTGTGTGTGTGTGTGTGTGTGTGTTTGTCGGGTCACGTGGGACAACTGGGGGTGCTTGGCAGTGGGCCTCCTAACGTCCACTGCCAATAATTGGCTTTTATTTGTTTAAGCTTTGCGGGTCTGCAAAGCGGTTACACATTCCATACGGCAAGGCAGCCGCTGTGCCTGGTGCTCCACTGAGAGCACTGTGAGAGGTAGGGGAGTGCCCAGTGCAGGGTCCAGGGTCCCCAGAGCCACCCTCCACAAGGATTAGCCTTATGATGGAGGCCCAGCTTGCAAGCCGACGGGACTGGTGTTTGGAAATTGGAAGTAGTAGTTGTATTGATTTGATCCCCTAGATGGCTCCAGCACAAGCACCATGTGAAAGTCAGGACCTAGGAGGCAGCCTTTTTTATGGGGGAACCTGCCGTCATATGCTGGAGGTGCTCTTCACTCAAGAGACCCTAGTCTTATTTCTGTTCTGCTCAAATTCCCAGTTCTAGAACTGAGCGATCACACAAACCAAGACGGCTCAGATGGTTGGTATCATGCAGCCGTGAACCATCTTGATCGGGATTGGAAGGGGAGCTGTGAGGTTTGGCTGCCATGGGTCTTTGAGAACACCCTGAAAGTTCATCATTGCACAGCGTTATCCAAACCAGCAGAACTGAGTCTGCTCTTGTTTTTTGGGAGACCCCCTCCAGCCTCGAGGCTGCACTTACTTTCTTGTCGATACTGAAAGTATTGCTGCACATAAAACAAAATCTCTGTGACAATACCCATTAATTAAACCTCTTTGCAAATAAATATACCGCAACGGGGGGGGGGGGGGGTCTCCAGCAGTGGAAACATGTTGCTCCCAATTTAAAGGGTTTCAGCCAAACTGAAATAAAGGCTCACTTCAGTGCTTTGGATTTCGACCCTTTTTGCGAAACATTTAACCACTGCACTCCAGAGCACGGTTGGTGGTCATACATCTGTGCACCCAAGAAGAGCTTGGTGCACCGTTTTGGACTGCAGAGATGTGGGTAAGGTGGTGCAGTGGTTGGCGGGTGGGTGGGGGTATGTCTCAAGCCTAAAAGGGGCCTCAGGTTTTTCCACAGATTGGAAGGGAAATGCGGGGGGCCGAGGCTGAGGGGAGGGGAGGGGGGTGGGTCACGTAGCTCAGGGCATGCGATCCCCCCAAACGCAGATACAATTACACCTCAGGACCTGCAAGCCTCGAAGCTCTCACTTTAAACCGAGCTGCAAATATTATTGAGGCCGCCTCTCCACGCACGCGGAAAATCTGACTTTGGCTAGCCACGACCGCATTTGAAAGTGCACAGATTCACAGGCCAACTGAATGTTCATTGATTGCTGGTGTTTAAAAAACGTCCTCGAAAAATATAGCCTGAGTAAATGTTAGCGAGGGAAGAAGCCAGCGACTGTCAGTGAGGAGTCCACAGGCACGTTCCATAACGGGAGCATTTTGGGTGATGGTGCACCTTGCAGACGACAGGCCAACCAGAGCAGGCTGCTTTTGCAACATCTCTTCTCTGGTAGACTGTGAGTCATGCTGTTCCTTTTCCCGCTAACTGAATGAGGGGATTTTTTGCACACGTATGAGTCTGTGTGTGTGTGTGTGTGTGTGTGTGTGTGTGTGTGTGTGTGTGTGTGTGTGTGTGTGTGTGTGTGTGTGTGTGTGTGTGTGTGTGTGTGTGTGCGTGTGCGTGTGTGTGAGTGTGTGTGAGAGAGTCCACTGGAATGAGTCCATTCACATGTTGTGTTGTGGAGCAGTGGGTCAATGCGACGACTTCAGGAATAACAGCACTGAGAAGCAATGAAGCTCTTTGTTTTCAACCCTGTCTCCCCCTCTATTTCTCTTCTCTACCCATTCTCTCTCTCTCTCTCCCTCTCTGTCACTGTCTCCCTCACCATTCTGCTTGCTCTTTTTTAAGCCTCTTACATGTCCACCCCTTGGGCCTGAGTCAGTCCCTTCCAGAGCGTCCGCCTTAAATTGCTACCTCGGCACTCTCTGACGGTGATGGGGGTGGGGTGGAGTGGGGTCGAGTGGGGGTTTCATGGGAAAGAGAAAGAGTTTGCTCACCTTCATTCAGGCTGCAGTTATGTGCAGAGAGGCAGCATGAAGATGAGTGTGACAGGCGGTCAGGCTTTTCTAACCTGTACAGGATGCTGTACGCCATACTTCTGCACGGAGACCTGAGGCGCGTCACTTCTCTCTGTTTATCTGCTGTCTGGACGGCTGCCAAACACGGAGCTCCTTCTGCCTCGAAACTCCTTGACTGCTCCCTCTGTGTGGGACGCCTGTTTTCTGATCTCCTCTTGTCTTCTGATCTCCTCTTGTCTTCTGATCTCCTCTTGTCTTCTCGTGTCCTCTCTGAAAGCCTGCAAAACAGGCTTCTATTCCGCTCGCAATCTAACTGTAGAATCCCCATGGACATTCTCATTGCAGCTATTGTTACAAGGCTTACTCACTTGCCAATGTTGTGCTTCCTCTTTGCCATGTCCTAACCAACTCTCCATACCATGTGGATCGGTCAGTTGATGTTCAACTGAACTTTTCCTCACCTAATTTTGAAATGATACCTGAGCTGCCTGGATATAGTTTGGTGGAACCAGATTGGAAGTGTATTATAGCGTAAAGTAAAGATAGAGACATCGACTTCTGTTGTTATAGAGGAAAAGGCCGATGCCCATGCGCTGATCCCTGTCTGTATTATGTGCTATTTGAGTCGGACAGAAAGACCAGAACATTTTCTCTTGCTTCCATTGAACTAGGGTATATAGCTCTGTGTGTTTGATTTCAGCCAAACTGTGTTCCTCTGTTTTGCATTTGGAGCGGCTCCATGTTCGTGTTGCTCCGGACCTTTTTGGTGCTTCACATTCTTCTCTGGGATTTCAAGCATTTCTCCGTGTAGTGCAGGCATAAGCTGGTGATTGTTAAGGTATTTATGACATGATTTGGATGTCCTGCTCTTTCTGCGCGCTGTTAAAAGCACTTCAAATCTGGGGTAATTGCCGTTATTACAAGCTAGACTGCAGCTCGTCTCATTGATTAAGCACTGCTGATCCTGCTATTATTTGTATTTCTGAAGTTCTGTTTTTTTTAAGATTTCTACGACCATGTTGAGGACTAGCGGTTCTGCTCTGTCTTGATGGTACAGTATTAAGTTGGAAGTTAATGGACTGGATTTATGTGAGCGCGTAGTGCCTTGCTATCTGGCTCTGGTGCCGCTGGCTCCCTCTCCTGACAGTAGCTGCTGGTGGCGGGACCCAGCCAGTGCCTGAGCGCTGCCTTTATGAACTTTATTTACGCCTCCCCGGCCGTGACATGACACGACGCCTGTGGCTCCCATAAGAAATAGCAGCTCCCTGCTGGTCATCTCCTCCCTTCATCTTTGCTCAGACTTTCAGACGTTTTAGTGCGCGCGCTCTCCCCCCCCCCCCCTCTCTCCCATCGCTCACACATTTACTCTTTTTTTGTGTCTTCCTCTGTTATCTGTCTCTGTCATCGCTCATTTTTTTCTTTTGCTCTTTCAACTCTCTCACCCTCTTTCTTTCCCTGTCTCTCTCTCTCTCCCCCCTCTCTCATTCCTCCTGGTATCACTGGATCATTGTGTGAGTGTAATGTCTTTAGCTGTGTGTGAGTGTGTGGCACGTCTGAAGCACTGGCTGCTGGGGCCGTGATGGACTGCTGCGGTGTCAGGAGACCTTTAACTTTGAGAAGAAGCAGAAGCAGACTCCAGGACCGCTCATGTCACTGCAGTCTGCAGTCAGGCTCCTCAGAGAGAGAGAGAAAGAGTAAGAGAGTAAGAGAGAGAGAGAGAGTAAGAGAGAGAGAGCGAGAGAAGGAAGGGATTCCTGCTGTCACCGGGCCTTTGAGTGGCACATGTCCCGACGCCTCCTTGCAGGAAGTGTGGAAAAAATAGCGCAGTTAAAAATAATAGCAGAGGGCCATGGGATGAATGAAAGACATCTTCCGTGGGCAGCTCCCAAACTGCTATTCTCATACCCCCCCCCCCCCCTCACACACACACACACACACACACACACACACACAGCGCACAGTGACTTTATTTAGATAGACATCTATGCCATGCATGCTCAAACAAAACACTCCTCATTCTCCTGAGTGAGAGTGTTTATAGTGACTTTGGTGGGGGGGGGTGGGGGAGAAAGTTTGACAAAGAAAACATGTCAGAAAGCAGCACAATGTGTGGGCCCTCCTGAGACAAACCCTCTGCCCTCCCCCTTGGGCACACTGCTGGGGCCTCTGGAGGCTGCAGAGCCTGTCTGCCACTTGTCCATATTGGCTATGGTGTTGGATCTGTGATGCCAGCTGAACCATGTTGGCACTACCGTGCTGTGTGATGTCCACCATGTTGGAGCTACAGTTTTGGATGAACTGTGTTGTTTAAGGGTAGGGAATGTAGGGTAGCATATGCTAGCATAATCCTGAAGACTACAAATACAATTTTAGTTTACTATCATTTTCAGTCATATTTTATAGAATGAAAGCGTTGCAAACGTATTTAAGGGGAGATTATACCCTCTGGTTTCCGGTTACGAGACTCGTACTGAGTCAGTAAACCACATTGTAAGTCTTCTGGTTATTCTAAGAATATTCAGATGCTGCCAATGGCCAGTTTTAGTCTTCGTGTCAGTCTAGAAGGAGTGACTGTATTTCCTGTTTGGTTCACAATGTCAGTGTGTCAAACTCTGAATGTATTTCAAAACCACCAAACGCGAGGGGTTATAGAATGGGATTTACTGAGTTGTTGTCTCAGTTTGACTAGCTGTCTCTGACAACATCTTTGACCTGCCTGTGTCACTCACACCGGCAAAAATGTGGCCTATAACGCAACCAAATATATTTTCCTCCTGTCATTTTCTATGAAAATCTCTGGTTAAACGTAGTCATTTTGCAAAAGTTAGTAGTTCTCCCGAATTCCGCAATTCTTTCCATGTTTTCCGCATGAGGGAAATCATATGGGACCTATGTGTTAGTGTTGCACTATGGGTGGGAGTGCCAGTCTGGGTCCGGGAGGGATGGTAATGTGTGAATATTAATTTCCGGTTCTATTATCACAGGGAGCGACAGAGGAAAGGAGAGAGACAGATCAAAGGGGAGAGAGAGGAGGAGGAGGAGTAAGGGAGAGAGAGAGAGAGAGAGACCAAAGGGGAAAGAGAGAGAGAGAATCCTGTGAGCTCCATGCCCTTCAGATTTTTGCTGGATTTGTGGAGCATTGTTGTGAAAGGCCACTGTGGCTGTAATGAGCGCTGGAATGCCCCTGGTGGAGAGAGTCGTGTCAGAATGGTGCAGCAGCGCTTGGAATGGCTGCCCGCTTCGCCCCTCTGTACTGCCTCACATACCACGCTGTTTACAATGCCTCTCATTACAGCAATGGGCTTTGGCATCTCTGCACTCTGACTACCTGCTGGGTGTGTGTGTGTGTGTGTGTGTGTGCGTGCATGTCTGTGCGTGTCTGTGGATGTATGTGCCTGCTAGTTGTATGTTAACGTGTGTGTGGTAGGATGTATGTGTGAACTTGCTACAGCAAAGGCTATACATGTATGGTGGTGTGTGTGATACGATGCTGATTGTTTCCATCCTTGTCTTCATGTGTCTGTGCAACCTGTTAAAGAAACATGATAGCATTTCTATGTATGTGAGGAGTTTGTTTATTTATTCTGTGTGCCCTGACGTCTGGTCTCCTGTGTGTCTGTCCCCCCTGCAGAAGATGCGTGATGCGTAATAGAGCGAGCGTCTGCCACGCCTGAGGCCCCAGAGTGACCGCAGAGTGAGCCCCAGTCCAGCCCCGGCACTACACGAATGGCCCAGGGAAACCACCAGATTGACATCCAGGTTTTGCACGACCTGCGCCAGAAGTTTCCCGAAGTCCCTGAGGGCGTGGTGTCCCAGTGCGTTCTTCAGGTGAGCGGGGACAAACTCCTGTCCTGTCTGTCCTGTCAGCGGTTCCTCAAGTCTTGGCTTTGCCTCAGGTTTTCCCCTCTGTGTTGAAATGCAAAGCAGCTTAAGAAGCCCTGCGTGTTTTTGTTTCGGTGGGAAAATATCAGAAGCAAGCCACGGCGTGTATGTGTGAGTGTCAGGACTTGTGGTGATGTCTCACAGGGACTGTATGACTATGTAATTGGTGCTGTTGTGCAGCAAAAGCAAGCACTTAGCTCACATAAACAGTATGAAGTATGCAGTGTGCTCGTGTAGGGTATCACTTAGCTCACATAAACAGTGTGCAGTGTGTAGTATGCTTGCGTAGGGTATCACTTAGCTCACATGAACAGTGTGCAGTCTGTAGTATGTATCACTTAGCTCACATAAACAGTGTGTAGTATGCTTGCGTAGAGTATCACTTAGCTCACATGAACAGTGTGCAGTCTGTAGTATGCATCACTTAGCTCACATAAACAGTGTGCAGTGTGTAGAATGCTTGCGAAGGGTATCACTTAGCTCACATGAACAGTGTGCAGTGTGTAGTATGCATGCGAAGGGTATCTCTTCGCTCACATAAACAGTGTGCAGTGTGTAGTATGCTTGCGAAGGGTATCACTTAGCTCACATAAACAGTGTGCCGTGTGTAATATGCTTGCGAAGGGTATCACTTAGATCACATGAACAGTGTGCAGTGTGTAGTATGCATCACTTAGCTCACATAAACAGTGTGCAGTGTGTAGTATGCATCACTTAGCCCACAAAGGGTATCCTAGCAGTTGTAAATAGCACTCCCAATTGTGACTTTCTTAAATTCCAATTGTCTCTTTCCTCCCCTAGAACAACAACAACTTGGATGCTTGCTGCAAGTACCTGTCTCAAGTGAGTCCAGGATACCTGTACAACGACGGGAACGTCAGCCTCTCCCCCTCGTCCTCCATCACTTCCTCCTCCTGCGACGAGCCCAGTTTGGCGCGGTTGAGAAATCACATGACTCAGCTCACGCTGGGCCGGCAGTGTCAGCATGTGCCTAGCAACAGCGCTAGCGTCCCGAGGCAGAACGGCAGCCGAACACTGTCCCACAGCCTGAGCGACGGGCCCCTGTCCAGCTCCCCCCAGACCCACGCCACCTACTACGCCCAGGCCCACGAGACCCAGTCCGCCCCCACACACAACATCCCCACCAGCCTAAACGTCTTCGGCGGCGGCATGGAGCCCACCGCCGCATCCACACGCAAGCCCCAGCCCCCCCAGCACCTTGGCCTGTACCAGCTGGGAGGCGGGGGCAGTAAAGGACACGCCATGGGGCCCCCGCAGGCCCCGCGCTTCAACCCCATCACGGTGACGCTGGCCCCCAACATCCAGACGGGCCGCAACACGCCCACGTCTTTGCACATCCACGGCGGGCCGCAGCCCGGGCTCAACAGCCCGTCCGGGGGCAACTCCATCTACATCCGGCCCTACGTGAGCCAGCCCGGGGCCGGCGGGGGCAGGCAGGGCCAGCAGCAGCAGCAGCAGCAGCAGCAGGCAGGGTCGGCCCGAGCGCAGTACAGCCCCACCTCACAGCCACAGCAGCAGATCTACCAGATCAGCAGCCACCCCTCCAGCCTGGGCGGGGGCTCGTGGAGCGGCAGCGGCGGCAGCCATAACCTTACCTCACAGCACCAGTCGCAGCACGGTCACCAGACCTCACACGTCTACATGCCCATCAGCTCGCCCACCAACCCTCAGGGACCTTCCTTCCTGCAGGCCATCTCTGCCGCCGGAGCCCAGGCCTCTTCAGCCGCCAACTCCTCCTCCTCCAACTCCTCCAACTCCTCCTCTTCCTCTTCCTCAGCCACGTGCCCTGCCTCCACCTCCTCCGCCCCCGCCTCCTCCTCATCCTCAGGCCTGCCCTCCGCGCTGTCCTGCGCCTCGTCCTGCTCCTTCAGCCAGTACAACATCCAGAACATCTCCACCGGCCCGCGCAAGAACCAGATCGAGATCAAGCTGGAGTCGCCGCAGAGGAGCAACTCCTCCGCCACGGCCGTGCTGCGCACGTCCTCCTCCTCCTCCTCCTCTTCCTCGTGCCCGGCCTCCTCGTCCTCGCTGGGGGGCGGGGGCAGCACCACCCCGCTCTCCATCGGCGCGTCGGGCCTGAGCCGCAGCCAGCCCACCGTTTACATCTCGGCCAGCCCCCCCTCGGCCTCCTGCGTCGGCGGCGGCGGTGACGATTCAGCGCTGCCCCCCAGCTCCTCGCGCTCCCAGCCCAAGTTCTACATCTCGGCCAACGCCTCCTCGGACGACGGCTCCGGGGGCCGGAACCCGCCCACCTTCTACATCTCGCGGGGCGAGCACGGTGCCGGGGTCAGCATGGGCCCCGCCTACATCCACCACCACCCGCCCAAGTCCCGCGCCTCCATGGGCGGAGGAGGGCCCGGCACGGCCACGTCCCCCCGCGTGGTGGTCACCCAGCCCAACACCAAATACACTTTCAAAATCACCGTGTCGCCCAACAAGCCCCCGGCGGTCTCGCCCGGCGTGGTGTCGCCCACCTTCGAGCCCACCAACCTCCTCAGCCTGCCGTCAGACCACCACTACGTGGAGCAGGACACCCAGCACACCTCCGACCCTCTGGTGGCTCACCACGGCCGAACCAGCGAGCCCCGCCGCCTCAGCACGGGCTCCGATGACGCCGCCTACACGCAAGGTAAGATGGCCCCAACAACACACCCTCCTTCTGCCACTCACAACACTATAAGGGACACTGCATCTACTCTATCATGATGCACAGAGCCTGTCTTACACTAACTGATACATACTGCAATGTCTGTATAGCAGGAGGGGAACACGGCCTTAAACTATTGCACCCTGTGGACAGGGGACAATTTGCACAGTAGTAGGCAGTAGATAGTTGGAGTTGAATTTGAAATAGAATCCTGTGTGTGTGTGTGTGTGAGCGAGCGAGCGAGAGAGACAGTGAGAGAGAGAGAGAGAGAGAGAGAGAGAGAAAGTGTGTGTGTGTGGTGAGGTGTTGGGTTGTGCAGTAAATGGCTGACGTGTGTGTGTGTGTGCGTGTGTGTGTGTGTGTGTGTGTGTGTGTGTGTGTGTGTGTGTGTGTGTGTGTGTGTGTGTGTGTGTGTGTGTGTGTGTGTGTGTGTGTGTGTGTGTGTGTGTTGCTCAGCTGGAGGGCTTTGGCTGCCACTGCTGTAATGCTGAACCCCCAACAGCAAACCTGTGGCCAGGGCTGTTATTACAGTTCTGTCAGCAGCCCCAATTGACATTTAGGATCAGATGCACTCCTGTACGTGTAGACGCTTGCCCACACACACACACACACACACACACACACACACACACACACACACACACACACACACACACACACACACACACACACAATCACACACACACACTCCCACATTCACTCCCCCCCACACACACAACCACACTCACACACACACAGGAAGCAACAGAGTGAGGATGACTCACTGAAATGTATGTTGAGACAACAAATGTTCAGTGCCCAAACACACATGCAGTACCAGGCACACACACCCATGTACACACACCAGTAGACACACAGATCGTCATGTTCTCTCACACACACATAAAAACACCCTCTGGCACACACATATACTTATATGCTCAAACACACAGTAAGATATACATTCAAATGCTACATGCACACACACACACACATTCTAGGAAACAAATCATATTGTATTAGAGGTGTAAATCCTCATTGGCCTCATGATTACAATTCAAAGGGTAATGGTTTGGTTTTAAAAGAAGGCATCTTTTATTGATGAGCCTTTTTTATGAAACAGCTATTTTAAAATTTAAACTCACAATACATAAAAAGATGTTTTCTTTCTCAAAGATTACCCAGCAGGTGGCATATGTCTAAATATTTTGTAGACCTACTGAATTGTAAATACAACTTAAACTATATAAGTGAAATTGTTAATTACAAAAACGAATTCTGCCTTTCTATTAAGCCTACGGGATGATTCAGTTACTGATCTATAAAATAAAAACACCCAGCTCTCATAAGATCAAATCTGATTATCTATACAAGGTAGTAACAACAGAAATTCCTATGAAGACCTATCTGTGGGAAATACACAACATGTAAAACCTATTGAAAGATCCGTTGCTAGCAAGCAGTGGTAGCAAGTAGGCTACCAGCATTAAAGAGACAGTGTGCAACAATTTGTCCCTTTTTGAAGCATGTTTGTAAGCAACTACTACTACCATCAGCTTCAAATGAATGATCATTGTATATGGTCATGTGACCAAAGCTATACAGTATGTTCATTCACTGGTGTGATGAACACACAATCGTGGTAAAGTGCGATTAAGATGGAATCAGGTAACAATGAACTATACCTTGATATTATCCCAAGACCCAATGGATAGTGTCCATGTAGTATATTGCCAGTATTTGTACGTTGACCTTTCATTCACTGATGGTCTCATCTATGGTCGCATTGCAATGATTTTTTTACATTAGCTGTACATTGGCTTGTGTCACACGACCCTAAGGAATGACAACGTTTTATGTAGTGTGCATTGCCAATGTTTCATTCATCATTACAACTGCATATCGCAGTGAAAAGGGTTTGAAGGAGCTGTTTAAATGAATTATGCTGGCATGCGTATTATTTAATTATGGTGTTTAAAAAAAATATTTAATTGTCCTGCATCAATGAAGACATTTACACTTTAGCAGGGTGATGCGTTGGTTATTTCCCTCAGTTCTACACTGTATGCATAGAAAGGCACAAAGTGTGTGTGTCTGGGGAATGTCAGCTTTTTGTGTACAGGCATCTTTTATTGTTCATTGTAATCGGAGCACAGAGAAAAATGTTGAGCAACAAAAGCTAAGAATCCAGAAAAGTCCCTCTCTCCTCTCTTCCCTCTGTCTGTGATACACACACACACACACACACACAAACACAAACTTTTCTTTTACGTTGTCTGCAAATATGCATGCCCTCACAAACACACACACACACACACACACACACCAACACAGAAAGAGAGACGCTTGATTGTTGGACCAGAGTAACCCTTGTAACAATAAAGGATAATATAGGTTTTTGTGCACCAGTGCTAAATGCTTTTTTCCACTGGATGCTGCCAAGAAAGTCATTACTCCTCATGCTAGTGTATGCCTGATCTCGTTTGGCTTTTACAATATGTTGACACTAATGCTTTTTATATCAGGCAAATTGTGTATACTTGTGTTCTACAACCAGACCAGAGTGTTGTGTGATCACTGAAAGATGAAATGGCTTGTCAGCCTGATTTGTGTGTGTGTGTGTGTATTTGAGTGTGTGTACGATGTATAGAGAAACAGACAGGAACAATCGTGTGTGTTGGTGTGTACACATTAAAATAGCTGTGTGTTCCTCATTGTGTTCTTGTGTAAGCTTTACATATAGAGCTGTGTGTGTGTGTGTGTGTGTGTGTGTGTGTGTGTGTGTGTGTGTGTGTGTTGATGACTCAGATGTCTATACCTCAGCATCTGACTGCATGTGTCTGTCTCTCACTATGCGTGTTGTGTCTAGGCCCTAATTAGCAGTTCATGTATGTGTTAGCGTGTGTGTGTGTGTGTGTGTGTGTGTGCCCGTGTGAGAGAGAGAGGGAGCGCCTGTGTGCACATGTGTAGTGTGTTTAGGCTGTCGGGCGCTGGTCTTTGGTCTTTGGTCTGTGGTGCGAGTCAAACGTGAGCTGAGCAGCACTTCCATTTTTGGGCTTTTGACTGGATTTATGTGTGAGTCACAGCAGATAGACTGCTGCTCCCTCACAAGCCACACACACACACACATACACACACACACACACTCATGCGCACACACACTAACTCTGACATCCATGGTCCTTCTCCCCTCTTATCTCCACATTCCTCCCTCCCTCACATGACAGGATGGAACTGCAGGGGCCCTCTTCTGTCCCTGCTGAGGGAGGAAGAGTGAAGGAGACAGAGAGAGAGAGAGAGAGAGAGAGAGAGAGAGAGAGAGAGAGAGAGAGAGAGAGAGAGAGAGAGAGAGAGAGAGAGAGAGAGAGAGAGACACAGAAGAAAAAGAGAAAGCAAGAGAGTTGGGAGGGTGGAATGATTTGCTTTGGGGATGATCTGTAGGGGAGAATCCCAGGCGTTATTTCATCCAGGCACAGGGTTTATAGTTTGGCCCGTGCAGTGCCAGGTTAGCCACAGGCACAGGCTGAAAACTCAACATGATGTTGACAGTGTTTGGAAATCTCATCCACCCCCTCCCACATCCCAGACTAGCAGGGATCGGCATTAATGGTTGCGTGGTTGCCTTTGGCAACCAAATTGAGACACCTGGTAACCATGTCATTACCCCTTGGTTGGCCCCTTTTCACTGTATTTTTATTATGTTCATGAATTCAAAAAAAAGATTCTCACTGATATCCCAATATCATGTATGGCACCACAGCGCTGCTGATAGTCACATTTGTGTTCTGCGTTGTTTACTAGGTTGCTCCTCTCCAGTGTTGCAACAAACTTGTTGAAACTATTTGCATCTAATGTTAAGATTGATCGATTCAGGATACTGATCCCCATTTTGTGTCCACACTGATGTGTGCTGCTCAACACACACACATTGACCTGTTTAGGAATCGAGGCGTGGCACTACCCTAGAGTCGTTGAGAGAGGGCGCACTTCTCAAATCAAATCTCTTCTGCTGCTGCGGCCTCAGGCATTCTGCTCCCATGGCAACCACCTATGTAGCCTATGCCACAGGCTGCCCCTGGACTAGCCCGTTATAATCAATGAACTATTGAAATGCATCGTTTGAACAGTGTTGTTCTATATAGTCTTTTGTTCGGATTTGTGGTTTGAATTTGACCCGTTAGAAACCTGCCACAGGGATTGCTGTAGCCTTCAATGATTTCAGAATAATTTACACTATTTAAAATCTGCCTTTCGTTCAGATAACTTCAATTAGAAGAGAATCATCCTCGTTATGCTGCCCTTTTATGTTCTTAGATGACTGAAGCTTTTCTGATCTCAAATGGTGAATGGTTAATTAAAACTTGTATTCAAAGGGTAATTGGTTTAATCATTGTAGTACACACACTCACACACACACACAAACAGCAGACACACCTCAGGAAAAAGGCAGTGAATGATGGTAACCATTTGGTTAGCTTTGGCAAACAAAAGCTCATGCTGTGTGTGTGTGTGTGTGTGTGTGCCTGTGTGTATGTTTGGATATTAACTGTGATTATATGTGTGGCAATGGTCATAAGTGTGTTTGTGTATGAGCAAATGATGAATTGACCTTTGTGTGTTGGGACCGCTTGTCTCAGCACTGTCACTCGTGTAGAGGAACAGAGGATCTAGTCAGACAGAATGAGACAAACCAAGTATGTGTGTGTGTGTGTTTGTGTGTCTGTGTGTTTGCGTGTGTGTGTGAGTGTGTATTTGTGTGTTTGAGTGTCTCTGTGTTTGCGTGTGTGTAAGTGTGTATTTGCGTGTTTGTGTGTCTGTGTGTTTGCGTGTGTGTGAGTGTGTATTTGCGTGTATGTGTGTATGAATGTGTGTGTGTGTGTGTGTGTGTGTGTAAGAGTGTGTGTTTGCGTGTATGTGTACGTGCACATGTGTATGTGTCAGTGGATATGTGTGGGCCCTTATGTTTGTTAGGGTCCTCTCTAAAAAAGATGAGTAAGCTGTGAGCTTTGTGGGTATGAGGGGAGTGGGTGCCTTGATGGATTCCAGAGCGTCAGTGGCAAAAGGGGGGTGAGGATGCTGGATGAAAGGCTTTAGAGGAAAAGACAGGAAAAGAAAAGACAGAGAGAGAAGACAGACTGAGTCTGAGACATGCAAGGGTTCCATAAGGGCAGGGGAAGGGTCTTTAAGGAGAAGACTTATTTCAACTGTTTTGGAGAGGATTGTGAAAGGGAACAGGGTCCCTGACTGAAGTGTGTTTATGTATGTAAGTGTGTGTGGCTGTGGGGTGTGTGTGTGTGTGTGTGTGTGGCTGTGGGGTGTGTGTGTGTGTGTGTGTGTGTGTGTGTGTGGCTGTGGGGGAAAATGAAGGATAAGTGAATCTGAAAAAAATACAGTGTACATAAATCCAGTAATAAAGTGATTGAACATAAGTTCTGACAGACTGACACTGACTGATTATGTAGCATTATGCACTTGTTTAGGGAGTGTGTAATCATTGTCAAGCAAGGTACACTTCTCTTTAAAACACACCTTCCATTTTCTGAGCTTCACAATCTGAGCATCTGGCAGTCTTTACAGTCTGCTCAACTTTAAACCTTAGTCAAACTCTTCAAGTCTTATCTAAAGCCCTAAATGAACAGTCCTCCTAAGTCCCATAACCCCTCTGTGCACAGCTCTGCTAGTCCATCAGAAGGCCCGGATGGAACGCCTGTGGCACGAGCTGGAGCTGAAGAAGCAGAAGCTCGAGAAACTCAAAGACGAAGTCAACAAGATGGAGAATGACCTGACCAGGAGAAGACTCCAGAGATCCAATTCTGTGGCTCAAATCCCCTCGGTGAGTTTATTGCATTGGCCTTTCTTTTTTTTGGGGGGGATGTAGATGAGATATGAAGATCATGGGTATTTATATAATGGAACAACATGCCGGTCAGGTGGGTTAAGCAGTGCCTTATGTACATTTGATTTGAATCGTAAGTAAGTAAGTAAAACTTTATTTATAAAGCACATTTCGTACAAGAGTTGCAATTCAAAGTGCTTTAATCGTATCAGCACATTACAAGATACTTCATTTTGTGGAGAGTAAGTCAAACTTTTGCACATCCTGGATATTGTATGTATGTTGATGATAAAGATGTATTTATGCTTTTGAGTCATTGTTGCCAGCGCGGTCATGCATCCATTGGAAGTATCTCATGTTGATACACGAATCATTGGAACTGATCTGAGAACAGATCTCAGAGCATTGTCACACTCTTTCTGTCTGATCATCTCACTGGCCAGATGTTGTGAGAGCTCACTTCTGGGAACAACTGTAAATGTGGCATTGAGAGAGGTGTGAGCTGATGGTCACAATGCTATACTTTTCCTTTGAAATCCTGCCCACCACTTAACAAAAACACAGGCATTTGCCTTTAATAAAACTCCAACATTTGCCGTTAAAAAAATAAATCTAGACCACTGTTAAAAGCTCCACATTCATAAGGCATAGGATTAGTGAAAATGTTCCACACTCTGCGAAACATAGAAAAACACACCAGTTGCCCTCATCCATATTTAATCCACCTTGCCCCATGGTTGTCTATAGGTTATTGTCATATAGATTTCTACCTACATCTGCCTCTGCAGTATGTGGCGCTCCCATGCATTCATGAAGCCCAGGGTCACTGTGACACGATGTGGTAAGAAAGAGCCCATCTTTGGGGCCCGGGCCCTCAGCACACGCTGCTTAGAGAACAGGGCCTGGCTTATTTATTTTCCAAAGGAAGCCCTGATTCTTGTTATGGGAAAACAGAACCTCTTCCCTGGGCCCTGCTCTCCCCCGACTCCACTCCCCGCCTCAGCCTGCCTCGCTTGCGTTGACGCTCGCAGCTGTGAGTTTGTTGAAATGGTATCTCCCCCCCCCCCCCCTCTCGGAGATTGTGGGAGTGCTCTACATTTCTGTTGGATCAGCTGTTTTAAGCAGCCTGCCTTGTCTTGTTTTGTCAGGGGGAGGAAAAAGAGCAGTCTGGGGGCGAGCGGTGAGGTCTCCCTTTTGAGTAGGGAAGACAGAGCGAGAGAGAGAGAGAGAGAGAGAGAGAGAGAGAGAAGAAAGCATAAGAGAAGATAAGGAGAAACGGGTGTGTAACCGTTTGGCTGATGTATTGCGAGTCGGGGCTGTGATGGATGAGCAGTGAAGCATGGTGGCAGCCAAAGCAGGCTTAGGAAGGATTCAGAAACAATCTTCTTGTTGCTACTGGGTCTTCAGTGCCTTGTTTACCAAATAATTGATTGAAAACTGCTCTGGAAAATAATGCTCCCATCCAGCAGACGCAATTTGAGCATGATTTCTTCAGTTCGAAAGAGAAACCGCACTACTGGGAGTAGAGGGGGTTGAGTTTGCTTAGCTTCAGGGTAACTCACTCTCTTGGAGTCCATTTAAAGTCACCTGTTGTACCTACACGGTGTTGGACTGCTGGTCAGTCTGTGACTTTCTCCATGCACCCACTGACTGTGTGCAGAGGGTCTTCTGCTGCTTAATTCAGGAAGGCATCATTCATCAAATGGGTTTGATGGTTTATGGCCCATTACTTCTGAAGCAGTCACATTCATCTTTAACCTCCTGTCCTCTATTTCCTTCCAGTCTCTCTCTCTCTCTCTCTCTCTCTCTCTCTCTCTCTCTCTCTCTATCTGCCTTTCTGTCTCAGATGGTGCCTCTGTACCTCTATTCATGTCTGTTTCTCTCTTTCCCCCTCTCTCTCTCTCTCTTTCCTTCTCTCTCTCTCTTTCCTTCTCTCTCTCTGTCTTTCTCTCTCTGTCTTTCCCTCTCTCTCTCTCTCTCTTTCCTTCTCTCTCTCTTTCCTTCTCTCTCTGACTTTCTCTCTCTCTCTCTCTCTCTCTCTCTCTCTCTCTCTCTCTCCCTCTCTCTCATTCTCTCTCTCCCCCTATCTCTGTCCATGTGTGAGTGACCCTGTGTTGTCTTCTGCTCCTCCAGATTGAGGAAATGCAGCAGTTGCGGTGCAAGAACAGGATATTGCAGATCGACATTGACTGCCTAACCAAAGAGATTGATCTCCTTCAAACCCGAGGTGAGAACTCCTCTCTGCCTGCATTCCCACCTGCCTGTCACACTGGAGGTGGATATTTACTGTATGCATGCATACATTTATTAAGCCAGTAGCATGCTGCCGTTGGACAGTTTTTTAGAACTGTGCTGACGTCTGTGTACTGTTTTTTAATGCCGCGACCTTGTCCCTGATGTTCTCATATATGTAGAAATATGACTGATTGACATTATTCAAAGTGAAAACATTTCTGGAGATACTGTGGCTCAGTGAATTTGAGTTGTCTGTCACTCGACTGGAAGTCTCCATGGTTAAGCTTTGGAACATAACTGTCTGTTCAGTCTGTCGTTGTTATCAATTGAAATCCACTTGCACTTTTATCATTGGATCCTCTGCACTTTCATTAAATGCAGGGATTCCATATGATATTCTGTTCTGTCCTTTTTGCACTATTTCAGATTTGGATTCACTAGTATCATGACCAGTGCCTTGTTAAGTATTGGCAAAGTTGTAGAACTGTTGGCCAACATAGAATATCTGTATCCGTATAATATGTACGGTGTATTCCTCTAAAGTTCTAAGGAACTGGTCTGTGAATTCTAGAAACTTGAAGAGCAACTTGTCACCTTAGTACGCTTTGTTCTTCTGATAAGCCTTTGATGTACAACCCGTAAGCTTCTGTGCCATTTTAAGTCGTGCCAACCCTACTATGTTTCCATCAACGACTGTTTCCTTCTCTAGACAATGTCACGTTTTATAATTTAATGAATGAAAGAGGAAGAAATATTTTGGTGCGAGTGCGTAACTTGGCTCCAGGGGCCTCGGCGGCGCTCGCTGCTCGCTGCGAGAGTGCTGCTATTGTGCCGTTAACTAGCAGCAGTTTCCTGAATTGCATCCTGTCGCTGGTCGGTTGCAAAGGGATTTATTGGGCCCCAGGCACCTCTGAGCGTACGACCAGCATCTCAACACACAGAGGAAGTGGGTTTGCTGCTGCAGACGAGTGAGACTCTTTACCGGTAGCAACACAGTCATATTTGTGCACACTCAGTGCATTCTGTCCCTCTTAGTGGCCGCCAGATGACTCGTGCACATCCTGTCAAGTCATCACCTGCCCCGTCCTGTCCTACAGTGGTGTGGGATTCAAGCGTGTGTGTGTGTGTGTGTGTGTGGGTGTGTATCTTTGCTGTGTCTGTGAGAAGTAGTGTGCTGAGTACAGTATGTGTCAGTGGGTGACTGTGCAGCCCTCCTTTTTAAGAGGGCGTGCCTACTGTTTGAAAACAATCAATATTAATAATGTGTCACTGGCGACAGTCACTCTGTGTGTAATAGTGGATGACTGGATCCAATCATGAGTATATGAATTGCTTAGTCTGATAAAAACTAGTTTGCTCAGTGTGTTACTTGATGACTATCCCAGTCCTTGTGTTCAAGTGGGTGTCTTTAATTAAAAAGCACTGTGTTTCAAAGATATGTGCCTCTCCCGAAGGAGCTGTGTGTAACCTAGTCATTCTTCTTGTATTTGCAGGACCACACTTCAACCCCAGTGCAATTCAGAACTTCTATGACAGCCTTGAATGCTTAGGTCCGGTCCCTCCAAAACCCAAAGGTACTTTATCTGTCGGTAAGTTCTAGAAAAGGTGGCGTGTTCCTTTCTGGACAGTGTGATCCTCTCCCTGCATCTCCCCTCTCCTCTCCTCTCCTCTTCTCTCTTCCTTCTCCATTGGAGAGTATACAGTGCAGTACTGTGCTGTTTTATTCCAGTTATGATGCCTGAGCCTAGCAACATCCAGCCTTAGTAATGCTATGAATGCTGTTTCTCTAGTTTGCCTGTATCTGTAATGTATGGACTTTATGATTTCTTCATTCTGTCCATCTTTCTCTTCTTCTTTTTTCTGCCACTCATCCTGTTACTCCCTGCTTACTTCTCTGGGACCCCCTCAGGGCCAGAGTACCCTGGCTCATTGGACAGGAGAGGACGGAAAATAAACGTCACCTCCAAGTTAAAGATGGATGCCTCCTCTGCTCTCCCTCCTCCTGTCCCTCTGGGTTGGTTCGTCTGTCTGTCTGTCTGTTTCTGTTTCTCTGTTTCATCTCTCTCCGTCCTCTGCAGTCCATCCTTTTTCCCCCATTTATTCTGCTGGGTCATGTCTGTCCATCAACACTGCCCGCAAACCTTTTGAAAGGAATTCTAACATCATTCATTTGTTTTTAATTCTGAAGAATGAATGTTGTGAATTCTCAAAATGTGTTCGATAATCTTAATAGAGCAGGATGTGTATCTGTGTAACATATTTAGTCAGTTAGTTTTAGCTGTAATCTCAGACAGTGTCGTGTAGACAGTTTTAATACGAACACCATCAGTGTGAAATACAGTGCATTTAGGAAGTGTTCAGACCCCTTACACTTTATGTTGTTTAAATGATCTATTATCTTTATTATTAAGGAAAAACTTAAAAGTATTCAGATAGTTTGCTATCGCGCTTCAAATTTATCTTGAGATGTTGATTGGACATGATTTGGAAAGGCACACACCTGGCAATATATGACGGTACATATCAGAACAAAAACCAAGCCATGAGTTTGGAGGAGCCGCCTGCAGAGGTTAGAGGCCGGAGACGAGGCACATATCTGGGGAAGGCAACAAAACAAAAAAATCTGCTGCATTGAAGGTTCTTAAGAGGCCATATATCTTAAATGGAAGATTCTGGAACAACCAAGACTTCCGGCCAAACTGAGCAGGTGGGGGAGAACAGTCTTGGTAAGAGAGGTGCTTAACTGTCATCAGTCCGTATCCCTCGTCCAGGACATATTTTTTTTTTGTAGGGTATGTTTACATTTGATTTAAATTAAACCTTTTTTTTACTACATTCCTTTTACTTACATGATATAATTGCTGAGGTCTTCTAGAATATATAATCAGATATTCCATTTGTTTTTAGTTAAGGGAAATGTACAAAAACATCAAAGCATGTCAGACAACATAGAAAAGTCTAAAAGGCATTGGACTGTAGAGGGTTAAGAACCCTGGCTAAGCTTCAGAGATCCTATGAGGAAATGGGAACATTTCCTGAAGGACAGCCATCACTGCAACACTCCAGCAATGTAGGCTTCCGGCAGAGTGGCCAGCTGAAGGCTCTACTGAGTGAAAGACACTGAAAGCATGCTTGGAGTTGGCAGAAAAGGATTCAAAGGACTTTCAGACTGAGAAACAGGATTTTCTGCTCATTAGGGAAAGTGTTGAACACACCGTGACTGGTAAAGAAACAGGGAATTCAATATGGAGGGCATTATCTGTTTGAAATGTGAAGCCTCTGAAAACGTTTTAAAATAATGAACCCCAAACTTTGCCCCCAGTCTGTCAACGTGCAAGAGGGATACAATGTTCAGATTTTTTTTTTTCTCAGAAAGTATTTCATGTAGCAAGCTGAGATTCACAAGTGTTAGTTTGGAAGGTCACAATAAAAAATGTTCGAGAAAATCTGAGATGACCGTGCAGAAGGCATTTGTCAATTTGGTGTGGAATAACCCTTTTTAATACATTTGCAAAACATTCTGAATTTAAACGATTTCAGCATAAGCCTGCAACATCAAAAACGTGAAAAAAGTGAAGGGGTCTTAATCCTTTCTGAATGCACTGTACATGACTGTTAGTCTGACTAAGATATTATTATGGAAACACCACAGCACAATTTCCTGTGTCTGGCTTGATCAATGTTGTCCAACTAAAACATGTAGGCCAGACGTTAACATTTAGCCTCACGCTCTTTAATAGACACAGGGCCTCAGCTAGCCCTTGTAAATCTAGTCTGTGTAAAAACCCCAGCGTCGTCTTTATTAAGTCCTATTTGACAGCGGGTTTGTTTACTGAAGGATCAGTTCACCCACAGGTGACGGCCAGAGACAGAGGGACAGGTGACAAGATTGAATCCACTGGATGGCTGCTGATGGCTGCTGATATGCAATCTCAGATCTATTCTAATTCACTTTATAGGCAGTCAGAGGATTCTTCCATCTGTGTGTGAGTGTGGACTGTAGGTGTGACCCACCCTTAAGCTCAGCTGTATTTTGAAGCCCAATCTGGGCAATGCTTTATCTAGAGTATTCATTGACTTTGAGTTGCAGGAGCTCTCAGTGTTGTTTTTCACTTTGGAGGGGGGATTATAGATGTATATGGGGGAAAACTCTGCCTCAGATAGCTAGTTTGATGGAAGGCCTGGGAGGCTGGAGGGAGGGCTACACAGCTGCAGTGTGTGTTTGAACATGGAACATTTATGTGAGACCGTGTTTACATTTCTGCCCCATTTAATAAATGCTTTGTATGTAAATAACACGCCTTTTTTCATTTCTCCATTTCTGTCCGTTTCTGCCCAACTCTCCCTCTTTCTCTTTCTGTCTCTCTCTCTTCCCTTTTTTCTCATCCCCACCTCTTTTCTTTCTTGACCCTCTTGTCTACCCCACCATCTTTCTCTATTCTTGCTCCCTCACTTTCTGTACACCGTCTCAATCCCCCCCCCCCCCATCTCTCTCTCTCTCTCTCTCCTTGTCACCCTCCCCCATCTCTCTCTCTCTCTCTCTCTCTGTCACCCTCCCCCATCTCTCTCTCACACCCTCCCCTGTTCAGACTCCAGCAGCTGTAAAAGTGTGAGGGCGGTAGCCGACTCGGAGGAGGACGAGGGAACCCAGTGGAGCTGCACGGCCTGCACCTTCCTCAACCACCCCGCCCTCAACCGCTGTGAACAGTGTGAGTTTCCGCGACACTTCTGAGCCACAACGGACGCCACAACGCCAACGCCGTGCCCATGCCACTCTCCAGCAGACACCAAACACACACGCACACACACACACACACCCTCAGCTAGAGCGGGAGACCGGACACCAAACACACACACACACACACACACACACACACTCAGCTAGAGCCGGGGGGGGTGGGGCGGACAGCGCGCCTTCTCTGCTCTTGTAATTGTATTGAGAAAACACGGACAGGGTTACAAGTATTTTTTATTTTTTTTTGTTCTTTGGTGTCGTTCATTTTTTTTTTCTTCCTATTTTTTGAGTTTCCTCCAAGATTTGTGGAATGCTGAATCATTGAAGGCTTGACTGGATAGAGTTTACAGGTTGTGACTCTTAAACAAACAAACAAAGAAAACATGCAAAAAAAAACAAAAAACTAAAAAAAAAAAGCCAACAGAAGGTACCTCTCCTTTGAGTTTGTGTGTACGTGCCACCCTGCTCCAAGGGGCATTCTTCTGCTCACGGGAGCTCTCCCTGCTCCCTTCTTCAGTATTATCAGAGTACTGTGCCTCACACACACACACACACACATACACACACACACATGCACAAACACTGCCTGTTCGCACACACACAGGGAAAGGTTGTGTGGATACCAGTGATTTGGGCTCTTCTCCTGGAAGGCAGCGAGAGAAAACTGGGATCTGGACTCGAGTGTGTTTTGTCCGTGAGCCACGCTTGCCCTGAAGGGAACACACACACACACACGCACTACTTCGGTGGCCGGAGTGACTTCTGCGTCTGGGTTGCTGTCTCCAGGAGTCGACGGGAACGATTCGACGGAGTTTCTGCCAGCAACGGGAGAAAAAAAAGAGAAACCGCTTTTCTGTTATCCTCCTTGTCTTTCAGAGTACTCCTCACCAAATCGGTGCCTCTGCAATCTGTAGCGAAAAACCAACCAAAAAAGAGAAAAATGAAACTGCATGCTTTACATGTGTACAGTCAACGGAGGAGAAAACCCATCCCCTTGAACTTATAACTGTACATAGTTTTAGAATGTGCTTTTTAAATGACAAGAAAGATGCCTCCTTCTCACACTATGAATCTCTTATATTTCTTGTAAGTATAGCTCTATAGACTTCAATAACTTTTCATCCTTTTTTTCCTCCCTCTCCCCTTTTTCCTCTTGAACATGAATAAGCACGATTTCCCCATTTTTGTAAGCTTTTGAACTTGATTTCTGTGAGGAGGGAAGCGGTGCCTATGGGAAGCGACGCAAGGGAGCATTTATTTTCTTTCCAGGACGCGCTCATGGAGTTCTGGACCGCTCGCTGCCCCTGACTGGCATGCAACGCTGCTGACGGTCCCACGTAACCATCTGTGCATGCAGCGGAAGTCGGAAGATGGAGTTATTTCATTTAATGTTTTTTTTTTTTTTTTTTTTTGCTTCCTCGTGTCTAAAGATGCAAGAGAACTTCGGGACTGGTAACAAGGACAAAACAAGCCCACAAACAAGGAATGACTAACCATCTTATCTGACAACTGGAATGTAGGTGTACTCTTTGGGGATTTTGTACACCTCTGTGCCAAGAGAAGTGTGCATGGTTAACCATGCCGCCAGAAACATTTGATAGAAAAAGAAACTATATTCACCAGATTAAAGTTTGAGGGCTTGGACTTTTTTTTGGGGAGGGGGGAGGGGGTGTTTGGGGTGATCTCACCCAGGTGTATGTGCGCAGCTTGATCCAAAGGTGAATTTTTTCAGCAGAAGGGCTTTCACAAATGAATAAGTCATGGTGGGTTTACAAGTATGCAATCAAATCAATAGATTCAAATCCATCAAAGGTCCAGGACAGTTGTGTATCAGACAGCCTCGTCATTCATTAAGTGCCTTGCACCTGTGTGAATCAACTAATGCCTTAAGCCGGAAGGACTCGATCTTCACAAGCCCAAACAGACAGTGCCAAAGAAATCATTTTTCCCTCCCCAGATATGTTGATCCTTCCTATTGATTTGAGAATTCAGTCTTTACTGTTTTATTGATTTTTACCTTAATATTTGAAGTTTCTTTATTTTCTTTCCTCTGAGATTTGTGAAAATAATTCTCACATGTTGTAATTTGCTGCCTCACCCTGCTGGATTCAAATGCTATGTGTATGAGTAATCTATGCAGTCACCAGTCACATGTGTCATTTTGAAAAGAACCCCCCCCCACAAAGCGTTACATGGATGGAATCAGAGGAAGGGTAAAGAGTTAAACTGTTGCGATATCTCTGAAGCACTTATGTGATACTTTGACCTGTTTTAAAAATAAAAAAGGAAATCCAGTACCTGCTTCAGCCACAGCCCAGTGAGACAAATCTGTTCATATGTGTTTTATTAATTAAAAACTAAAAAAAAAAGAGACTAATTTGGATATCTAAAGTTGTTTTTGATTTTAGCTGGGAAAACTGTCTTTGTAACAGATAAGTTATTTGTAAAAATAAAAAAAATCTATTCTGAAATTCTGGATGATTTCCCACCTTACTTCTGATTTTGCTGTGATTGTTGAACAGCGATGATCCTGACAGAGACAACCTCTTGAAGAGCTGTCCACTAGGTGACAGTAGAGACAAGAATGTCTTTTTCTAAAAAAACAACCCCCTTGAAGTTTCAGGTTCTGTCTGCATAACAACAAGCTTAATGAGAATGAGAAGTGCAACAGTTCCTTATGGCTTGCAGCCAGTTGAAAACTTCCTTGTTGACATTACTGGCACTTTTATGATGCAAGTTTGCAAAGGAATTATTTCCAGGAAGAAAAAGGTTTGGCATAATGAGACAAGCGTGAACATATCCTTGTACAAAACACGTCACAGGTACATTTCAACAATTGCATGTTTATTGTCAGTGAATCTTCCATTCAACAACATGTTTCATGGCAGTGACATGCTTTGGCAATCCCCACATCGGGGCTACGGAACTAAAAACAACAATTGTGTTGCTTTGACACAGTAGTTCATTAATGCTTTTACATAACCAACAGGGTTTACTGCCATAACTGCCCCTTACTTTTTTAAAGTGCATGGCACATAATTCACATTAAAAAAAAAACACATTCGCTGTGGACGGTCTAAATAGAAAAAACTACTTTCAAAATGAGCAGGATAAAGGAAATGACAGTGAATGACTTCCAGAGTTCAAAGGTCAGTAGAAGCCTTTAAGGGCACTTACATTTTTTGAATGGGTTTTACAATTGTAAACAGCATGAAGACAAACCTGAGAAAGAAACATCTGTCTGAGAGTCCAGATGTGAGAGAGGGAAAGGCGTTTTATAGAAGACCTCTCAGAAGCTAGTTTTGAACTTCTGTATCAGTGCCACCAGTTCGGCCGTGTCGTGGACGTGCGGGTAGAGGCCCATGACCTGGTCAACGGAGCTCTGCGGGAAAATGGTGCTCAGCTGTGCCCTGATATCCCTCCTCCTGTCACTGAAGGAGGAGTTGGAGCGTCCACCCACTGCTGCCACCTCCGCCTGCGTCTGCGCCTGCCTCTGCGTCTGCGTCTGACCCCATCCAAACTCAAGGGACCTGTGACCCCGGTCCGGCCTCTCCATGGGGGGGAGCACATGCCCGTGACTGTGGAAACGGACGCCGCAGTGGCCATGAGATGGCGCTGGCATGTGCATGTGGGGATGTAGCTGGCAGTACAAACTCTGGCCACGGGCTAAAGGTGCGCCCATGTGTGCGTGACTGCACGTCCCGTGTGGATGTTGCATCATGGGAGTGTAGCAGCACTCTGGCTTGTGGAGGCCCAGACCGGTGTTGTGTGAATGCTCAAGGTGCTCCCCAACCTCGGTGGCCTTCCTTGGGTCGCCAGACAAGTAGAAGTCTCCGCTGCCGTGGCTGGAGCCGGCCACTCCACTGCTGAAGGCCAGAGACCTGCCCTGCTGGCCGTCGTGCTGCTGCGGTGACTCCTGGTTGAACATCCTGGACATGGGCGGCTCCAGGGAGCAGAAGCCTGGGTCGCTGTCTGAGCTGAAAGCGCCGTAGGGGGGCAGCGAGCCGTTCAGGTGGGCTGGGCTCCCTGTGCCTCTGGGGCTGTTGGAGCGATGCAGCAATGGGGAGCTCCGGTCTTCTTGGCCCATGCAAGGCACCATGCTGGGGAAGTACCCGGGGGTGGAGTAGCCGGCCAGCCCTGTGTCGCTGAGAGCCGACGTGTAAAGGTGGAGGTTTGAGGAGGTGGTGGAGGCCTGGTGGTGCAGGGCCTGTTCTTGCTCGATGGCCGACTTGCTCTTCGCTCTCAACTCGTCTGCCACAGACAGCTGCGACTGGTCGGCACGCTCTGGGTGGTAATACTTGCACTTCACCCCATAAGTGCACTTCTTCCCTGAAGGAAATAGATCGAAAAGGGAGGTGGTTTAGAGAGAGGGGCGGTGGGAGGATTGTTTATGGCATGCATACACACACACACACACACACACACACACACAGCAGCAGCAGCAGATGTAAAGCTCGACTCTCTTCAGAGAGTGTCAACAGTGGGGACGTGTTTGTTTGAGCGCACCCTAGGCCTCCCTCCATCTCTTTCTCTTCTAATGCGTCGTAAACACACTTAGCAAGGCAAACAAATTCGCCCTCCTCTCACAACCTGTACTTGCTTCCCTATTTTCTTCCTGTTTCCCCACTTCTTCCCCTCCGCCCGTCCCCTCTCTATTGCACTTGCACTTACGTAGGATGCGCTTCTTGCCTGACAATGGACAGATGTAAAAAATCAGCCATGTGTTTGCTTTAAAGCTCGATTATCTCCAGGCCTGATCAGCCTGTATGAGGGGAGGGGTTCATTAAAAGTCAGGGGGCCTGTGTTGCAGCCTCTGAGCCAGGGCCCGGTGTTCCGGCAAAGCCCAGACCCAAATAGACTGCCTGCCTGCCTGCCAAAGAAAAAATCACTTTTCTGCTCACCTGCTACAAAACGCCAGCAGCCACAAATCCACCTCAGCTGTGAGGAGCTTAGCTGCATTCAGCTGAGGAGCTCTGCGCTGATTTTGGAGTATCTTTACAATCTCCACATTCCCTCTCCCCACTGTCCTCCATCCTTACCTCAAGCTTAATGTGGTATTCTTTTGCATGATTTTATCTTTGACTTGATGTGAGAACAGATATTGGTATCACCCTTTAAGAAAACTTTCACTTGTGAAACATCAATAAGTAGCAGACTCTCTGTTGTCCTCTGCATATGTGTGTGGACTTGAGGATACCATCTGACTTGAAATGATGAATTTGTTGAACTGTTTTTTATCCTTCATCTGATAAACTGTCTGATGCTTACCGTAGGGACAGGGCTGCTGCTTGTTTTCAGGCACGGTTGGCCTTTTCCTTAGAAAGTTTTCAAGAGGGGGCCCATTCCTTCCAAGTGGATCCTCAGGTGGCATAAACCTGAGATGAGATGTAAACCTGTTATAATCCAGTTGTAGTATTGTGAATAGATGTGGTGTCAACATGTCATACAAAGACTCAATGGATGTAGGCCTGCCAATCAAATCATGGATAGCAAGTGATGATTTCAATCGTGATTAATAGCCTACTTACGTGTCATTAGCAAACGTGAACATTAGCAAGCGCTCCTCAATGAACTTCTTCCACTGGGGCTTTTCAATCTGCAGATCTCGATAATTGTCGTTGGACACGATAATGCCGTCTGATTCAAAAGCCAGGTTGACAATGTAGCGGTCGTCATAGCACACGATTCGCTTGCCATTGATACAGCGTGATGGCGTGAACACAAGGATCTTTTTCCGTTCCAGTTCAGTTAGGATGTGCTGATCTGAAACAAATGCACACATTGATATGATCATTATTCTACCGGGACAGAGAAATCACATTCCTGTTTACTTTTACTTTCATCGTTTGAGCTACAGTTACAATCACACGCACTGCGATTTGGGCCAGCAAAGCTAAAGGAAATTCTCAAAAAACAAACAAGAAAAAAAACTTTTCATTTAGGTTTTACTGAACGACAAACCTGGAAAAATACACGTTCAAAACAAAGATCGGGCATGGAAGGCAAACATTCAAACAAAACAACCGCCATACCACCATCTAGTGGACATTTCGCTTTACGACAGGACGTGGACTTACCTGTAATAGGTGTCTCAGGTCGCGGCTGCTCCTTTCTCCACAAGGGTACAAACACGGTGATGTCCCGCATGCCTCGATCCCAAAACCACTTCACAGCCAACTGCACCCCACGGCACGAAAACACCTGTTTGTTCCCATGGCTGAAATGAAATCACCAACCGTCCATCAACAATCATTGGTAAATCTAGGCTCTTTCAAAAATGTGCCCTAGGTTATTCCACCGAACCCTTTTGTGCCCTAGGTTATTCCACAGAACCCTTTTGAAACCATTCCAAAGCAATTCATTAGTTGAGTGATATCGTGTGTGTCGTGCGTGCATCCGTGTGTGAGAGTGTGTCTTCAGAGCTGTTTATTTTGGCATTGTTTACTGCTCTCGTCAGCTGGCTGGTGCGTGTTTATTTGCCTATGACCTGTGGTAACACAAATAAGGGGTTTTCCCTGACCCCCATCCCCCCCCCCCCCCCCCCCGCACTAACAGGATGTGGTAGTACTTTTGCATATGCATGCTTGCTTGCAGCACACCCGGTAATGGAACTCCAGAATCAACCCGTGTGTGACAGCCTTAAAGACAATCTCAAAACAATGCCAAATGCCATCACAAGAAGTTGGAGCTGGTTAATGAAAGATACATTTTTGAAGAGAGTTGTTTGGTCAGTCACATGTTCATGGTCAGAGGGAACTTTTCTGAGGTCAGGTATAGGAGCTTCCCTTATAGCACATGACGCTAACCACATGCAGAGCCACAGAGACTGTCACTTAACAGGTGAACACGTCATCATGACAGGTCATTTTAAAGCTGAAGTTCTACTATAGTTGAGAGGCAAGCAAGCCTATTCTATATCTGGTGTTTTCTGCTCTTTAAAGCGTTGAGACGGTTGTGTAACTGAGGATCTGTATGGAACGACCTTGTGATTAGAGTACACGCATGTATACAAGCATATATACACATGGATCCTCATCATGCATGGTAAAGAAATTCACTAACAATGCTAAGTCTATGGGCTGCTGACACATGCAGAGTAAAACACATAACATAGTGAGCTCTCTCTACTTGACACAGTCAAAATGGATAGAGCAGCTTTATGGCAAAGAATGTCAAGACCATGTCACTCTTTTGCTCTCTGGTGTGGTGTAGGCTAACCCTAAACACATTTCCTATTTTCCTCAGAAAATTAAGAAATTATTTCTGGCTTTCACTTCTTGTTGTCTTAAAGAGGAACTCCTTTTTTTCTGAAACCACTTGGCCTTGGTCCTTAGTTTTGGTATGGCAACCCCTTGCCCCTCACAACAAGCAGAGTAGCAGTAGCATGTACCCAATGAACTTTTAGAGCAACCCTGTTCTACACCGGCTTGTTGGTCTATGCCTCGACATGGCATGAGTCAGGTATACCTAAACTTAAGTCTCTTTTGTTTTTGTTTTGTTTCGTTTCACTATTATATTAGTTTTGTTTCACTGTAAATTTGGATTTCTTGTGTGTGTGTTTCAATTCAATGTATATGAAGATCCTGATTGAAGCCCTGCATGGAAATGTTCTTAGCGTGCTTTTAAGGCTCCAGTGACCTCTCAGTGCACTACCTAACCAGCACTCTTATCTTGAGTACCAGCCCATCTGCAGTACCTATAATTCCACTTTATTTCCGCCCTGTGGTTTCCTCTGTGCCCGGGTTACTCAGTACAGTGTATAGGGCACATTGCTTTCATGCCGACGTCTTTCTGTCATCGACGCCAATTAGGCAAGACATGAAGAAATCACAGATCCTTGGTGGCTGAGGTGCTGATCAAGTGCCAGCACTTCCTCTCTTTAAAGCCACTGGTGTTTCAACAGTCCATTTAAAAAAACATTCCCATTTAAAAAACGAACAAAGAATTCTACATTATTTACACAGTGTCTTAATACAGTTTATACAGTTATTCAGCCATTCTCTAGCGTGTATGAACAGTAGCTCCTACCTCATGGCCACATTGCTCCCGTCGATGACCACCGGTCTGAAGTTGCTGACGTGGTTCCGGTCCACCGGCGTGGGGCTGTGTGACGGTGACACGGCCCGAGGAGGGCTGCACCCTCTGGCCACCAGCTGTGGGCTGCTGCTGGAGGCTCTGGAGGTCTTGGCAGTGCCCATGTGATGCCCGTTGGTCCGGGAGTGGCCGCTGCCCGTGGCGGTGTACGCTTGGCTGGTGCTGCTACTCTTGTGGCAGGTTTTGATGAGCTCCTCCAGGATGTCATTGGTCTGGGCGTCGTGGCGTAGGCTGTCCAGCACCCGCACGATGTCAGCGTGGGAGTAACCCAGCTTCAGAAAACGCTCCACTTTGCCCTGCTGCCGATCCATGGCAGCCTGCGTGTGTGTGTGTGTGTCTGTGTTTTTCTGAAAGTATGGTTTGTCTCAGTTTCAGTCAGCTTATGTGTGTGTTCGCTGATTAAGTCCTTAGGTGTTTGTGTTTCCTTGTGTGTGTGTGTGTGTGTGTGTGTGTAGTGTACCTGAGTTGCAGTCACTTTGAAGTACTCCTATGGGTGTTTAGGCCCATGTGTTGTAGGGTTGCCAGGTCCTGCTCTGATGCCAATACTGCTCCTGTGATAGCTACTTTTGCCTCCTCACAGCTTCTCTCTCTCTCTCTCTCTCTCTCTCTCTCTCTCTATCACTGGGGGAATCCTCCTGGTCGTCCGCCCCCCTTCTCTAACACATGACTGTTTCCATGACAGAGCTGTCAGTTTTGGAACAGTTGACGGAGGCTTGAGGTCCTGAGGGAGCGAGGGCGTGGTCCGTAGGGGGGGTGGGTGCTGCTGGTTTGCCCCCAATGTTGACGAGACGACCCCAGTCACTGTAAACACAGGAAACGCATGGCTGAAGTGACAGGGAGTTTCAGAGTGTGTGTGTGTGTGCTGCGCTTCTCTGATAAAGATCTGCATGGTGCACCGCTGCACAGAAACACACCTATCTACGTCACACAAAAAGCCCCATCGATCAGGAGGGGTGAGTGTGTGTGTGTGTGTGTGTGTGTGTGTGTGTGTGTGTGTGTGTGTGTGTGTGTGTGTGTGTGTCTGTGTGTGTGTGTGTGTGTCTGTGTATGCATGTGTGTGTGTATGCATGTGTGTGTGTGTGTGTGTGTGTGTGTGTGTGTGTGTGTGTGTGTGTGTTTGGATCAAAAGCCGTATCTCCACCACTTTCACTTGAGGTGCGAGTGGGTTTCTGTTGGCACAACAAATAACCCACCAGATGGAACTCATGATGAAGAAACTTGTCTCCGCGAAACCCCTCCCTGTCCCTTTCTCTCATTAGACTGGAAACTCCCTGCAAAGGAGGTGTCTTCAAGTAGCTATTTGTTTTCTCTACATTGAATGTGTCAAAAGAGTACAACTCAACAAAAGTAACACTTTGAATTTATTAGCTTCCTTGGCACCATTTTTGCCCAAGCACGTTCTTCCTCATACATTCACATAAAGGGCACATCATTTCTAGACATGGAATGCTGTATGTCACTTTAAAATGACAAACATTCAGAGTAAAGGGCATGCTCTCTATTTCGACTGATTAACCTCACAGTGGTACTTAAAAATGTCACCAACTGCTTTGATTCTAGATCTGGTTTAGCCACTGACAGAGAGCAAATTGCTGTGCAGGGCAGGTACAGAAGGTTTTTAAATATCTTCCTTCAAGGTGTTTTCCTTGTGACTATTTTTAGCACTGCCGTCACACAATCCACAAACATAACCTTTCATTTGTCGTATAATTCAAACCTGTTTCCTTGTGACAAGGCATGCGTCCAAAAACAATTTCTCAGTTACTTCTCACTGACTGTCTTTGGCGAGTAAGTTGTTATTCACTCACACGTTTGAAACCATTGAACTACATGCTCTCCCAACACCTCATATCGGCTCTTGACTATGCTTTTAGAGCTAGCGCTGCGCTTCATATGTAGGCATATGAGTTGCACAGTAGATAATCAAATAGTTTGGGAAAATAGAATGCTAACAATCTCCCAGAGAGACTTTCAGAACGAGCCAGAGCAGGTCAGTCATTGGTCTGTGCCCTGTACAATCAGTCACCACATCCTGCTTTTGTGGTGCTACTCTCTTCGCTTTTGTCAACCACTCATTTGGTGATCCACCACCCCCAGATTCTGTGAGCTATAGACTCTCAAACCCCTGAGGTGGTGGGTTCTCTGTGTCTGTCCTGTGTGACCTGTCTGTCTGCCTGTCTGCCTGACAGCTGTCGTTCACTCTCTCATTTGGCTCCTCGCACAGTTGTCCTGGTGGTTATAGCACCATGGTAAGATACCACATTCTTTTAAAATGGAGTGCTTTAGCATTTACCAAAAAGAGAGAAAGAGAAAGAGAGAAGTGTCTGCAAGAGCTGTGCCCACTTACCCCAAAGTCCTCGCGAGTGAAGTGAAACCCTGACAGAAAAGCTGTGACTTTCACAACGACCAAACTAACGCTTAAGAAACGACACCCTGTTAGTGTCACTCCAAAGAAAGCACAGATCCAAGTGGTGTTAGTGTGTGCAGGAGGGATACTCACAGTGAAGGAACAGGGATGTGCAGCCGGTTATGCTCTGTACGGCTGCCTGTGCAGGCTTGTCTGGCGGTTGGAGTCTCGGCTCTCACACTGAACTCGCTTCAGTTCCACTCTGCTGTTATCTCCCCCCCCCCGAACAAGGAAGTGTTTTTTTTTTCGAGGCTATACCGGCAAGGAAGTGATAGATAGAGAGAAAGAAGAAAAGGGAGGGAGAAAGAGAGAATGAATGATACGATACATTGCCGAAGGGAATGAGACATGCCAGGCTATGCAAGGTTATGCTTCCTCATGCAACTTGAGACCGTGTGCCTCAGGTGTTCTGTTCCTTAATCTAGGAGGAGTTGCTGATCTACCCACCACATGTGATTGCGGCTCACCATCCTCAGCGCTCCTGATTTATGACCGTGTTTTCTTCTTCTTTGACACAAGTGTTCGGCCGCAAGTCAGACCAGGAAACAAGTGAGAATTATGCTGATTAGCAGAATGTGTTTCAGGGCAAATACCAACAGAAACAAAAACCATCTGAGGCTCAAATATCTACATATCACATGCTAACACATTGTGTTGTATAACACAATTTATAAAACTTATATAACATGCTAACACAATTTATAAAGGGTATAACACATTCTAACATGATTTATAAAACGTATCACCCGTAACACAATTTATAAAACTTATTTTACATGCTAACACATGCTAACACAATGTGTAACAACGTTTCTCAACTCTTCAATCTCTGACAGGACAATTTGGCAATTCTTTTTTAAAGAACATGAGCCCTGGTGGCTCTCAAAACAGGCACACTGTGCACAGCTTCAAGAGATCAGTTTGTACTGATGTAGATTCGTTTATGTCAAACATGAATAGGTGTGTGTGTGAGAAAGAGAGAGAAAAGGAGAGCGAGAGAATGTGTGTACATACACACAGAGAAATGGCACTTTCGCAACTCTGAAGCTATGGTTACAGGAAGCGGGATCAGAGACGATCCCAACCGAAATCCAGGAACAATCCTGACCTTACAAAAGGCCCTTTGAGTGCCTTTTGAAACAGCAACAACAGGAGAAGAACAAGGATGTATCGGAGTCTTTGTTTGCTAGGATGATCCTATCCTTATATGTATATAATCATGTTTTATTTGTATTTGAAAGTCTGCAACTGACAACTAACAAGTAAACTATTCTCTGTACTACAATACAATCTATTTAAATTCATGCAAATTCAACTCGAGGACCTTCAGTGTGGAGTCATAATAGGTGGTATTACTTTGATCCATGAGGTGCTTGACTTTTAGCCTATTGCTGCTGTTCAACAACTACCACTGACAACAGCTTCTGCAGGAAGTGTCCTCTGTCTCAGAGACTCACCCACTCTTAAAGGTGCAATCAGAAATACTTGCTACTTACTAAATACTGGATGCATTCTGAAGGACTTGGGGAAAGAGAGTATTCTACAGCTTCCTTGGACATTGTAGTTCTGTTCTGTTGTTGCTATTCTAAAATCAATTTTAAACTGGTAAACATGATCTGTAACTGCTGGTGAAGTGCACTGCTGGTACCTGAACTCATCTTGAAAGAGTTTTGTCTTTGACAAGCAAAATATTTTACAAAGACCGCAGCATTTATAAAGTCAAAGTCACCATGTTTTGTCAAATGGTTTGGTCGACAATATCTCAAATATCAACTCTCAAATCCACAGAATGAAACTCACGGGTACTGCTTCACACACTATCAGTGTATAGCCACCATATCCACAAAAAATGGTTCCTTACATTTTTACTCAGAATAAGACCAACTACTTACTTTTTAGTCTATTTTGCCAGAAGAGTTATCATTCAACATAAAACACTTTACTTGGAACAGAAAATATCCTATTCAACTTAATTTGTGCTCATCTTTGGCCTGGATTACGACATGGGCGTATCCGGACGCTGTCACAGGGGCACTAAAAACCTGCTCCACCTAATCCACTGCTCTAGGGTTGGCCCTTGAGAGGCCCTAAGGGCCCCCTAGGAATACACAAGGAGAATCATGGGTCCCCAGCCTCAATGCAAGTGGTCTAGAGCTAGTCTGATGCAGTGGCATTAGGTCCATAGCCCTGAGTATTTAGCCTAGCCTCGACTATTTTCTCCCTGAAAACAGAGGGGTTCATAGCAGACTGTCAGACAGACTATGGAACAGAGTGGAACCTCACTTGCAGTGTCCGTGGAAGAGGGAAATAGTGTAGCGCTGCACAGTGCACTCAAAGCTGGAAGACTTGTGCACTTAGATGATACAAACAAAAAATGATGGATCAAATTGTGTACCAAGCAAGCTCTCTCTCTCTCTCTCTCTCTCTCTCTCTCTCTCTCTCTCTCTCTCAAATAGACATGACCAACCTACCAATGCCAATCTCCCGTCAAAACAAAACCAAGCCTCAGGCAAACTTGACTAAGGCCCTGATCCTTTTTTTCTGGGTCCCCCTGACAGAATTTTGAGTTAGGCCCCTCTAAACCAGAATATTTAAAATAGGAATACCCTTTTTCCCCAGCAAAGTCTGGTTAAGAAGCATTTTGTAGCCTACTTAGTTGTATTGTGCTTATACCTAAATGTCCTGAATACCTGAATCTAAGTGTGCAGTGCATGTTTCATGAGATAACATCGTACATTGTCCAGCCATTTTGTAGTTACCAGTTATAGCTTTCTTACTTAATACTGGACAGATTTCATTTCTTAATTGTCCTTTGTAAAACTTTGGACCCAAAAAGATTCAGGACCCAAAAATCAGGCCAGGTTGAAAAAGTTTACCTTTTTAGTATAATAATTTCTAAACGGTTGTAATATTTATAAGAGTTCTAATATTTATTTAATTACTGAAAAAATAAAGTCTAGTCCACATATAACAATGTTTAGGTCAGTCACAAAAAACATCAATTAATTTTGTAGTTAAGACTTCCAACATGACTTTTCTGTGTTTTACTAGAGATTATGAGTAAATCCTGCTCCATTCCTACCTATTGATGAATTTGCCCAGGACCACTTAGTTTGTTTTTTCAAAAAGTTTGATCAGTTTTCGTCAAACTCACGGCAATAAGCCTTGGAAGTCTGGAATCTCCGATATCACAACAATGAAAACTATGCAGAGTCATATTTGTGTAAAATGCACACAATGGCAAATAATGACCCTTTAGAGGCCACTTTGAATTGTGAAGCGCAGGCCAGGCCTGTTATGCCATGTTGCCCTGTCAGGGTTTTAAACAATAGATGCACCTTTTCTTTGGCAACGAGGTCAAGAATAAAAGCACTAGAAAAGTCAGTGTCGAAGCTGTGCAATCCTGAGACAGAAACACCACAACCGCAACCATGATGGGCAAGGTAAGTCCAGCTATGGAATATTATCTTCTCACTAAAAACTGAAATATAGAGATATTGATACTGAATATTCATATGAATGAACATTACATTTACACGTGACACATTTTCAGGGAATCGTCGATGAGTCATTATAATTCAACCAACTCAATTATATACTTTTAGAGTTAAGTGTAGTAGCCTAAATATAGAGAGAATCTTTCAACCTACAACATGTCTTAATGCAATAAAGAAATAGCTAAATGTAGAGAAATTAATGTTATTTCAGATCACCTTCTACGAGGAGAGGAACTTCCAGGGGCGCTCCTATGAGTGCATGAGCGACTGTTCCGACATGTCCTCCCACATCAGCCGCTGCCAGTCCTGCAGGGTGGACAGCGGCTGCTTCATGATGTACGAGCGTCCCAACTTCATGGGCAACCAGTTCTTCATGAAGAGGGGCGAGTACAATGACATGCACCGCATGCAGAGCATGGGCATGATGTTCGACAACATCAGGTCCTGCCGTATGATCCCAATGGTAATTTTTTTCATCAATATTTTGTCTATTCTTTCCACATGATGTATAGCTGATTGTAGTAGGTACTACAACTATTAAGTTTTGACCTATCTCCAACACAGCACAGAGGACAGTTCAGAATGAAGATCTACGAGAGGGAGAACTTCGGTGGTCAGAGTATGGAGCTGATGGATGACTGTGACAACATCATGGATCGCTACCGTATGTCTGATTGCCAGTCTTGCCAGGTTATGGATGGCCACTGGCTCATGTATGAGCAGCCCCACTTCAGAGGCAGAATGATGTACATGAGGCCTGGAGAGTACAGAAGCTTCAGAGACATGGGATTCAGCAACACCAGATTCATGAGCATGAGGCGCATCATGGATTCCTGTAATTAGGCACGCCATGTTTGCTAACCCTATAGAAACCGTGGATTGTCAATAAAATGTTTAATCTCTCGGAAAAGCAGTGTTAGTTTTATTATTCATTTTTATACAATCTTTAATCATGCCTGGCACTCAAACTGAAAATATTTGGACAAATGCATATGTATTTCCATTTTGTAAATGATAAATCAAATGAATGTGATATGAGAAACACCATGATACGTTTAGCAAGCCTGCCTTGGTTTTATAACGCACCGTTATGTCTTACGTCTATTTGATCTCATGCTTTGCAGCATACACCTTTGCTTTGGCAGGTCTTGTGTTTTTGGACATTGTAGATACAGTCCTTATGTTTGGGCCACATCTGTACTTCCTTGTGATTTATTGTCCAAACCCTTTTTTCAGTTCCTCAAATGTTTCCTTACTCAACACCACAACGTGCTAGGATTGGAAATGAGAGAAAAACATGTTCACATGTTCACCACATCTTGTGAACATTTAGGCAAGGGACAAAAATGCAGTCATGATACTGTTAAGTAAAAAAAAAAAAAAAACACAACAGCACAGCAACATATCATCCCTCCATAACTGTTGTAACCTGTCCTAAATGAATTATTTCATATTCTGTACACGCATGATGTTGACACGGAGGCTGGAGTGTGTTTCATGCGTAGGCTGAGCAGAGTGTTTCCCTTCTCTGCTGCAGTCTTTGACTCATCAGGTGCACTGTGGTAGATGACAGGAGGGGGTTCCCAATAGAGAAGTAACAAGTTTCCATTTAGCAAGTCTGTGATGGAGAGACTCAGTCACTTTTTCATGTCTTATTTCCACTAGTCTCATAACAAACATAGGCGGTGACAGTAACAGTGGCTTTCACTTCAGTGCAATATAGTTTCAACTCCTTGATTACCTTAATCCACCCACCCCCCCTCCCCCTGCATACACCCTCGTATATTTTCCTACTTTCTAGTGATTTCATGTCAAACAGAGATGAATTTACTGGCATGAGAGGAGGGATCGAGACAAGAGTGATGCTATTTGATCTACCTCAACAACTCAACTCAACCAAAAACAAATTAGTCTGTTTTTCAGAAGGGGTGCTGCAGGTCTGTACTTGAGTGTGTGGTGTGACTTGAGTGTATGGTGTGACTTGAGTGTGTGGTGTGACTTAAGGTTGTTCAAGGTAAAGTCAAGTGAAATGCCCATGCAAAGCTTGGCTCAGATTGTGTTGGGATTTCGTTGCCCTGTCATTATTACACTATAAATCTACATCATAAGAATTGGACAAAATGACAAGACCTTTCCAAACCCTTTTATTATGGAGATGTTTTTTTCTTTTTTGTTGGCTAAGCTGTGCTGTACCAAAACAATACTTACTTGTCACCTTAAGCTCTTTTGGGAAAAAGAATATTTCAAAATGGAAATTATGTTACCAGTGTGCAGTCCCAGTAGTGGAATTGTGCTGCCTCCATGTTTGAATTGTTTTGTTTTGGTGTGTGTGTGTGTGTGTGTGTGTGTGTGTGTGTTGTTTTGGTTTGGTTTGTGTGTGTGTTGTTTTGTTTTGGTGTGTGTGTGTCTGTGTGTGTAAGAGAGATAGAGTGTGAGAGATTGAGAGAGAAAGCAGGAAGGTTTTGATAAATAACCTGTGATGTTTTGGTGACTTCCTCTTTCAGGCCTTATCAACAGCTATCAGGAAATTGTTTTTGGCGGCGCATGATCATCATTGCACAGAGCAGGCTTTCTATTATAAAACACGTCTGTTTCCATTACGTCCTCCTTTCACCAAAACATATTCCCCCTCACACAGGCCCTATATTTTAATTTAAGGTCATGTCCAACGGCATTAACATGACAATCCCTTTAAAATCCCAAATAGTATAACGGCAGTGTGTCTTGTGTAGGTAGCATGAACACAACGATGCACACACACACTGTCTGAAGGGGTTGTGGCAGTGAGTGGAGCTAAGGGGCTAACTGCTTGCTCTGTGTGAATGACTTAAAAAGCAACGAGCACCACCCAGTTCTGTTCATTGTGTGAGGTCAGACCCTGTGCTTGAGATTGGGCGGGGGTTAGCTTTTTTCTTTACAAAATGGCAGATCATTGTAAGTGTGTACATTTGTTAACTGACAGTTATTATAACCTTGTTAAGACACAAACAGACAAGCTGGTTTGAAAAGCATGGTGTGAAAATCTCCAGTTGTTTGACACCCCCATTGCATCAGTTTCACTCTGTATTGAAGGCTTTGCCACAGCGCTCACCAGGAAGGATATTGGTGCAGTTGTGCTACAGTAATATATTTATTATTTAAGAATGCACACGTGCAGGAAAAGCTTGACATGTTTTTGTTCAAAGAGGCTTCCTGCTGGTCAGTGAAGCCAGGTGACGTGAAGCAAGGCACAGCCTTGGCTGAAGAGATGTGAAGAGAGGGGGAACTGGTTTGCCTTGTTTCTCAGATGTCAAACATCATCACTTGTGTGGGGCATACAGTATAGCTATAGCATATAGAATCGCTAAACCATTAGCATCTACAGCATTTGATGACAGTGTGCAGTTGTAGTGGTGAAGGTAATTTATTTGTTTATTTATTTGTAGTATCCCCATTAGCTCTACCCTAAGACAGAGCTACTTTTCGTGGGGTCCACATTTAAGACTTACATACAAATATCAAAACGTTTAAAACATATATTACAATACCAATACCTAACATTTAAAACATACATTACAATACCAATATCTCACATTTAAAACATACATTACAATACCAATATCTAACATTTGAACCATACTTTACGATACCAATATCAAAATGTTTAATACACAAAATAATGATCATACAATTTAAAATACAAGTGTCACAAGTATGCTGTACCCAAGTGTTTCATTATTTGCATTTTGAACATACATTTACACAGGATGACCCTGATGGTTCTCATTATGATTAGATCTCATCTGAAAGAGCTTGATGTTTCCAACGGCAGGGCCATACCTCAGAGTTGGCTCTGACACAGACGCGAATGTCACCTGTGTCACAAGTGTGCTGTACCCAATGTCACAAGTGTGCTGTACCCAAGTGTTTCATTATTTGCATTTTGAACATACATTTACACAGGATGACCCTGATGGTTCTCATTATGATTAGATCTCATCTGAAAGAGCTTGATGCTTCCAACGGCAGGGCCATACCTCAGAGTTGGCTCTGACACAGACGCGAATGTCACCTGTGTCACAAGTGTGCTGTACCCAATGTCACAAGTGTGCTGTACCCAAGTGTTTCATTATTTGCATTTTGAACATACATTTACACAGGATGACCCTGATGGTTCTCATTATGATTAGATCTCATCTGAAAGAGCTTGATGCTTCCAACGGCAGACGGAGTTGGCTCTGACACAGACGCGAATGTCACCTGTGCTAATATATCTTCTATAAATCAGAAACCTTACAGCAGATATGCATGAGCTAGCTGTGCTGCAGGGAATGAGGAACCAGTCAGACACTTGCAAGTCTTGTCTCATCCTGTGTGAACTGTTGAGAGCGGTCTGTATTCGTGCTGTGTGTGTGACAGTTTAGAACAACACATCTAAAATCTCAGCAACTTTAGAAATACAATATTAAAAGAATGCTGCGTTTGCAAATAATCACAACAGTGATGTATGTGTGCAATCCACATGCCCGTAGACAAGCGTTACATGGACACTGTGACGTGTGCTGTGATTTATTTGGTCACTAGAGTGCGCCAAAGCTGCACAGCCAACCTCAGGACAGCGCAATCTATTACTACGATCTCAGTGGTACAGACAGTGATAGAGAAAATAGAGAAAGAGAAAATGATTTATTTTGAAACACAATGGTCAAGTAACCCCCCCCTCCCCCCCCCCCCCACACACACACATCCCTTTCCTCTCCACAGTCTTTCCCCTGCACACTTCTAGCCTGGGAAGGCTCAAGATTTGGGTTCCCCCCTTGTCCTGATTTGTTGATCTCAAATCATTGATTTGTTTGATCTCTGCCCCAGTAAAATAGCCCGCTTTCTTCACTTCTCTTCCTCTTCCTCCTCTCCTCTTCCCCTACCCTTTCAGTGCCACCAGGGGGCAGGTTTGAAGAGAGCGCAATAC
Source organism: Sprattus sprattus (assembly GCF_963457725.1). Classification (NCBI taxonomy): domain Eukaryota; kingdom Metazoa; phylum Chordata; class Actinopteri; order Clupeiformes; family Clupeidae; genus Sprattus; species Sprattus sprattus. The sequence continues at coordinate 63,089,828 of NC_137921.1, read as the reverse complement.
ATCAGCGCCATCACTGTATTATTACTCCACCACCACTATATATTTAGCTCTGTCCAATATGGCAAAGCCGTTTTCGACACATCTAATTAACAGTGATCATTTGGTTAATACGGTGTAACCAAGGCAAGTCAACTGATCATGATACACCGATGGAAAATTAGTTCAATCAATTCTAATCAACATTAGAGCAGCTGTCATGCCAAGACGATATCGCCCTGACAGGATTTTTCTCAGAGAGTGTTGAACATGTGTTTGCCTCGCAGTGTGTACCTCCCTGAAAAGAGTCCAAAAGCGTCAATCCCCTAGCCTGTGTCCACTGTCAGGTGTGTATCCTGGGATATTGGAGCCAGACTACACACACACACACACACACACACACACACACCTCACCCAGCCTGTTTCGTTTTCATGACTTGGACACAGTTCTCTGCTGTAGAGGTGAGACTGATCTCAAGAATTTCCAGATTTCACACACATTTGAAGTCAAGGCCTCCATTTCATTCATTACTTGTCCTCATGGCTTTGGGCAGCTGTGCCTGTGTGTGTGTGTGTGTGTGTGTGTGTGTGTGTGTGTGTGTGTGTGTGTGTGTGTGTGTGTGTGTGTGTGTGAGTATGCGTGCATGCGTGTGTGTGTGTGTGTGTGTGTGTGTGTGTGTATGCGTGTGTGTGTGTGTGTGTGTGTATGGCACACATGTGTGCACAGAATGTGGTTGTGTTTTTGTGTGCATGAGAATATCTGCGAGCTGGCATTTGTATGTGTGTGTTTCAAAAATGATGTCAGTACAGTCAAGCCATATTGATTAATGTCTGCAGGTCCCTCTTTCCATATGTGTGTAGTTACTGCAAATCACCCTTCAATGGCACGGTGACATAATCCATAGTTATTAATAATGAAAATAGTATGAATGTTTGCCTTAGGAAAGGTGCTATAATGAAAGAGGGTGAATGAGTGAGTGAGAGAAACAGATGAAGAGAGAATGAAAGAGAGTGAGAGGGAGAGAGAGAGAGAGCGCAATAGGAACATTTATCCTGACCACAGAAAGGATTTTCTCTGGATGTTTGTCTTGTTAACTCAGGCAGTTGTCACTGGCTCGTTGGTTGTTATAGGTAGTTTAGATTGAGAATAAACTCTTTGGTCAAAAAACCCCACAGCTGATCGTAAAGGGAGAGAAATGAAATCAGCTTTATTTATGTTTGAAGTCGCCGTGGCTGTGGTTCTCTTCATTGCTACGACAAGCTTCCACACGCAGGCTTAAGCTAGCTCATGTTTATGTTAAGGCATAAGCAATCAAAAGTCATTTTTTCTTTTTTTGTCATCAATGTCAAAGTCATAAATTTCTTTTGTGACTCATGCAGCCAGTCAACGCAGATCATATCTGCCAATTCAAGACATCTGGGTTCTATAATTCTCACTCTTTGGAGGCCACCCGGACAAACGTTTCAGGGTATGTTGTAAAAAAAACAACTGCCTTCAACATCTCATCATCAAATCAGCTTGACCAGAATTCAATCAGCAGCACAAGTTGATTTTTTTTCAAACAAAAGCAATATAAAACAACACATTAAAGGTTTTTCCATCTTTGGTCTTGAGTTATCTACTTTGCTGTTGTGTTGTTTCCTAGAAAGCTGCTCTTTTGCTCTGAGTGGAGGGTTAAGTTGCACTCTCCTAAATTGCAATCCGACATCGAATGAGCTGAATCATAACGCACACTTTAGTGTCCACTGATGCCCCCTGACACTATGCTGCTGTATGTGACAATGGAGGCGTTCATTTGACTGGGACGAATAAACTTCAATGGAAACACTCTTGCACACAGTACTCCATTTTAAACGAGTACTCAGATAAGTGGAATCAATGTTGCCCACTGTGTCTCTGCCTAAAACATCAGACCCGGAATGCCCTTTGGATTTCGGATTTCAAACCTTCCGGCCAAATAAATAGAGGAAGAAAGGTTTGAAGTCACTGCCAGCGACACTTTCCATTATTGTTTTTTTTTTAGCCTGACACGCTGTCCGTGGTATGAATGTATCTATCCATTGTGCTCACTTTCCTGTATAACCGTTGTTAGATTTAGTTTAAATACATGGTTTTTAGTCATATGCAATCACAGCAAGGTCCATTCTGTCAATATGCATCTAAGGCCTCACAGACGGGCATCAGGCCTGTTCCCCAACCATTTGGACCCTGAGACATCAAATAGCTATTGTCCAGGGTCAGGAAGGAAAGACAGCAGGAGATCAATGGTTGCCAGGACCCCAGACAGACATTTAATTAACTTAGACTTAATTGGGTAAGACCAAATAAGGTAACTTCCTACTTTCATTTATGGACACACCTTTATTGTTTGCATGTTAATTATGTACTATAAGGGCCACAACCCTCCGTAATGTCATTGAAAGAATTCTATCGTTTACCGCGACTTGCGAGTTGATTGTGTGATGCGTTGGAATAAAGTATTATAAAATATACATCTTTCCCGAGTTTCCTGACTCTCTGCAACCGAACCTTGGATTAAGGATAACAGAACCAGCTTACTTCTTCAATGTTTGTATCACAGGAGAGGGGTAGAGAAAGGGAACAGAAAGAAGAGTTCTATCATTGTTAGGTGAAGGGTCAGATAGCCTACATGTTCTATCAGTAGTAGCCCACTTAGATTAAACCAAAGTGTGGTGATTCGCTGTATACCCACCCCGTTTTTTGTGTGCATGTCGCTCGGCTGACTCCTTTAGTTTCCTAAGATCACCTTGAGAGGTGCAGCCCACCAAAAAGTGAGTTGCGCCGGCTTTAGAACCCTGATTGGAGGCGACAGTCCATGTGCTCTGATTCTCTTTGTTCTCTTTTCAGTTGATTCTGTTGGAATCATTTCCATATCCGTCGGGCATGTGGAAGCCATCACAGGTAATTGTTCCTCGGCCTTCGTCTGATTTGAAAGGAGGGCATTTGAGATCTGCTTCCTTTAATAGGGGTCTTTTTACTTTCTTACGGTCTTTTTAATGTATATTGTGGGAGCCCGAGTCATTGGCTGCCCCGCTTTGTCTTGGGCAGGGGTCATAACATTCAGCTTTATCAGAAGAAATGGAGGTCGTGTGTATAAACACAAAAATGCTTTATTCTCTCCAACAATATATAACAACAAATATCAAATACTGTAACTGGTATTGCCTTGAGATTGAAGTAGCTTTTACAGACACTAAAAATATGCTTCTCTATGATGTTTATAGTTCATATACATTCGTATGCAAGTAGATATTGGGTTTCTGTCTTTGCATCTGTAAATGAGAAATACAACTGACAGCTATGGCAGAGAGGAAAAAAATACAAGAAAACAAATAATGTGAAACATTCTTAGAGCTTTGGAACACCTGTGGGGAGTAAACCTTCATTAAGGAGAACTTGAAAGCCTTTCAGTGCTTATCATTGAAGAGCAATGGCTGCTTCACCACTGGTCAAGAGCCTCATGCCTTATTCATACGGCACAGTGGGCTATCCCTGCTAGTTCAGTGGCTGGATGGCCAAGATCTGTGGAGCTTGGCTTTGTGTGTTTGGCATGTACACAGCATGATATAAGCCATAACGATGAAATAGGCATCTATATAAAGAAATGGCCGCATTTTAAAGAACAATTAGGCCCCTGGCCCCGTGGTTTGATGGCCAAGATCCAAATCAGGAAGTTGTTCAGTGGTCAATTTGCAATGCAGCAACAAATCTAAATGGGGGGGACGACGACTTATGTGAGGCTTTAAAACCACTTGTGGTGAACATTAAAAGCATGTCTGTCCTGCCAGTTACTAACTACAACCAAAGTTAAACAATTGTAGACTAACATAAAATAAATCGTTCAAGTGCTAAGGTATGTTATTTATGATAGAGTAAGACTACATAATGACACTGGTCACACTTATAAACATAATACGTTGTTGGAAAATGTCATAAAGATCGGTACATAAAAGCAATGGCACTTTGCAGTCCAGCTGTAAATGTAAGTAATCATGTCCTTCGGAGAGAGAGAGGATGACAGCATTCAAACTGAGAAGGAATTCATTGTGTGTTGTCTTTGGCTGCTTTCTAATACTGTTTGATTAAGCTCCACTTCCCCCGCTGAAACACTGGGTTTGAAGATGGCCTTAAGGGATATGCGGTGCCGGCCACACAGACAATCTAGCTGTCCGCTGGAGCATTAGACACTTTTGTGTTTGCAGCAATAAAATGACATTAGATTTTGAATGTTATGTTATCTGTTATCTGTCCACCGCAGGCTATGTTCCATGTAGCAGTGGTTGATTCAAGTACAGAAATGCCATTGTCAGCCAAGAGTAAAAGGGGGGGGGGGGGGGGGGGGGGGGCGAGATCCCAATTTCATGTTGTTTATATGAAACCCCTTGCTTTCACCAGTACTTTTGCACCAGTCTACTTAAGGCTGTAAATTGGTATATTTGTGGTCAGAGTTGGGGTTTCCAAACACAAACCAAGCGTCACTCTCATGACCACTACTGCACTATTTCCTACTGAGGGGAGAGGCATTTTTGGCAGTGTTCTGTGTTACCCAAATGACCTGGTTTGGGGGAGGAGGGGGGGATTGGAAAGCATATAGGAGCATTCTCAAATCTGACATAAAAAGACCATACGTATCTTGATGTTAAAATTCACTAATGAGAGAAACTCAACACAATCACACGTGCACACACACACACGCACACACTGACACACACACACACACACACACACACACACACACACACACACACACACACACACTATTGAATCTGCTCTCTGAAGCTCACATCCATTAGACATGCACGACACTTGTTCCCACTCTTTCCCTTTTGTACCTTTTGCTTCTATCCCCAAACAGGTCACTGTATGTTACTGGCCATTATTTTGGTCGGATCGTCTTGGCAAGAGATTCAGGTTTTTTTTTTGGTTGCGCCAGCCAATGGTGACACCAACTCTACAAAGACAATAGCTGACCCAGAGGCCCCCGGCGGGGCCCCCAGTCGAGGCATGTTTTCTCAAAACTGTCAAATCGATTTGCGCGGCGCGGACCAGGAAGTGCGGCGGCTTTGATGCACCTCGCCCAGGCTGTCAAGTCACACTCTTGCCACATAACAAGTTGGTTCATTCTGGCCTTTCCAAAAACGTAGGAGGGGGGGAGCAAGGCGAGATGCGTGGCGGTGGTTGGGGGGTCGGGGGATGCTTTTAGGTGTTGCACGTCACCCCTGCATCCTCCACATGGCCACAGTTGGTCCTGCCCCAGCCGGAGAACTTGCACTGGTGAATGGTGTCCTCAGTGCCATCGCAAGCCACATCATCCATCCAGATCAGGCCAGTGCCTGTGGGACAAGGAGAGCAAAGCAGAGGGTGAGGACCTTAGAGTACCCCTTCAGCAGTCAAAGCACTGCACGAGTATAGAGCTCTGCTTCTTGGGAGACAGATAAGGCACAGATATGACTGTGCACTGTTGATAACTTAATGTCTTAAATCTGTTTTGTCAATTCACATAATTCATTTCAATGAGCAAATGCAAATATTTTTGGTTGAGGTAGCAGTTATGTTTTCACAACTAACCTCCGGTAACATTTCAGCAATAATTAATTGCAAATCCCAACCGCACAATGTTAACAGAATAATTTATTGGGCAATGTATTTCAGCAATCTACTATCAACATATAACATTCTAGTCAGAATATGAGTCTGATGCTGAACCATTGGGCTGTGATTATGGGGCGTGTTTCAACGAAGCAGGAAAAAAAATGCCTCTTCGCTCAATTGGATACCTACAACTAATCAGAGCAACATAGTATGACCATCTGATACATTAAAACTTTTACCGGATCCCGTAAGAAGGACGGCAAAAACATATTTTCGATCGACAAATGCCTTGATCGCGTTTCTCTGTTCCTCTTTCAAAATGATTGCGCTGTCAATATCTGTGAGATATGCCTGCTCACATACTTATTAGCAGCAAGGCTATAGCTAGCTACTATTTGTTTTAATGGATTTTTTGTCTAAGCGTTAGCAATAACCTATCAATAATGGTCTAGAGCGCTTCAGTTAAGGCCTACAATCCTCGGCAACATTCGTGTTGCACATACACAACTAACCGAGTCAATGTAGACATAAAAAAGTCGTGTAGATAGCTTAAATCATATCAAATATGCCCCACTAAGCTCCCGAGACGGCGCCATCTTTGTTCGATGTCTAATCTATCTATCTTATCAACTCAAGCGTTGGTTGGTCATCTGTCCATCAACGTATAAAGCCCGCCCTTACAATTTCATTGGTCAGATCACTTTTCCGAGAACTTGAATCTCTCCCAACTAGCTCAAGTCTAGACTGAATCTCCCAGACCAAAAATGTTGTGGGCGGAGTTCAGGCTGGTATCCAGGCTAATCAACATAGCTACTTTCACAAAATAAGAGTTTATTCAGGGTTCTGAGCCTCTTCTCCCATAGGGTTCCATTCAAACAGAACAGCCGCTGGTCTCCCCTCAAAGACCCCGAAGCTGTTACGCATTTTGAGCCGAAGATTGGAGTCTTCCCTTTAAGAACATCTCTGCCTGGAACTGAAAACAAGCACACTTGTGGTTTTTGAAAATGGTCACTCACAGGAGTCTTAAAGGAGTTGTATGAGGCTGCTGAAAAAGCAAGAACTGTTTGGAACAAATTAGTGTTCTAAATGCTTATTTACCCTTAGTTTTTGTTTCTGTTTTAGTCTTTTGAGCCTACTCATTCACTGTACTGTGATAAAACACATCAATGGTGTTGGTATTGACATTTTTTATATTTCTATAAAAAACTGAATTTTTGCGGGGTTGAAAATGGCCATCTTGAAAACACCCCCTCCACAGTTTAAAATCCACCTGAAACTTGCAAGGCCGATGCTGATGTAGAGTCAACCGTTTTGGACTTCTCTACATCTTCCCAGCCCCGTCCACGTGTGAGTCTTATTTTCATTTCATATTTTCATTCATCATTCACACGAGTTTAATGCCTATCAACTGTGTTGACAGCAACAAAGTAAAGCAAAAAATAAAAAGTAAATAGTTATTTTCTATTAGCCCATATTTTATTATTAATTCTATTAGCCCACCCTTATACAGCCGGCTAAAAGAGGCCCTGGTCTCGTGAGGGGTTATGAGTACTTGCACGTGACACTGAGAGGTTTGGCTGCTGTGCACAAGGAATTTAACAACCTATCCTGCGTATAACTTAAAAAATTGGCAAAAACACGAGCACAAAAACTCCCTATGTGTCTCTCTCTCTCTCTCTCTCTGTGTCTCTCTCTCTCTCTCTCTCTCTCTCTCTATCTCCTCGTCTATAGTCCGACCCTGAGATGTTTGCATGCTCCACACATGGCAGCCAAGTGCCACCCAAGAGGAGCTCTGGCAGAGGGTCCTCCTCTAAGTGTCTTTACTGCCTTTATTAATTACTTCAACAAAACCAGCCATCTCTCTGTCTCTCTCTCTCTCTCTCTCTCTCTATCTCCCCGTCTATAGCCAGCCATCTCTCTGGCTCGCAGGCACGTTCAGGTCTTGTTTTTAGCACAGCCAGAATCACAGACGCCCACTGGATGATCCCCCGCTCTTGACAGCTTAATGAATTGGTTGTGTTCGGTCCACTCTGCAAAGCCTTGTCCAAATCCTCTTTTAAGGTGCCGCAATCTTTTACGAGGAGGAATAAATCAAAGACTTTGGTCTGGGCCATCCTTAATTCTCAGTTATCTTTTGCAAGCATTCTACTGATGTAAGCACTCTAGCTATGACCAAGTTCAGCTTGCATGTGGAGGTTGTAGAAGATGTTTTTTTCCCTCATTTTTGTACCTTCTGTGAGGGTGGTTGGGAGGTTGTTTTTCTAATGGAATCAAAAGGTCGTCACTGCTTTCTTCAAGTCTTACAGCACACGTTTAGGCAAGGGAACGGTTTCACTGGGGCTGATGGATTTTCCTGTCCTAACGCCAGGGTTCCAAAGTTCAGTGACATCCATTAAAGAGTCACAGCTTAAGGCTGACAGATACAAAACTTCTATAGGAATGAGAGTAGATGTGTTTGTGGGTAAAACACTCTTGGTTGTAATTTTTCTCATCATGTGAACATTCCCCAGTCATACTTACACTGCGTCAAATTTAAACAACTGTATCAAGACAGCATGTCAGCACGTTAAGAGCACCTTAGATCAATCTTGTGTATAAATAAAAAAATATATTCCCGTACATGATTTCATCCTAAAATGCATGTCCAGGCTGTTAAAGCTCCCAGGTGCTACACTATCTTCGCCATCATCTCTCACAATCTGAGAGCTTGCAGATGTGCAGTGTGTGTCCACCGCCCCCAATAGAGCTATTAGCAATCCGGTGTGGGTCCGAGCATCCATACACAGCTTTGAGGTGAGACAACATAGAGATGTCCAGGCTCCATCAGTCTCCACCAGCCTCCATCTCCAACCCTCCACACTCATGAGTCAGCCCACTGTGGAAGGAAGTCAAGTTGGAGAGGCGCGTGCTCTGGGGCTGCTCTGTGTTTAGAAGCCTGACCATGGAGCTTTTGAGGACAAGACGGTTGCATGATGCTTCATGCAAATGTGCTTTAAAGCATAATAAACATCCAATGACTTTTTTTATACACCAATAAAGCAGCTCCAGGACATTAATCTAGCCCATATTTTCCGTGATGTCGATCAAAAGACGTTTTTCTTTAATACAGAAAATATTTACCAAAACCCGTTCACATGATTACGTATTACTTGTAATAACAATTTTTCCAAGATGTTTGTGGTGTTTCATCCATGATTAATGTCACAAAGCTCCACAGGACCCTGTCACTCATGGAGAAGCTGACGTAAACATATCACTGGCAAACCTCTTAACAGCGAAGCTAGTGTCACATGAACTAAGCTCAGATGTTCACTTGCCTGGTTGAATGAGCTTTATGACAGATTTCAGAATAAAAATGAATATAATTAAAATAATGAATGAGAGTAAGAGTATTTAAGAGTAAATCTATGTTCAAATATGGTTATCCAGCGAGAGAAAATAAATGTTTAAATACAGTCATATGCAAAAAGAGTTAGTCTAAGTTCTTATTCAGTCACATGCAGTGAGAGAGGAGGTAAATATTTGGAAACATTGTTGTGAACAGAACACTAATCTTAGAAAAATGGGCTGTATGGGTGATTTCATAGCTAATCAAATAACTTCTCATTTTACTTGGTTCTTTCAACACTGAACTACCCTACAAGCATGGTTGTTATTTCAACCAACTCCAAACACTGTGAAGGACAGATAACACAATAAGTCATCATCTATATAGCCTTTCCTAAATAAGAGAATTTTCTGTAGCTGGATCTGGATGTAAATTATAGTGGGAATCAGATTTATGTCACCATAGAGACTGTTTTGATGGCATCAAGCCTCCCTGGCTCTTCCGTATAAACTCATATTCTTCTCCAAAGTGATCCAACACAGCGTGCTGTAAAATACCTCCTAAAAGTACAATGGAGAAAACAACTGGTCTCAACCATTTCCAAGATCCATAAATGCAGACTGATCACTCTATTGGATCTGACCTTTAGAGCCTGTCATTACTGTGTGATTCAAACACAGATGGCAGAGTATTCTTGCCCCTCTCTTTGACTGTAGGTTTTAAGCATCGCATTACCATTGAGCCAGGAGCAATGACGGTGTAGGTATCAGCCAAAACATGTTTTTTGCTGCTGATGACCAATAAATGAATTAAGGATCCATCTTAGTTCTCGTCTCCTAGTGCCACAGGTGTTTTACTAGTCTTGATTGGTAGAATGCTGTTACTTTAGTGAGAAATAGGGACGGTTTTGCGAGAAGCTGCTTCAGAACGACCTAGCTAGCCAGACTTAAAACATGTGTTTCCCCTGTCCTTTTCATCTCAAAATGTCTAAAACTGGTAAAAAGGTTTTTTCTTGAACCCCTTTTTTAACTGGTACCGAGATAAATGGTCATCACACGCCTAACTATCAAACACAGGCCGCCACTGATTGCAGCACTATAGATGATCGTATGAGTGGATCCCAAAGGCGCTTCAAAGTCGGGAGCAAGGGGGTGACAGCACTGTGTGTGTGTGTTGTGGGAGTAGTTGGGGGCCCCACCAATTTGAAATGCCTTCTGCGGTCCATGCCACTATGTATATGCTTCACACGCAACCTAATAGTGTGTGAGTGTTTGATAGTGTACTGATGCCAGTCAACAAATGCCCCCCCCCCCCCTCATCTCACATGTCAAACTCCACCTGTGGGTCAGAGCTGTGAGAGTGATACATGTTTTGGAAAGATCAAATTCAATTCAATTCAATTCAATTCAATTCAATTCAATTCAATTCAATTCAATTCAATTCAATTCAATTCAATTCAATTCAATTTTATTTGTATAGCGCCATTACAATACAATTGCCTCTAAGCGCTAAATTGCCTCTGGGGAGGAAGACTGGAGAATATTGTTACTTCCACACAAAAAACACAAAGATATTATACTTAATTAAAGACAATATTAACATAGTTACTTTAAAATACTCACCCTGGCCAAAGCGGCCGGTCTTGTGGATCTCTTTGGCTCCTCTGAAGCCCATCATCCTGCACACCACGTCCCCGTCCTTCTTGTCCCAGACATCATCACACACGGTGCCCCAGCGCCCCTCGTGGAACACCTCCACCCGGCCCTCGTGAGAATCCGATCCATTCACCAGCCTAACCAGTGTTGGCTCCACTGCGTCACACACACACACACACACACACACACAGATACACACACAGAGAGACACACACACACACACACACATACACACACACACAGATACACACACACACACACACAGAGATACACACACAGAGAGACACACACACACACACACACACACACACATACACACACACAATTAGTCTTACTGCATACGCTTCAATCCAAGTGACTAAAAGTGATGCACACCTTGGGACTGTTGAAGCAGTTATAAAAAAAAAACTCTAGGTATACTGTTTACTGTCTTTGAGAGACATTGACAAAGGCGTTTATGGAAAAGCTATATGCTTCCAAGGGAAAGAAGATTTTACATTTTGGATAGAGATCGCTTTTTCCCCTTAAAAAGCATGAAGTTGGAGAGCTAAATGGGAAACTCTGCCACACGGTTAACAAATAAATGTGTTGAAGCGAAAGATAATTAGCAGTTGAAAGGCATTTAGTGTCTGAGGAGCTGAATGGTCGTTCTCTGGCAGGTGTTTTCTAATTACAATCCCAAACGCAACAGGTGACAGCAGAAAGAACCTCAGAGAATTTTTCCCAACAGCAAGCACATTTGCGTGAATGGGTCATCAGGGCAATCATTTCAAGATGTGCATCGAAGCTGCTTTCACTCAGTGCCCTAAATGATGAGTTAATAAGTTCACTTACTCTCCCTCTCCTTCTCCCCCAGTCTCTTAGCCCCAGTTCCCACAACACGGCACGAGCTAGCAACAACATCAGATATCTATTAGTCAGGGAGACGTGTCCAGCAAGGCATCTTCAATCTTCCTTCTTGTGCACGTCTCTGGGAGGTATCTCTCAGAGATTAACATCCGACTTTTGTCCTCACGCATGACAGCTAGGTGGGAGGTGTTGATAACGATGGCTGGCTTTAACCGGACAGTGCTCCATCATTGGAGAGGGGCCAATTCTTAGCCACATGGTGGTATTAATTCGGCGCTGCATTAAATGTAAATCTCCAGGATGGGCCTCGGAAGAGAGGAGGAACATCCTGCAAATGCATTGCAGATGCTGGCCCACGCTTGGCCTGAGGAAGGCGGCCAATCTGCAGTGATTGAAAACACATGTCCACGACAGACAAACAGGGAGATTTCCCGCTTACGCTCTCCTTCAACCCGCACTCCCCCTCTCTCGTTCGAGATTACGGCAGTTACGGCTCAGGGAACAACAATCTGTGCTGTGAGAAGGGGACTCAGTGGTGGGCTTGTTTGTGACTGTGTGTGAGTGTGTGTGTGTGTGTATGTGTATAGGTGCATGTCTGTGCATGCCAATTGGTGTTTATGTCTGCAGTTCAAGACAGTGTCAGAGACAGTGGAGTGCAAAACAGACATCAGTAGGTGTGTGTAGGTGTGCTATATATGAGTCTGTGCTGAGTTTAGGTGTCTATTCGTGTGTGTGTGTGTGTGTGTGTGTGTGTGTGTGTGTGTGATACGTACGTATATATCTGTGCGTGTTTCTGTGTGCGTGTGGGAAAGAGTGTCTCTGTGTGGGGGGCACATATATTTCATCATCTTGTACGGTCAAGGTCGGAAAACAAAATTGCACAGCTGACGGCTCCAAGCCTGTGTGACTAATGTGCTGCATTTGAGCAGGCTCAGGGCTTAGAGCGTTCGTGCAAAATGACTGAAATTTATGGATAAGGAACTTCATTCAGGAGGTTCGCCTCCAAGCGCTGCACACGGAATCAAAACAGGGCTAGTTTACCTTGTTCTGTAGCACGTACAGGGTTACATGTCATGCATATGTACGGATATTACCTTGAGCTGAGCAAAAAAAGAAACAGATCAACACAATGCTCTTGGACACGCTAAACAGCATGCACAAGTGGTTTACTGCTACTCCAAGGCTCACAAATACCCTTCCCTGTGACCAGTCAAACAAATCAGCCATGTGATATGGACAACGTGAAAAACAACTTTAGAAAAAAAAAGGGAAATGAGATTTGTAAGTGAATACTTGACAAAGACCGATTGGCACATTTGGCTCATATAGCGCTTTAGTCCAATGTATTCATATCTCACATAGCAGTTTATCAACTGTTGACCCAGCCTTGCAGGGAGGTTGTCACTTGTACAGTATCAAATCTTAATGGTCTACTCAACTCTACCTGATCGCACCATTGCGCCTGTATGGTATGTATGGTTTACATTAAGGTTCACATGGTTAAATGCCCCTGTCAGAGCGTGGAGCACGCTGTGTGTAATGGCTCTACTGGTATCTCTGGCCCTTATGGGTCCCTTCCACAGGGACCTGTATGTGTGTGTGTGAGGTTTCAGCTCCTTAAGATGTCTATCAGTGGGCTGGGAGTGTCCAGTACTACATTAGTGGACTCCACAGAGTCCAGGGTCCGCTCCCCCTGTGTGCATGTGTTTGGACTGGCCTGGGCTCACCACAGATGCGTCTGGGTTGTCCAAAGTGCAGGTTGAGCGGGGGAGTGATGGCGTCATTGTCGTGTTTGTGTGGTCCGGCCGGCCCTCAACCTCTCTGCTTGTGGACGGTTCCCACGGCAGCAGCACAGCGCATCCCCCCCCCCCCACTAATGCAATCCACCCCCACACCCCAGTATGGCCCACAGCATGAGGGTGAACACGGCCAGGAGGAAACGCCTCACATGTCCTGGATGTCATTCTATACTCCCCCAGTCACATGCAAGTGTGATCCAAGCCCTAAAAGCACGCTCGCTGTATCCTCAAAGGCCTCTGTTTTGGCTGGGTTCAGAGGACATGGATGTTGACCCTTCATGTACGATGTATCTAGCTAAGGTTCATAATCCAGGACTGTGTGTTTTGAACTCACACAGTGAGATTTAATATCCGTCTAGATGTAGTATTGCTGATGTATCAGCATTAAATAAGCACATCAAATGCATTAGTGACGCTGACAGCCGTACTGTGTCTAAATGAGGTTTCTTACCAGGATATTAAAAGATCAAGAATATAAGAAAGCCCACAGCTTGTTGGAATAGTAAGTTAACCCTGTTTTTGATGAGTGCTAACCCAAGCAAACATGTTTTTGCGGGTGTAATCTGCTCAAAGCCAGCAAATTCCAGTGTGCAATTTAACCGAATCGGACTAATTGTCCAGACGAAGTAATGAAAAGCAGAAATCGAAAAACTTTCCAAAAACCCCCGGTGATGTCACCTCTCCTGTTTCACAACTCCCAACTTGTGAGATTTACTTAAGAAACTAGGGCAGACTCCTTCCCTTCCCGTGGGAGAGATCTCTGTAAATCAGCACTGTCGATACCTTGCAAAACACTGGCAGACATGACCCACATGGCCCACTCAGCAGAAGAAAGAGCTATCCTAGTCATAATGTTTGGGGAAGAAGAGTCCGCTAAAACGTTCTGTTTGGGGCAGGACAATTACAATTACATTACATCTGTATCAAGAGCTGATCAATAAATACTCACTTACAGCCTACAGGAATACATTCACGTCAGTAAACGGAAGGATATGACTGCGTTACTTTCAGGGGAATCATTTCAGGCTGGTTGTGCAACAGTATAAGGTTTTAAAAACCGTCCAACGCACCTCAACTCCAAACCAGTCACGCAGTCCCTCTCTCTGGCCCCCACACATGAGAGTGTGTAAGAACAGTGTGAAGAGTGTGTGAGATGAGGTGTGCGAAACAGACTGCTTAGCTCTCACACACCACTCTGCCCCTTGATTACACGGTGGTTCATATTTAAGTCAACGAGCCCTCGGGGAGACAAGTGCGTAGGTGTCAGAGGTGATGGACACAGTGGTCTGCACGGGGTGAGGCATATCACAGCCGGTCAAACTCCTTATGATGTAAGTCTGCCACACCTGTTGGGTTGCAGTGCCAGGGAGAGAGAGAGAGAGCCAGAGAGAGAGAGAGGGAGAGAGTTCTGCAGCGTGATGCCATCAACGTCACACGGAGACAATGATGAATGGGCTGAGCAGAGAGGACAGTCACAACAGCGCCGTGGTGACAGAGCATGTGACATACATCAAGGCGGTCAGACCACAAAACCCCCGAGTGTGATCGCACAAACCTCATCCATTTACACGAGGCTCTTCACACTCATGGAACCAATTTCACTTCAGAGCGCAAAAAAAAAGAAAAAATGAAAAAAGACCCCACCCTCAACCCTCTTAATTTAGTAGGCCTCTTATTCACAGTCCGCTCTCTCTCTCTCTCTCTCTCTCTCTTTCTCTCTCTCTTTCTCTTTCTCTTTCTCCACATGAACCTAAGAAAGGGTCAAAATCCGTTTCAGATGTTTGGAGCTGTCACTTTGACAGAGGCCCATTCCAACTCTCATCAAGCCAAAATGAGCCCTAATGATGTCATCAAGAAAAAATAATATTTCCAGCTTGAGGGAATTCTTTTTTTTAGATTTTGGGTTTGTTTTCTTTCCTTGCCTGAGAGTAAATTGTGGTTTTATTGGACCAGTGTACCGGCCAGGGGGGGGGGGGAGGGATAGGGTGGCATAGTACAGTGGGATCTAACAAAGAAGCACCAACTGCACAAACACAAAGCTAACTGGCACTTAGCACACATTTCGAGATGGAATTTGTAAACAGATGATCTCAAACTTTAATCAGCGCTCTATGAAACCACTAAGCCTTCCTATTGGGAACTGAACGCTCAACCCAACCTCAAAGTTTTCAACGCAGCTGTGAGTGGCCCTTAACTGTGAGCACAGAACTCAGCACATGAGTGAATGGCTGTGCAACACGAAGGGGAGAGGGGTACATGGCCTGTCGCCCCGAACCTGAAACATGCGTTCAGAGTTCAGAGTTATGCTTCTCCAAGGGCCTCGAGGCGCAGTTTTTCCTCGATCATAAAATCGCTAGACTCAAAAGTACAGGTGATTTGCCTCTTGTTTTTGCTTTCGAAGCTTTGTTTTTGCTGGACGGGGCCTCTCACATCATGGCCAAGATGAAAGAATTCCAACATGCAATAGCTCACCCAGGAGGAATCTAATGGTGATTTTTTTTTTGCATCTGTAAATGTTTGGAGGCATTTGCAGACATGGTTGTGATATAACACATGACACAGCAGTTATTAGTCTTGTGTGATATAACACAGCAGAGTTAATAGTCCTCTGTGATATAACACATGACACAGCAGAGTTATTAGTCCTCTGTGATATAACACATGACATAGCAGAGTTATCAGTCCTGTGTGATATAACACATGACACAGCAGAGTTATTAGTCTTGTGTGATATAACACATGGCATAGCAGAGTTATTTGTCTTGTGTGATATAACACATGACATAGCAGAGTTATTAGTCCTGTGTGATATAACACATGACACAGCAGAGTTATTAGTCCTGTGTGACATAACACATGACATAGAATAGTTTTTAGTCCTGTGTGATCTACATTCTGCACTTTTATGTCTACTTTTGCATTCCATCCACTTTTGTGAATCTTCAAAAGAGCCACGCTTTATGGCAGTAACAGTCAAAGTGCCTTCTCCATTTTCTCAGCATAAAATCTATTGCATAATGTGATCATTGATTGATATCTTTCAATATTCAAGTATAATATGGACTTTAGGTTTAAGTCCAGTCAAGCTCTTCCACATAAACAAACATGATGATCAAATCCTACCTGTCTTCTCTCCTCCTCTGTCGCCTCTCTCCCCCTTGTCACCTTTTGGACCCTTCTCTCCTCTTTGACCTGAAAGACACAATCACAAGCGGCGGGTTAATGACAACAGACAGCAGAAAACTGGCAATCACTGATACATGGAGCAACAGGATTGCTATTCCAGCACACTTCACACTTTGACACCAAACCCTAGGGAACCTGAAGGGGGACTTGTGCACGATGTGAGACTTTTCAGCAGCTTGTGATAGCTTGCATGATGGAGAACTTTTCGTTGGGGGCGGGGGTGTGGACTGGATAATTCAAGGCCTGTGGCCATGATGGCAAAGCACCATTTAAGAAACAGAGGAGTATCTATCTATTCACTGGTTTTACAGGGAACATAAAATGGCACCAAAATGAGCCCTTCCTCTTCAGAAAACAAAGTGAGATAGACCAGACCGTGGTAGGTCCTATTATTATGCATTAACCTACAGCTTCGCCCACCACACACGCTCTATAATCTACGTGATTTTGTAGAACTGAACCAGACTGGCCACACATGAGAAAAGAATACTTTAAATAATACTTCACTTCTGTTTAAATTGGTGCTTTTCATTTCGGAGCATAAGGACCCTCCTGTGGGTCCAAACCTCCATGCACATCAAAGCAGACGAGTTAAAAGTGGTCAAGCACATATTTCTGAAATCTGATGTTCATAACTGTAATGGGTTTCTCTGTCATGGTGACTTAGACTTGCAGAGCTTTGTGTGTTTATTTACTGTTGTTCAGCTCGTTGTCTAAAGTGGGTCATCCATCTGAAAATGATTTAGCATGCTCTGCAACAATCGCCAGGGACGTGCACAGAAATTTTGAAGGGCAGTTGCCCTGCTCTGGAATAAAGGGGCAACACGGTCATTTTTGTCACCGCCGCTGCCACGCCACCGGACCCATATTTTGCCTATATCATTAGAACTCTCAGTAACTGCCGCTGCCACGCCCCTGTCCCCTGGACACATATTTAACGATTATTTTATCTAGGCTTACATGAAGTTCTGCAGACGTAATACTATTTAAAAAATATAAATATTTCCTTCGGAGGGGCAACTTCACTCGAGGAGGGCAAACGGGCAGTTTCCAGAGCAATCTGAGCCCCCTCCTGTGCACGTCCCTGCCAATCGCCAATGACAGTTTCAATGCACCAATTCAAGGTCTTACCGAAACTCCCTGGAAGATGGAATTTAAAAAAAACACATGCTTACAGCAACTAATGTTATGTCCGTTAGCACAGCCCTGATGAAATCAGCCACAGAATGGTCAGTGACATTTATATAGCAATGACTCAGCATGATGTTGTACATTAGTCTTATAAACATTGCTTTAATGAAAATGTCTTGTTTATTGGAAATGCAGCAGCAGAAGTAAACTCCTTTGCTTAAAGGTCATGGGAAAAGTAGTTCAGAGTTGGGGTGGTTGTGGTGTCCTACAATGTCAAACAAGTACAAAAACATCTAACTTTTAACTTAAAATAAAATATACACCCCAGCTCAATAGATTATTACCAAATTGTCACACTTTTATCAGATGTGTCTTTAAATGTGGGGATAAAATACGTTATACATTTCAGCTGCCTGCAATGAATATCTTGTAGTCTGTGATCAAGAAAGAGCTGACTGGATGAGGACGAAGCTCCCCCTCAACTGTTGAGAAAATGCAAGACTTTTATTTTAAAGCATACTTATTTCTGGTAGCCTTTCCTAGTGGTAAAATGCATTGTGTTTGGCTGCTAGAATGGTCAAACTTCTCACATAAATGGTAAAGCTATTTATTGCTAGGGCTGGTGTGTCTAGGCTTATTATAAGGAAAGCATACCACCACACAGCCAGCGGCGGAAGGCTACACCTCCTCTGAATTGGCCCACGCCCTGCCAATCCGCCTCTGTTACACCCTGACAGATAGTTCTGAGCCACATCAATGGCCACGGCCTCTATGGTCCTCACATCTGCTACTCCAGTAAAGCTACATAAAGGGATTCAGCCTTCTGAAAAAAGGGGAGCCATTACTGTACGTTTGCTGTAATTTACTGCATTTTTCTTTTTCCAAGCAAATCATAGGACAGTATCCAGGGACAGTGGCACCCAAAACACAACCACAAAATGGCGCCTGGTTAGTTGCTGGGCTGACCACATCCGCGGTGCAAACGCCTTGCGCCAGCTGGGATATTTTGAGTGTCTACGGCAGGCTGCTGCCAGGCTCAGCCCCTCCTGAACCGAGAGCGAGAGGAGGAGGAGGAGGAGGAGGAGGAGGAGGAGGAGGAGGTGGAGGAGGAGGAGGAGGAGGAGGAGGAAACGGACGAGCTGTTCAGAGGTGCCAGTTACAAGCCTCTCAAGGTCTCTCAAGTTCTCCTCATTGATCCCTCTGCAGCTTTTTCTTTTTTACAGCAGAGCAGCGTGCCTTTGTTGTTGTAAGTCCTGTTGGTTTAACCCCTATTTCAATGTCTTTAGGGTCTCGGAAACTGCATTGTCCAGGGCTGGACGGCTGCAACCCTGGGCAGTCTCCATGCAGGCTTATTGTTATTGGCTCGAAGGAGTTTTTGAGAAAGTTGGACGGGAGACAGTTGGGCCAAACCAAACTGATCCCCAACAGCTGCTTGTTTAGCCAACTCTGGTCTGTGAAAACAGAATGGGTCTATTGTTAAGGGTCATGTCCTATAATGTTCCTATCACGAACATGTGGGGTAATGCTTGTTTGTTTGTTTGTGTGTGTGTGTGTGTGTGGGGGTGTGTGTGTGTGTGTGTGTGTGTGTGTGTGTGTGTGTGTGTGTGTGTGTGTGTGTGTGTGTGTGTGTGTGTGTGTGTGTGTGTGTGTGTGTGTGTGTGAGATAGAGAGAGAGAGAAAGACTGAGAATGAGACTCTGGGGTATTGAAGTATTGGATGACAAAAACGAGACTTGTTTTCCAATAAACACTCTGCATGAATTCCCCAGCATTCCCTGTGGCGTTGAAATGGGGATGTGTTATTGTGTAGTGCACCAATGGGGATGTGTTATTGTGTAGTGCACCAATGGGGATGTGTTATTGTGTAGTGCACCAGGTCAGCCAGATGGACGAAGGTTCATGGCAAGGAGGATCACTGGGAACTTTGCCAATGAAGCAAGACTATCTCAGGCTGTTACACACGAGGGATGAAGATTTAAGCTCTCCAAGTGTGCTGTGAATTTGACATTTGACCTTTATAGTCCTGGTTTTGCCAAATGTGCTGTGAATATGGCATTTGACCTTCAAAGTTCTGGTTTTGCCAAATGTGCTGTGAATATGACATTTGACCTTTACAGTTCTGGTTTTGCCAAATGTGCTGTGAATATGACATTTGACCTTTACAGTTCTGGTTTTTCCAGTGAATGTTGAAGTGTATAAAAGAAATGTTACACATTCACAGATATGTGTGCTCTATGTACTGTATATGACAGTACAAGACATGCATGTTAAATTACCAACATGTGTAAAGGCCTTGAGAATTAGTCACGGGACAGAAGGAGGGATGGAAGGAGAGAGGGAGTGGTAGAGATAGTTGGGAAACAAGTCAATGGAGCCTGTAAAACAGACAGCAGAGTAGACAAAAGGATGGTGGGAGAAAATGATTGAGTGAGAGTTAGGGATTCCTGGATTCCATTTGTCTGTTAGACAGCACGGTCCTCTGGTGTCTGCAGGGGGAGCCTCTGCTCAGCTCGCTCACAGCGGGCCCAGACGGACCGTGATGGAGGGGAGGCTGCCTGGGACGCCTCTGAAGTCCGAGACGAACCAAAGGCACACGCAGCTCGGCTCGGGTCCGGGCCCCCCGAGTGACAAAGGGGGGTAACATCAGACGTACCTTTAGGCCCTTCTGGCCCCGTATCTCCTTTCTGCCCGTCAACGGCGTCCAGGCCGCCGGCTCCCTTCAGGCCCCGGGGACCCTGGATGCCCTTTTCTCCCGCAACGCCTGACAAGAAACACAGACACGCCATGGGGATATGCTTTCCAACAGCCCCCTTTCAAACAAATGGGGAAGGGAGGAAATCTGGCATTCATTTACCAAAATGAAAACATTTTCTACCTTATCAGGAATTTGGGAGCTGAGCACTGTCCTCATGCAACTGCCCTGTCAGATGCACCCCCCTACCCCAACCCCAACCCCAACCTCCCTCCCCCAGACACCATGAAAAAGAGGCAGTGGGAGTTTCTCTGCTTCCTCCCTCGATATGTATGGAGGCTTGACAGGGGCTTCAGATGCTTTGTCATCAGTAGATTAAACGCTCTCATGGGATGCTGTGTATGACAGGTCAAGTGTGCTAAGGTTAACCCATACATTTAGCCACAGTGCCAGGGAGCAGATGTGCATGTGAGCTACGGGTCCGCAGGCAGGGCGCAGCGGGGTCGACCGTAATAGAGGGGTCCCTGCACACAGCCCTTGCCATAGGAATCTGGCAGATATATAGACCCCACCTTATACTGGGAGGCTGACTGTCCAGGATAACATGCAGCACATGCGGCCTGTGTGTGAGGAATCCATCATTGTATCAAAACAAGCACCATTGAAACACGATGTGGTGCTATTTGAATGCGAATGAACGTTCATGGACGGGAAGGAACAACATACGTCACATGGATATACAGTAAGAAGGGGGGGGGGGGGGGGGGGGGAGCATACCTCTCAATCCACTTAGGCCAGGCGGACCGACTGGGCCCAGGGTGCCATCGTCACCCTTCTCCCCTTTTGGTCCCGGAGGTCCTGAGGACAGTGACAGGACAACAGTGAATTAAATCTGATGCTATATCTATTGCCACCAGAAATCCATGAGATCCATTTTAGATTACTGTGCAAAATATGAAATGAAATACTCAGCAGCAATATGTTTCTTGGAATCTGTATACGATTGGATGGGTTCAACAAGGTAATAACAGTATGTAGTTCTCACTGGCAACAAAAAGTCAAGACGTTTTCATGTCTGCTTTCACTCTATGCATGTCACTTATAGTAGAATATCGATGACCTACACTAGAGATTTGAAGGCATGAAATAAAGTTAGTCTCTAACAGTCCTTGAAGTGCACTGTGTTGTTTTGAAGTTGACTGTGTTGTTTTGAAGTGGACTGTGTTGTTTTGAAGTGGACTGTGTTGTTTTAAAGTGGACTGTGTTGTTTTGAAGTAAACTGTGTGTTGTTTTGAAGTGGACTGTGTTGTTTTGAAGTGGACTGTCAGCTGTATTATGACGTGAGCTGTCTGGGATCAAATCACCTAAGCAGTTTGTCGACCTTAGTTTTGGAGGGCCTATTCAAGTTTCATGTTGTTGACCCATTTTGCAACAGAGCAGAACATATGCTGATTCAGTATTCACAAGCAGGAAAAGAAGGTAGTTTGCGATGCAACCAAAGCTTATTGCATGGATCAAATGAACTGTGCAATGTTAACATTCCTGGCTAACCTGGAGGGGTGCCTTGAATTCTGGAAGTACAGCTCAGCTGACTCCTTCCTTAAAAGTGGCTAAAACGTGTTTTCTCTGTGTTTTCTTAATGGATAAATGTTGTCCCCACAGGGGAGTATATGGATTCAGATGAGCTCCCATAGTTAATAACCTCCTCTTAACGAGCCACCACTTCAAAGCCCGAAGACTTTCAAGCGGCCTTTGAATCAGAGCCCTTGTTGCAGGTCCTGCCAGGAGTGGGGAACATCTCCTGAGAACCTTGCGGTACCCATTAAAGGCTCCAGGAATGTATGTCTGAGCTGGGGTCAAGGCTGATGGGGGGGCCCAGTGCATTAAGCAGCGAGGTCTAATTGGTGGTTTGTTTAAGTGGAATCAGTGTTATGGTCCTGCCCTGGCCCCTGCCCCCTGGGTCATTAATTAATTACACTGGAACTGTTGTTGGAGAACAAATAATAAACCCTGTTGCTAGCTAAAAGTGAGTGATTATTTCCATCTAGGCAAAAACTAGACCCACCCTTGTGTTTCGCGTACCAGCTCTTTTGGGCCTGTTGAGATTGGCATGGGATCTTAAAGCTAACGTTATTTCCTTCCTAGAAGAGAGATGTTTTTTTTTTTTTTCTAAATAAGGAAAGAGTGTTGTGTTCCTTCCTGATGTCAGGCCAGAAGGCAGCTAGTGGAGATGGGAACGGAAGTCGCCAATGCAGCCATGACCTTTAGAGAACATTCTAGTGTTGTTTGATTGTTTTCAATCAATGCAGGAACACATCAGAACAGTTAATATTTCCCTCAGAGGATGTGGGAGATCTAATGCTCAGATTTTGTTTCCTTGATTTACTGTTGACTGAAACGAAAAAAAAAAAAAGACTTGAGCTTTGCTGCACAACATGTCCAAATACACATGTACTATGTAACTGTAAAAGTTCCATGATCACAAGTTTCCAGCTTTAAGCCCTCCAAATACGATACACGCACTCAAAGAATTCATAATTTAACTTTTCAGTAATTACACTCTTTTTTTTTCACAAACACAGCTTTGTTAGTTGGCGCCAGAAACACGAGTGGAAACTAAACACAAGCTAAGAGGCACTGTGACACGGAAAGACACAATGCCAGCCACTGCAACTGCGAGTGTGAGGTGCACAGCTTTCCTGGCTCTACTGAGGCTTAATGACATACAAATGTGTCTCATACTGGAACTAATGACAGAGGGCAGAGTTCCTAAAAGCAAGGTTCTCGAGGCAACCCAGAACTATTGTTTCCAGCCTGGATACAGCCTCATCCCACCCATATTTAAACCAGATATTGGATACGATGCATAATTAGACATGGTTCCTTTTATATCCTCACTTAGTTTTCCCCCTAACCACATTCTGACTGCCAGCATTTTCATCATGACATCACATCGTCTCGGTATTTGTAAACATTTTGTGTGCATGTGTCTAATTTTGTTACTTTAAAGTAACCGAAGCAACAATTTGCTACTTTTTGTGGTATGTTTCTGTAGGAAAAACACGTTTAAGTATCATCTTCAACTTACTTTTGATGGTATACGTATAGTCATGCGAAGAACAGATAAACACACACCATCAAGCTTTATCATTTCCAACTGGGCTGTTGGAGGTGTTTGCAAGGCTTTTGCATGTTATGTAGGTAGCTAGCTTGCTTGTTATAGACCAAAACTCCTTTATGCATAATGATTGAGGCAGTCAACCATTCCATTCAGAGGAAGTACTTTGTGTGTCATTTGTTGCTAAGGTAAACCATTAAACCTGCATGGTACAGGTATGATCCTATGCATTCCTTATTAGCTGCCATGGCTACAGTGTTCATAGAGTGGAAGAAGGTCATGCAAAGCCAATAAAGCCATTATGGGATGTATCTTACAGTCATTGCTTTATGCACCCTTTTCATACATGAAAGAATACATGTTTTTGGTATGATATGTCCTTAATACATATCTGAGATCTAAAATTGTTGAGAGTAACCTGTGATGTACAGATATTTTTATTTCTATCAGCCTTACTTACTTACTTACTTACTTACTTACTTACTAGGAAGGCACTATTGCTTTCTCATTATGCTAATTTATAAGTACTTTTGAGTCCCAACTTTTGTGTGAGTGTCTGAATACAGGGAAATGTTTCTTCCATATACTGTCAGTGTTAAATAGCAGTGTTCTACAGAAGCAACAGATAGAGGACAGTTTACCAACGGCTGCTGACTCTGTGTGTTTTCGAAGCGCTCTGAAACGTACCTTCTATGTATGTGAGGTTCTTGAGGGCGACCGAGTGCTCCCAGTCCTTGAGCCTGAGGTCCTCGGTGATGACGTTGAGGATCTCGACCTCGTTCCTCAGCTGCTCTTCCAGGTGGCCCTGCATGACCTTCATGGTGAGCGTGTCGTGGCTCACGTTGCTGATCTGCACCTGCAGGTCGTGGATCTTGGCGCGATGGACGCTCACCTCGCCGGAGAAAGTGTGGTTCACCGCGCCCACCATCCACCCCACGTCCTCCACGCGCTCCCGCAGCCGGTCCACCCTCAGCGATGTCTCCCGCAGCAGGGTGTCCTGGGCCCGCAGGGAGCTGGTGGCGTGGGCCAGCTGTACGTCCAGGCTGCTGCTGCCGCTGCTGCCGTTCCTCGGACCCGACGAGCCCAGGCCCTCCAGCCGGCGCCCGAGGTGCTCCACGGAGTCGTCCGTCTGAAGCGAGTGGTCCTGCAGGCTCCGTACGTCCTGCTCCAGGCCCCGCACGAGCAGACTCAGCTGCTGCAGGGTCTCGGTGTGGTTCTGGAAGAGGTTCTCCAGCTTCCAGATGTTCTCCAGCAGGTCGCTCTGCGAGGAAAGCTGGCCCAAGGACTCCTGGAGGTCACGGGAGCGGTCGCCCAGCCTGGTCATGTTCTCCATCAGGGCCTCCTGCTTCTCCGAGGACACTTGAGACCTGGAGACTGGGGTCGGAGAAGAAGTTTAACACTAAAAGGTCTATATCCGGAATATTTTTATTTTTGAGTTTTCTCCTTAGAGACATAAAAAGAACAACCACGGAAACATTGAACCATTTTCTAATATTATTGCTGAGGTCTTCTAGAATAGAATCATATATTCCATTTGTGCACCAATGTTTTTAGTTAAGCAAAATGTACAAAAACATCAAGGCATGTCAGTCAACTTAGAAAAGTCTAAAAGGCCTTGGACCTTAGAGTGTTAATGTAGCATTTGATTTGGGGTCAAGCATTGGAACAGAACCAGACGTTTTTGGTGATTTGGTCTTTCAAACACACTTAATGGCTATTCTATAGCTATTTTAGTCCAAAGCTATGGTTAATCACTACCATTAGAACAGGTTGTTATACAAAAAAAATCACAAGGTCACAACAGATGTTAGATGTTGAAGCATACACAAAGCCAAAAATATGATCCTTTTGTGTATTGAAGAGACTTTTATGTTGAGTTTGTGTATTCACTGAAGGTTAAAATAAATCTGGGCCTTTATGTACTGTTTGACTGTCCTTCCAGAGTTGCAGAGAAATTCTGTGGAAACGAAAGTTAAGGCTTTCAGGAAATGGACCAAGCTAATAATATGACTAAAGTGTGTTGATATCGCAGCTGATATCCCAAATGTACTAGCTAACTTTAATAAATCCAAAATGACAGTAGAAATTAACAGAAATGTATATGTATATAGAAAGGACATAAAGGGAGGACACCATGTAATTGGACTATTTTATGGAGACCAATAAAGTTTGAATAGATTGTTTTTGCTTTCTGTATTTCAGTTCCATATCACTTTGGGAGATCTTTAAATTCAGTGATGAAAGCACTGTACCAATTATCTTTCAGTCTTATGCCATCTATTGATCTAGCTGTTCATCATCCCAGTGAGTTACACTTACATTTACATTTACATTTCATGTACATATCAGTCATTTAGAAGACGCTTTTGTCCAAAGCGACGTACAAGGGAGAGAACAATCAAGCTAAGACCAATAAAACCTGGTGTAACCATAAATACTACTTATTTTTTTCAAAAAATAGAAAACGACATTTACAACAAAAAAGAAGTGCGGGCCTGTCACTGCTTAAGTGCAAGTTAAGCCAAGGTGCCAGTTAGGAAGGGAGGTGCTCTCTGAAAAGTTGGGTCTTCAAGAGCTTCACTTCCACATCTTCGACATTCCCACCATGAAATAAGCTAAGTGAGATGGGCCTCAGTGAAATAATCCACAGTTGGCTTAAAAGAGAATAAAGGGCTGGAAGATATTTAGTTGCTCTGTCAAGATGTATTCCAAAATCTTAACTTGGTTTGTGAACAGCTGAGGAAAACTCAAAAATCCCCTTTTCAGCCTGAGTGAGATAGAAAGGGGATTTAGGAGTTATGCTCTGTTGGAGCTGAGTTGCTCGGTAACAGGACAAAATTGGCCCAGGAGATATTTTGAAACCAAATACTGCTCGGTCCCTACAATGACGCAACTGAATCTTATAATTTTAATACCTTTTTCTCTGTGTGTGTGTGTAATGTCTGAAAAAGTAGAAAAGAAAGGAGTGGAAATGGCCTGACCCATATGTACTTAAAAAAATCTCAGAGGCCGTTATATCACCATTACCAATGTAAAGTTAGTTAGTTTTTTATTTTACCTCAGTGTGCTATCATGAATGTTGAGGGAGAGCAAGAAAGCAGTTTTTCAGAACTGAAGGAAAGTTCAGTCCCGTCACCAGATGAGAACTTTAATTCCAAACAGAACTTGGCTCCTCCATCACACAGATAAGACTAATTGATATTAATCAAGAAGTCACGACTAGAAAATCTTTGCCTGCATCTAATGCGGCTTTGAAAACTGGCAGCGGTTCATGCCAAAACCTGCAGAAAAAAATCGAAGAAAAACAGATGGATTTATTCCCAGAAGAATAAATTAGGCCGAGGCAGGGTGAGGTGGGGGTGTGGGTGTGGGTGTGTGTGTGTGTGTGTGTGTGTGTATGTGGGGGGGGGGGGGGGGGGGGGGGGCTGGAGGCTGTGGATTTCTTGATGAAGACTAAGGAAGGCAGTGGAGGTGAATGTCTGCACTGGTTAACTGTCCAATCAGTCTTCTGCTGAGACGGTGGGGAGGTCCTCAGAGGGTTCAAGCTCGACCAGGGCTCCACTGACAGACCTCTGCCATATCTACAGCCATAAAGCACTCAGCCATCAGGAGTGTGTGTGGAGGGGAAATACTAACGTCATGTCCACGCCACTCCCTCACTTCCTCCTCCAATGATGTATGGCCATTTCTACGACTGTCAGAACGTGAGAGCAGCCATTCCTCGCCCCATTTTCTTTTTTTTTATGACGGGAACGGGGCTCAAGAGGGGTATTAAATCGGAACGACTTTCGAGATTCGACCGCACAACCTTGGGCAGGGTTTTAAGGGCGCGTCGTTCAGTGTGTGTGGGGGGGGGAAGCGCCGGAGATGTTGTGGAGGTGGTGGTGGTGCTCAAGAGCATATCCATGTGTGTGGAGACGGCACGTTGTGAAGATAAACATCTTTCATCATACGTTCGCTCGTATTCCGAGAGTGGAGCAGATGGACGGACCATGTGTGACGCATTCAGCGTTTTGCACATTGTGTGGGTTTCTAATTCCCTGGCTGATTTCATATTGGAGTCGGTTTGTTCTCCCCCCACCCAACTTAAAGGATGTCCCTGTGCTAGCTGATCCCTCAGACCAGGTGCAAGTCAGCTGTGTTTGTTTGTGTGTGTGTGTGTGTGTGTGTGTCCATGCTAGTGAATGTGTGTTTGAGAGAAGGAAAGAGCCAGCTATGCTTGTGTGTGTGAGTTCATGGGTGTTTGTGTGTGTGTGTGTGTGTGTGTGTGTGTGTGTGTGTGTGTGAGTGAGTTTATGTGTGTGTGTGTCTACATGCTAGTGTCTGTGTGTGTGGGTGGGTGAGTGGAATAGTGGGTGGGTCTGTAAGAATGCAGCCTATGCTCTCTTTCCTGTTATTCCATTTCACATCTTTACCTCATCAGCATGGTCCTCATTATCTGCAGGAGTTTTTCCTCACAATAAACTGCACTCTCATCTCTCTCTCTCTCACTCTTTCTCTCTTTCTCTCTCTCCCTGTGTGTGTGTGTGTGTGTGTGTGTGTTAGAGCAGAGGCCACACTTTTACAGGATGTATATTCCACACTCATTTGTGCCTTAACGCACTCTGGGGACCACCGTCCGAGTCACCCCACAAACCTTAAAGCCACCCCAGCCTCAAATGTTTCACATTTCCCCCCGCCACATTCAGGTCCTCCCCTATAAACCCACTTGGAGAGGACAGCGTGAGCATCTTCTGCTGCGCGGCGCCTGATCGCCAGGCTTGTCTCTCAGGGCCTATGAAGTCAGGCAGAAGAATTCCCCAGCTGGGCTGGGTGCATAGCTCTTTAGCTATGCCTAAACCCACTGCACGTGTCCAGCCAGAGGTGGAGAGAGGTCAGGAAAGGAACGTCAACATTTTTGCGGAGCCAAGCAAACACTGAACTAGCTCATTACACACTTAAGGCATATCTCCTGCTGTAACTCCTTAACCTGAAGCTGAGGTTATAGCTTGGCTCTGTGATAATGCTCCAGGCCTTCTTACCGCACCCCCCCACCCCCCTCCCCCACCCGCTGACCTGAAAAAACTTGGGCCAGGAATAGATAGCTGGCTCTCTGCATGATAGCCTCATACTCCATCTTCAGTTGTGGCCAACCTTGAGTTATTGCCAGTCCAGACATACAGTATTTCAGGTCAGATGGGGCAGATGGATGGATAGATTGATATCATGGAGAAGTAGCTTCAGATCCAACCTTGACCTCATGGACTTCAGATCCAACCTTGATCTCATGGACTTCAGATCCAACCTTGATCTCATGGACTTCAGATCCAACCTTGATCTCATGGACTTCAGATCCAACCTTGATCTCATGGACTTCAGATCCAACCTTGATCTCATGGACTTAATGAATGTTGAATTCTTCTCCATCCTGCCTGGCACAGTAGGCCTCAATGCTGTCCCATCACACCAGCCATTGATACTGAACAGATAATGGTTTGATTTGACTGTTTGTTTCCTGCCATTCTCCTTCTCTGCCCAAGCACTGATCCACTTGATTTCACTCGGCTGTCTCCAGCCTCGAGATGATTACCAAACCCAGATGACTGGCATGAAAGACTGGACAGTTTATTCTGGCGCGTAAAGCCCACTGTTCTTGCCAAAACCCACAAATATTTTTTTCAAGCCACACCTGAGATAATGGGTCTTAAAATTATAACATTTTGGCAAAATAAGATTTTAAGGAAATAACCTTAAGAACAGGCAGGTAATTTCATTATGTTTAAGGCAACGTCTCTTTAACTACTCGCAATGGTTTTTGTTTTTTTTTGGTTTAGGATCTGTTGTGTGAATGTTCCACCTCATCTGTGAGTGATCACAGCCAAACAGCAGCCACGCTGGTGGTGGTGGAGCCAGAGGTCAACAGAAGTGAAGAGACCACCTGGGTAAGAAAAGGAGAGGAGGAGAGGAGGGGAGAGGAGGAGAGGAGGGGGAGAGGAGGAGAGGAGGGGGAGAGGAGGAGGAGAACAGGGGGAAATGAGGAGAGGAGGAGAGAGGAGGAGAGGAGGGGGAGAGGAGGAAAAGGAGGGGGAGAGGAGGAGAGGAGGAGGAGAGGAGGGGGAAATGAGGAGAGGAGGAGAGAGGAGGAGAGGAGGGGGAGAGGAGGAGAGGAGGGGGAGAGGAGAAAAAGGAGGGGGAGAGGAGGAGAGGAGGGGAGAGGAGGAAAAGGAGGGGGAGAGGAGGAGAGGAGGGGGAGAGGAGGAGGAGAACAGGGGGAAATGAGGAGAGGAGGAGAGAGGAGGAGAGGAGGGGGAGAGGAGGAAAAGGAGGGGGAGAGGAGGAGAGGAGGAGGAGAGGAGGGGGAGAGGAGGAGGAGAACAGGGGGAAATGAGGAGAGGAGGAGAGGAGGAGGAGAGGAGGAGAGGAGGAGGAGAACAGGGGGAAATGAGGAGAGGAGGAGAGAGGAGGAGAGGAGGGGGAGAGGAGGAGAGGAGGGGGAGAGGAGAAAAAGGAGGGGGAGAGGAGGAGAGGAGGGGAGAGGAGGAAAAGGAGGGGGAGAGGAGGAGAGGAGGGGGAGAGGAGGAGGAGAACAGGGGGAAATGAGGAGAGGAGGAGAGAGGAGGAGAGGAGGGGGAGAGGAGGAAAAGGAGGGGGAGAGGAGGAGAGGAGGAGGAGAGGAGGGGGAGAGGAGGAGGAGAACAGGGGAAAATGAGGAGAGGAGGAGAGGAGGAGGAGAGGAGGTAAAGGAGGGGGAGAGGAGGAGAGGAGGAGGAGAGGAGGGGGAGAGGAGGAAAAGGAGGGGGAGAGGAGGAGAGGAGGAGGAGAGGAGGGGGAGAGGAGGAGGAGAACAGGGGGAAATGAGGAGAGGAGGAGAGGAGGGGGAGAGGAGGTAAAGGAGGGGGAGAGGAGGTAAAGGAGGGGGAGAGGAGGAGAGGAGGAGGAGAGGAGGGGGAGAGGAGGAAAAGGAGGGGGAGAGGAGGAGAGGAGGAGGAGAGGAGGGGGAGAGACCTCCACAGGCTGCTCTGGTTTGTATCCATGCACAGGGGAACAGACATAGCTTCAATCCTGCTGAAGCTCTCCTTCTTGTGCCCTGTCTCCTTTTTGATCATCTACTCTCCCCCCCCCCCCCCCCCACCCCCTCACTATTTATTATCTTTTCAGTCTCCCATTCTTTTTCACTCGTTAAAAACCCTTATCTCTGCTCTTTCGCTCTCTCTCTCTTTCTCCCTTATCACTCCTATCCTCATGCTTCATTGCTATCTATCCTCCTTCCTGTTGAAAATTGGAAACCTTTGTGCCCCGAGCCCCCCCATCTCTCTTCCTCTCAGGCCAGCCTCCCATCCATCTCACCAAGCCTGAAGCTCATCAAGGGCAGCCCCTTTGATCTGATAGTGACCATTTTTCTGTTGGATATACATTGATCTTTAATTGCTAAGTCATGTTTCACAAGGGTTTATTTAACTGCTTTTTCCCTCTCCCTTGCCTTCCTTCTCCTGCCATCCCTGTCATCATCTTCTCTAAGTCCTCCTTCCCAGATTTACTACCCCCTTCTTTTTTCACCTTATCTGTTCTTATTTAGCTTGTGGTTTGTCTTCATCCTCACTGGAGCCGTATTTAAAATGGCAACCACCTGAACAATAAATCTCCCCTCGCTTCCCCCATCTCTCGCACATTTCTAAATCTCATCCAAAGTAGCCTCTAATAGCACTACACGACCAAGGCGGCTAGAAATCATGCCACAATGTTTTGACAACGTTGCCGGATGCATTTTATGTCTCTCCCAGGCAGGCGTCCGTTCAACAGTCTGTGGCAGAGGGATTTTGCGGTCGAAACATCTGAATCCATGTCATTCATTAGCAGTGAACCCAGAACAGGACAGCAATACTCCCCGTGGTGAGTCTGTGTTTCTGTGATGAGCTCAGAGAGGTTTATGACTAAACCAGTACACATTGCTCCTCATCCTTTATGCACCACATACTTTATTTTACAACTAGATCACAGATGCAAGGTCTACATCCAGGTAAAGTCATTTATTTTCGCCTGACACATTATAGTGGTATGTTGGTTAGTTGGTGCTTGATAGTCTCACATGTTGTTGAGAAGACTTTTACACTGGAATTCTGGCACTTTATAGATACAATTGCTTTCTGCTGATTGCACCAACCGCAAATCTCTTAGGCGCCCTGAGCTCCACTTTCAGTGCGCACCATTGTCGTTAGTGTAGCTATGGAAAAAGCATTATTTTGCAGCCATGCTTTTAAGAAATATCCTGAATGAAATGTACTGTATGAATGAAAATAAAACAAATTTGTCCAGCAGACTTCACCTGGAATCAGTCCATACTTCCATGGGCAGGTATATAAACTGCTAGAAGATAACATATACAGAAACAACATTGTTTTGCAATACTTGAGGGTGATAACATGCTCCATATGCGTTTGTTTATCCATAGATTCTCTATAGAAATAGGTTGCAAATACTTCAAATCCCCAAAAGCAGTGCAAATGCCTAAGGCTTAGAGTTGATACTGAGGTCAGCAGATAAGCTGACTGATTAACGGAACAAGTTGAGCTCCAATATGAAACCAGTGGAAGAATATTTATTTGCTGGCTTCTGGAACATTCTTAGGGATAAAGTCTGTGTCAT
Organism: Sprattus sprattus; assembly: GCF_963457725.1. NCBI lineage: Eukaryota > Metazoa > Chordata > Actinopteri > Clupeiformes > Clupeidae > Sprattus > Sprattus sprattus. Next base: position 63,057,859 of record NC_137921.1, on the reverse strand, counting down.
TCACTCTGCGACTTTGTGACCTTTAATCTTGTTTACACTGTGAGCATCTGAGAATCGTATTGTCTTATCAATAGAGTGAAGAGATGTGAGGAATTTCATGGTCACAGATCTCAGTATTTCGAAAGACTCTGGCAGCCATCATGCCTTGCAGCATTCATTCATCCTGCACCCTTTCTTATTGCAGTTCCACACTTTCTCCTACTGAAGTTCACTGCCATGTTTTGACATCTTAACTCCTGTGAACAAACACAGAAAAACATGTTGTTTTCATAAGGGGTAAGTGCAAACACGAATGTTGCTTTTGTATAAATATGAGTCTGACACTCCAGTTAGTAAGCCTGGAGATTTAGAGTGCAATGTTATTTTAATGTTCTCTCAAATCACTCAGTAATTTGACATGCATTCTGCAGCTGTGGATGACCATCAGTTTTATATGGATTGACCTCATGGCTAATGCTTTGTAGCATGCATGTGGTGGGAGAGAATATTTTGTCTGTCTAACTCAACAGTTGGGATCCGTTGGCAAGACGATGTGTGGTTGGGCATAGAACCTTCCTGAGGTGCACAGAGAGAATCCTTTGATATGGGATGCTTTCCTGTTCATATACAGTATTTATTCATTCATTAGAGGCGCTAATGCAAAAGACAGTAGTCTACAGTAGGTACAGTGCATTATTCATACACTGTAAACCAAGCCCAGGTGCTCATTCTTGTTAGCACCTTGCCTCGATAGTTTAGCAACAGGAACTGTTTATAGAGGGGTAACCAAAGTATCAAAGTGCCATTAGAGTAACATAAACTCTTAGGGCTGGAAACGTTCCCTTTAAATAGGGGAACAAATTCAGATTGCTGAGATTTAGATACATTCTGATATCAAAATGTGAGTATTTATAGAGGTCACCAATTTGGACTTTATGGATGGGACCTCGGTTTAAATGTAAGCTCTTCAGAGCGTCTTTCAATGAGACGTGACGGGTAATAGAAACAGTAATAGAGCCAATATATACTCCCCTCCAGACACTAAAAAAGCGAATGCTGTCGGAAAGTAAAGGATAACCCAAAACTGGGTGAGATTCAGCTTCCATATTTCACCCCTGACAGTCATGGGTCCCTCTCCTCAAATTTGGCAGTGATTTGCCTGTCTAGGTAATCAATCAAGCTGATTTCTGTCAGTGCACGTGTCTTTAAGACCAAAACGGATTTTTGTCCTGTATGCGGCATTTGTCATCTACTGAAATGGATAGGCTGTTCCCGCCGACTCCAACACAAAGCAGATTTATTGACCATCTTACACCTGAGGAATCCATCACGAATAAGCCATGCCTCATTCTCCACCATCCTGTTCTTTCTGTCTATTCCCTAGCAACCTGCACGAAAACTTCCTCTCTCGTTCGCTTCCAGTGACTGTAAACACTGAGATTAGTTTCAATCTAATTGCCTGCAAGACTGGTTTCGACATTGCTAAAGACCTTTCCTGCTGGGGAGACAAAGAGGACACCTATCCACCACCCCTCGGACCATGACTGAGCACACAGGGCGTATAACCGAAAGCCAGTGAGTGTTTGAGGCAAAGCATCTGTGTACTGTCTCTGTGGATGACCACATCCCTGGACACTGTGTTATCGCCCCGACCACAAGCTCTGCACCCACGCAAGGAATGTGGAAAGTTTGCCATAGAAGGGGGTCATCTGCCCATGAGCCACGATTTGACAATGAGGGTCATTGTCTCCACAAACTTTTTCTGGGCCATGACTGTAACAAACACTTCCCTTTCATCCAAAGGAGCTCCATGATCACTGACCGACCATGCCGGAGCAGCCAAGCCCACACCGAGAATCAAAGGTGGCCGCATTCGTGGCTTTTAATTCGGGTTGGCAGCAGCCAAGGAAAATACACAGGTACAAAGAGGCCCTGGCAGTTCAAACAGCTTTATATGAACAGTTGCTCGTGTCAAATACGACAGTTACTGGGGTGGCCTTCATTTCTGGGTCAGCTCAAAAGCGTGGAGACGAGGCTTCAGCCAACACCAGAGATCAGAGGCCTATTAGCGTATGCCTGTCTGTGCTTCTTTGGATGACTTCACTTTTCTACGAGACCATCTTGCCTCATTCCCCTCTCTCTCTCTCTCTCTCTCTCTCTGTCTCTTTCTCAAACACTTTCTCTCTCTCTCTCTCTCTCTCTCTCTCTCTCTCTTGACTGTTAAGAAAGTTTCTAAACCTGTCTCTCCTTTTCTTACTAAATTGGTGTCAAGACCTCATCACTGTTTTGTGAGCACTGGGAGCTGAGGCCAGTTGGCAGTGGGGGCCGTCATGTGGAAAGGCTGCTGGCCTGTTTTGTTATGAAAAATGTACTGGCATGTGTGACACACGACCATCATCTGGACATCATTAGGCCCTGATGTAGGCCGGTGTGAGTCACAGTCAACATTATTCACAATATGAACTTCTAGCCTAGCTGCCAACTGTAAAAGAGGTGTGGGGCAAGCCATCAGAGCACAGAACTGCTTGTTATTCTTAGGTGTTAGTGTTATATTCTCGAGAACACTCACACACACACACACACACACACACACACACCATCACAAACAGTATGTAAGGGTAGTTTGTTGAAGTAAGCTAAATGTTTGGAAAAGATGGTGGAGGCTAACAGCTACATGTAGCATGAAAACATTTCTATGATTGAAAGTAATCTAGGCTATCATTATGTCTCCATCAGCAACGATTGATATTAAGTTACAGTAACTTATTCAAGGCAAAAAGACTCCTATAGTTATTCATTTAACCCCTTTTGAGCTAGCTGATATTCAAACTATTTATGTTAACCGATGGGGATTTTACTGAGCTACTTGAAAGGATAGCCATGCTTACTTGGGGTGCTTTTGTAAATTCAGTCGGGCCCTCTGAAAATAGATTGAGGCTATTTAAAAATAAAATGTAATGTTCCATTACTCCACAAATTAACAAGAACTTTAACGGCCAATATTTTAGTTATTTTTATGCTATTAAAAAACACCTTTCCTGACAGAGTGGGCTTATGCCAATGACAACACCCTTGTTATGCTTTGCTGTTTTCGTTACAGTGACTCACTAGCGCCTCTTGAGGTACAAAGTGGTATTCTAAGAAAGGACAGTAGGGCTCTAGCTGGTTACCATTACCAACGTGAGTAGATATCTGGGCAATACAGCGCATAGGCATTTTTGACATTTCTTCATATTCTGTTGCTATTTCTACTTCTTACTTATAGACCCTTTAATGTATCTGTGTCTTAACCTGGTCCGTTAATGTGAATATTTAATAAACCAAATACACTGTATTAACCTTACAGGCTCTCTAGAAGGATGCTGGATGCTGGGTTATTGCCTTCAGTATGGTGAAATGAAGATTGAAGTGATAAATGACACTACAGTACCCTTCGGCCACGTTGACCTGGAAGGCTTCAGCTGGTTCAGTGTCAGTGATGTGACTGATGAGGTGTCAGCCCCAGCAGGCCCTAACTCTCTCCCCAGCCCTGCATGTCATTAATTACGCTTTAATTGGTGTTGGCAGCAATGCATGAAAAGCCTTCTGGACGAGAACAGCGTCTGTTGACTAGCTTTCCAACCACAGCAACGGCGTGTGTTGAAATACACAGTCTTGTGTGTCTGAGGCTAACTGATAGTGATGCTAACTGAATTATTCACCATTAGCCGTATTTACTATTGGCTCAGCTGTGCACATTCCTGTAGTAATTCTGCACTTCCCTCTCAGGCATTGACTTTGACCTTGGCCTCAGACCAACCCCCCCCCCCCCCCCCTCTCATCTCAAGCGTACCATCAGGATCTCCTCTGTGGTTATTCATTCAATTAGGAGTGAAATCTTGACCCCCCACGCTTTTGGATGCATAATGAAAAAATTCCTCTGTGTTTATTTCCCCAAACATTCTCTACAGTTAAGCTTTCATTGGCCTTGACACCATGTGGTAAGAGGGCGTGTAACAGAAAACACAAACAAATGTGAAATCCTGACCACCAGTTGTTATTGTGTCTAACAGCCAAATTTCTTTTCACCGAAGCTCATTTTCACAAGTGGAATGCCAGATTGAGCGTGGGCCGAACCCAACTTCAGATTTAATTCAACACTTAACAGCTTTGTAATACCATCTCATTCCTTGGGTGACACAATAGTGGCAAAGCATAAGTTACCCCATATTAGAAAGGCAACTTCAAAATGTAACCCCTGAAAAAAGGGTTAAATTACCTTCATTGTTGATGCTAAAATTGTTCAGAG